>NC_089236.1:72539413-72849203 GCF_963924675.1 Phocoena phocoena
TTGTTTTTTCCTACTCACCAGACTGAGAGAATTGAGTCTTATTAGAAATGCTAATACTTGTGAGGTTCTGACGCTGCTCCACGTGACAGCTATCTTCTCTCCCACGGATACAGGTGAGTAACTTCTAAACAGCAAAACAATTCCTTAAGCTATTCCATTAAGTAGAATAATGAAAAATAAAACATCGCTCTTCTCTCACTTTTTACTTTCGCATCAAGTTTATCATAGAGTGGATGGGAATTTCGAAGGTTAATAACAGAAAACACAAGCAGTCTGGACAACTTGGAATGTCAAGAAGCAGAGGAAGAGAAGATTACAAAACAGTACAAAACAGCCTTCTAAGTTAAAACCCAAAATGCTGAAATGGAAAACACAGGCACTTTATTGTAAAATTGACCATCCTTTGTCCATAATGTTGATGAAGCTGACAAGTTTAGCAGGAGCTCTTCCATCCTTACGTATTTTTTCCTGCTCTACTTTGCCTCTCTGTGAGAGAAGAAGGAAAGAGATACATGCAGTTATGTTAATCTCTGAAAAATCTTTTCAATGAAATGTTAACCGCAGCCATCTGCCAAGTGCAATAAATATCTTGCTTTTGTGTTGGGTGTACATATTAAAATCCCAGCCTTCTTTTCAATGAGCCCTGCTTCTAAATTGTAGCCTTTGGATGATCACGCTAATACACCAGACAGAAAAGAGGAAAAACTCCACCGCAAAGAACTGAATGTGATTGGACCTGGTCTGGGTGAGAAAAGGGCAGTTATCATTTCTCACTGCTTCCCTTCTTCTTATGTGAAGTACGTTTGGATGACCTTTGCCCGATGACATAGATGCTCTGTTCTTAGAGAAAGCTCTCTAGTTAGTGTTACTGTTAGGGGAAAATTTCAGCAGATCATGGTTTGCAGTTAACAGTCAAATTGAATGTGCAGGCAGAATTCTGTTTCCTCTTGAGCAAAGAGGGGTCTTTGTTTGTCCCGTTCCCAAGCCTGGGTTTAAAGATTTGATACTGACTTTGCCAAAAAGTCAAAATAATTTACCTGGTGGTGGAAACTGCATAAGTATCATTAAAAAAAACAAGGTCATTGTGCTTAGTTATGAGAAGGAGAGTACACAATTGTGGGTAAGAGTAGGTGCCCAAGAGTTTCTCTTCTGTGATTCAGGTGCCCCCAGATCCATACTCAAGGTGGAGCTGGATGTGGAAGTGAGTGGAGTTTGATGTGGAAGTGGGTGGAGCCTGAAAGACTTCCTTTTAGACAGAAAGGAAAATCATTAATATTAGTTTTTAGATGTTGGCCATCCTTCATTGTAGGGAGTGACAGCCTGGTTTTGTCAAAAAGTGATGATGACGGTTCCTATGATATAAGATATGATCATATACGTACAGAGCACATTGCCCATTCACCTGGGTTATTCTGGCGGAAGTTCTCATTTAGTCCAAGTTACCTGCTTTGGGAACAAGGATGCTTTTCTCAGGGGGTAATTACCAGTGCGATTGGAGTACCATCTGTTTGCCTTCTGTTCTGTGGGCGACTCAAAGGAGATAGTTTCAGGAGAGACCTGGAAACGGAACATTTCAAGAGGGAGGGAATGAAGGTAACTAAAAAGAAAGTAGTGATTAAGAGTTTAAAGAGGAAAATTGTATGGTATTGAGCGTCTAACTTAGAAAGCAGCATCCTAGATAGACCCCTGGCCTAAGTGAGGTTTCCCCAGGAGTGAGAACTGAGAGAAATCCAAGGTATGAACAGAGAGTGACCATTTAGCTGAAAGGGAATCTCCAGAGGGCCTGGGCGGAGAGGAGCCCCAGATGGGATTTATTTATGATGCAGTCATGGAGGAGTAGCCGCGGGCTAGGTGCATCGGGCAGAAGCTTGCTTTTCATATTCTAAAAGACCAAACTTTAAAAGGAAAACTGGGGTACCCTGGAGAATTTTCATGCAGTCATCATTCATTTATAAAATATATTGAACTCCTCCTAAGCGGGATGTCTTTCACTGGGCTCTTAGGGCAGATAGGCTGATGAGCACATTACAGTTCCTTCCCTTGGGGATTACACAGGGAAGTAGGGAGATAAGTCGTGGTGCGTGTTCAGATAACGACCGTGCGGGGCACGTAAGCGCCACATTAGGAAGACAGAGTGCTCTGAGGTTTCACAGAGGTGACAGTTAGTTCCTGTTGGGGCACTAGGGGCGGCTTCACGGAGGATGTGGAATTGGAGCTGTTTTGAGTGGTTGGTGAGGATTTTGCTAAGCAGAAGCTTCAGGGACCTTAAGTAGAGTGGTTCAGGATTTTAATATTTATCGGATGAGACAATAATTGTATAAATGTTTCTCATGCTTTAAATACATCTGAGATGTGATCTGCATTCTTGGACGATTAAGCCGCACTTAGAAAGATGTGTACAATCAACCTTCAGTAGCTTGAGCTTTAACGTATGTTAATCCTGCAGCTGTGGCCCCAGAAATAGAATTTTAGCAAGAATAAACTTTTTCTGTATATCCTTAATTGTTTTTAGCTCTGGCAAACAAAAGGGGAAATGGCTTCAATGGCAGAAGCCATTGCTGCTGTCAGATTTTCTTCCATTGAAAGCCAGGTTGGGGTCTTGTATGGAAGAATCGGAGTTTCTTTCGAAATCCTGGACAGTGTTCTCCACATAAGTTGGTCCCTGCTTCTTTTCTCTCGGTGTCAGTGGTCGAGTCTATATAATGGGAATGCTTGGATTTATGATATTTCTACTGTCATGAAATAAATATTGATAACATTTTCCAGTAATTTTTGAAACTGGTGAAAAGTAACATTGGGATCCAAGGTATTGTTTCACAGAGACAAGTTATTTAGCTACTTTTTTAAGAGAGTGAAAGCATCAAAATCACCAGCCTAAGTATGTCAAACTGTATTTATTCATAACGTATTCCTTTGAGTGTACTTTCTTTCTTTTCTTAATTTTGATGGTTCACACAAGTTGCACCTTTCCCCCCTCTACCTCATCTGCACATAGGTCTCCTGTCCTCACTTCCTCTCTTATCAGCCTTCAAGTCTGTCAGCAGCAGAAACCTGGACTCTCTGCAGAGCTGATGGGCCCAACTGAGGTGTGAATTATGTTTAATTAAAACCTGTCACTTAGAAGTAAGTGAAAGAGCATTTAACCTCTGTTCATTCCACTTTAGTGTTCATTCACTCCGAGCCTCCCAGGGCTCCACTCTGAAGGGTGAGCCTGCTGCTTGTGGCCAGAGTGGGCCACCGGTGGTCCTTCAGCATCTGTGAGCTGCCAGAGGGCACACTCACACTCTCCCGCTGCAGAATCAGCGTGGCACAATAGTCCCGACGCCTGTCCATCCTCTACTAGGCAAACATCCAGGTGTGTGTAAGACACCAGGTGTGTGAGCCTCCCTGCACTCCTGTCCTCAGAGGGACACCCTGCTGTCCTACAGGATGGGCTGGCACATTCCATGGTCCCCCTCACTGTGGTGATGACTGAGGATAATTGTCACGAGATCTCCCAGCTCTTCAGAGCTCTCCACTCCCATCTTGCCTTTCCAACGGGACTGTCGCCATCTTCATTCGGCCGGACACCTCAGATTCTGTCTGGGCTCAGCCATCCAATGGGGGCAGGTCCTTGGACATGCTGTGTCCAGTTGGATTTTTAGAAAATCCTGGTGAGAGGATGCTGGGGCTGAACTGAGAAGGTCCAATGCTCAGAAGCAGCCTGAAGTCAGTGGAAGGCCAGCGTGGAGAGCCTGAGCTGTGGGTGAACGGCGGGAGGTGACAAGCCAGCCATCAGGGGGAAAGGCTCGCTGTTGGGAAGGCAGAGAGAAGATTAGGTGGAGATCACGTTGAGGTGTTGGTAGGGCAAATGTTGCTTTAGAATTAATGGGAGTGATATTTAGCCAGCACACATATTTTCTGTAGATGACTTGCACACCTTTCTGGATTGGAGGGTGCACCTAAAATTTGCAGAAATAATACACAAATTTGTATGTATGGAAATGAACTTATTCTCTTCTGTTTCCTTCTGTTGTGTTGCCTATGAAGGCACCATGGTTCTCCTAGTTACTCAAGGCTCTATGAGTCCTCCCCTTTGGCGTCTCCCTCCTGTTTGATAAGTCCTCTTAGCTCTCTGTCTGAGGTATCCCTCACACTCTTGGACTTTTTCCTTCCCTCTCTTGTGAGGTCTATTGCGGTAGCCTCCTAACTGGTGCTTGGGTCCAGCTGTGCTCTCTTCTACTTTTTACACACAGCTGGCAATCCTCCCAAAGCCACCTTTGACTACTGACCTTTCAGAGACTTTCCATTCCCTCTAGAATAAAGAGCAATTCCTCAGGTGGCGTGCTAGTCTCTCTTTGATCTAGTTTCAACATGTTTTAACAAATATGTTTCCCATCACCCCCCTTCTTCATGAGCCATTGCTGCAGGCCACTTAAGGGGAATACTGCTTTCTATTCCCATACCTCACGATCTCTCACCTTCGTTCATCCTCCTCCCTCTGCCATGACATTCCCCTTTCAACTCTCTCTCTTCCACCTCCAAATGAGAAGTCCCACCTAATCTTCCCCAGTTCAAACGCCATCTCCTCTGTGAAGTCATCCATTGTCTTAATAGCTAGGATGGAGTTTATCCTACCTCCCTGACCTCCAAAGCATTCCTTTACACGTATCTTAGTTTACTTTTCGTATTGTGTATCTGTTTTGTAATCCTTTGTAAGACTGAAATATCATTATGGTTAAGACTGTATTCTGTGCAGTCTTGTAGCAGCCTATTGTTTCTGATTCATCAAAGTAACCTAATTTTCATCGAGAATTTGGTCTTTCCCTTTTAAGCTCTCCCACAGCCCAATCCCAGGAAGGATACAGTAGGGTTCACATTGTACTGCTTGTTCCTCTCCAAAATCATTAGGCTCCATTCTGATGGTGTCAATCAGAAAGGAGGTAGAACCTGTGCTTTGATGATGATGCAAGGAAACTGCAAGACATTACAAAGTCTACTAAAAGAAGGCTGTTGTTTTTTTTTCTTTCTGAGCAAATTTCAGTGTCTTCATTTAGCAGAGAAGATCACTTTCCCAGGGAACTGGATAAGTAGGTAAAGCAAAAACAAAACGAAATAGTAATGACCAAACACGCAGCCTGATGGGATTACCAGCAGAATGTCTTGCCTGCTGGCCCAATCCCCGGAGATAATGTTTCCGAAATAATACACTCTCTGGTTTGTGTTCAGCTTCCATATGAATAATCATGCTGTCGTGTACCTTTCCAGAGGCATTTTAGCAAATAACCTCCTCTCAAATCGAACCATTTAGAAGTTATGAATTCAGCTCCTTCTGTTTCTAAACATTTGTTTCTAGATTTTTTGATAACGGCCATTCTGACCAGCATAGGATTCTACCTCCTTTCTGGTTAACACCATCAGAATGGAGGCTAATGATTTTGGAGAGGAGCAAGCAGTGCAGTGTGAACCCTACTGTATCCTTCCTGGGATTGCGCTGTGGGGGATCTTAAAAGGGAAAGACCAAATTCTCGATGAAAATTAAGTTACTTTGATGAATCAGAAACAATATCCCATTTAACCAGGAGTGCAAATGATTCCTCAAATCTTACATTGTTGTAAAATAAAAGGATTTCATGGTTTGTGCCCGAATGGGATGCTTTGGGAAGCTGTATTAATTCAAGTAATACAAATTTAATAGGAATGTGTAGAAGTTCAAGACAAGGTGTTCTGGAATGACTGGATGGAAAGAATCTAACTTAGAAAATGGGCTAAGCTATGAACAGTTAAAGAAGGCTAGTTCTGGTAAAAAAGAGTCACTCTCGGGGCTTCCTGTAAGAGAATCACTCCGAGCTGGACAGAACATCTAAAGACACCCTGGACCTCCCACTGAAGACACATAGGGAAATAACTGGAGAAGAGACACTTCTATCATAGAGATGGGGTAGCTCAGGTGGAGGGAGGGGACAGGAAAACAGCAAGGTCAGGATTAATTAAAGATAAGAGGCATCTAGTAGGGGACATCTGGAGGAGGGAATGAGGAATATCTTTACTGGGTTCTCCTGAAAGGTCTACCCAGTGAGGCTGCATCCTTCCGAGTGGTCCCTGGGATGGGTTAGCCACTCCAGGGATGGATGACTCCTTCTGTGTGTTGCTTCCCAGCATTTGATTGAAGCCTTCAGCTGAAAGCCTGCTTAGTTGAGTCTCTGGCATCCTTCAGGGTGTGTGTAGCCCATCAGGGGAAGAGAGGAGTAGAGGTTTTGGAGAAGGGGCAGCCCAGCTAAAGGAAGGAAAAGGGGACACGGTTATTCCAGGAGAATGGAATTGTCCTCTGTAGGTGAACTTTATCCTCTGAGAGGAGAGTCTGTTATAATGCCAGCTGGGGTCACTGCTAACTTAGCCACGTCATGATCACAGCCAGGAAACCGCTTTTGGCATTGGGAGGACTTGGGTCATGAGGGCTTTTGCTGTCTAGCAGTTCGTTCGCAGGTATACATAGGGCTCAGAAGATGCATTTCTGTTCTGTAAGTAGGGGCCCAGAATAAAGGTGTATTGAAGGACAGTCCTAGCATGTCACCCTTATTAGACCATCCAGGTTGTCCTCACCTGCATGCCTGTGTGTAGGTGTGCTGTGTGTACACGTGTGTGCATGTGTGTGAGCATATGAGAGTGTGAGTCTAGGTGTGTGCAAGTGTGTGTACGTGGACGTTGTCTGTGTCTGCTTCCATGTGTGGACCGGAGTGGAGGTCCTGAGGAGGAGAAACATGAAGGGAGTCATTTATTTTATAATTATTGCCATTTATTGGAGAAGGGGAAGTGTATAATAGATCATTCAGTCTTAATAAAGTTTTCTCATTGTCCACAAGTGAATTATTTCTGTTTGGGGTAAATTATTTTTCCTAAAATCTGAGCTTCTGCATAAATTACTGCAGCAACCTTATAAGTGGAACGAGGGACAGTAATAATGATATTAGCAGTGCTTACCCTGTAGACGCTTCCAAAAATGATACTGTGTTCAGCACAAATCTGGGCTCTTTTAAGCAAAATTTGAGTTAAGTTGCAAGTATTATGGACTATTTTATAAAGTTAATAATAAACTATTTCAAAGGCAAAATACTGTTGAGCTCTAGAAATGTATTATTGGAGTTTGGCTTGCTCACCTCTGCTGAATACATTCCACTGTGGCATTACACATCATTTCCATATATCTTCATTCTATGATCTTCATTTTGAACAATTTGATGGTTCAGAGGTGTGGTAATAGATACGAATTTTATTTTGACGTGTGGAAGAAGGCATTTAGTTGCGGGTGTGTTTGCACTGTGAAATGATTAGAAATTATTATGGGGTAGAAAATTTGTGATTGAGTTTGAATGATTGAATCTATTTTAAAATGTGCAGAGCTGTTAGCTTTCAAAATAATTTGTGCATTCAAAAGAAATCATTTCAGTTATTCATATTTTATTTTTGAAATAAGCCATAGTTATTTTATTATTTATTTTTAAAGGAATGGCTTAACTACAACACCAGTACTCCCAAAGAGGAAGGAGTCAATTAGAAATCATGGAGAGAGCAGGCTTTCTTTAAGATGAAATTATGAGTTAGTAAATGAAGACACTGGTTGTTTGTCTTTTCATTAATTACCTGTTTCTTCTAATTTTAGTTAACATAAATAAATAGCTTGTTGTGTTAGTGAATGGCTAAGAGTTTTGGGGTCATGAAGAGAAAAGAACCAGAAGCTAGAGGGTAAAGTGAGTAAGAGACTGATGGCTGAGGTCCAAGGATTTATGGAAGAGGCTTGGCATTTCAGATGAAAAATGAAAATTTAAGAAGGTCATTTTAATTGATTCCTTCCCTATTACTCCTATTGTTCCTTTAATTGATTCCTTTCCTATCTACTTCTTGTGTTCCCTCACATAACAACCATAAAAAACAACCATCAGAGTCTTAACTCTAAAACTCGAAATGGAGACTGGGATGAACGTTTGAAGAAGGAAGGAGCAACTCTTTAGCTATTTGGACCGATCACTAGGGTATGCTGTGTTCGTTTGTTTTTCTAATTGTAATCTGGTTTTTCGAGGACACACAAACATTCAGTTGCAGATCCAGTGAAACCAGGAGTTTGAACTATTGTTTTCAGCATCGTGGAAAATAACATGAAATGAGCAAAGATATGGGAAGAAAAGTGTCTGAACCCTCAGAGAAGTGACACATTAATTCATTTTATAATCCGTTCATATTTGTCCTGATTAACTTACTAAATAAGACAAATGAAGCAGTAACATTGAAGTCTCGCTCCCCAAAGACTTCTCACTACCTCTGTGTTTTCTGTGTCAGATGTCCCAATGCTGTGGAGGGGGATACCCAGAAACATCTCCTTTTCCACCGGCCACTGGACATGAAGGGCACAGATGAGTGTCTCAGGTCATTTTACCTTCCTAGGATCTACCAGAGTGTCCTCTGGTAGAGGTTTCTTCTAGAGGTCTTCAGTCCACGAAATATACCTATTTATGGTCAGAAACGTTTTTGATGGCCACCTCAATAATATGAAATAGACTTTCTATTTTCTTCCTAAAGCCAGAAAGTCTGCCTTTATTTTCTTCTTCACAATCATGGCACATCATTGGGTATGACTCTTGATTTTTTTTGCCTTAGATATGTTTATACATATCATTGATTTATGATCCATGCTATTCACCTATTTGATGGATTAGCAGTGATTTACAAGAGAAAAATACAGTACCACCATTAGAACATAGAAATAGAATAACCAAAGCAGCAGTAACGGCACCTAACATTTATTTTGCTTTTTTTTTTAAAAATTTGCAGGCACTTTACATGTGCTAACTCACTAAATCTTTTCAACAACCCTTTGTAGTAGGCACTATTAATATTATTATTTCATTTATGAAGAAAATGAAATTTAGAGAGGCTATTACCCTTGCTCAAAGTCTGTAATGAAGGAAAGTAGGAAACTGATTTTTATTGAGCAATTGCTATGTGCCAGGCACTGCATGATGCTTCCCTCAAGGAGTGAAGAGGGTCTTTTCACCAAAATTGCTGCACTAGGATAATCAGACATCACCGAGAACAAAGTTTTTGCACTAAATGATCTGGAAGGCAAGGCAAAAGCAAACGAAAGAGAACATGATATTACATCACAATCTTCATTCCTTTTTAAAAGGCAGACTTTCTACAAAAGATGTACAGATCTGCCTCGGCTTATGATGGGGTTATGTCTCAATAAACCCATTGTAAGTTGAAAACATCATAAGCCAAACATGCATTTAATACACCTAACCTACTGAACAGCATGACTTAGTGTAGCCTGCCTTAGATGTGCTCAGAACACTTACACTCGCTTACAGTTGGGCAGTTCATCTAACACAAAGCCTATTTAGAATAAAGTGTTGAATATGTCATGTATTTGAACACTGTGCTGAAAGGGAAAATTGGAATGGCTGGGTGGGTGCAGAATGGTTGTAAGTGTACTGGCACCTGAAGTGCCAGTAGTTGTGTTGTTGATTATAAGGACGCTACACACAAGTGAAGCAATGGCATTGAGCCCCATTCCTCAGAGGCTTCTCCAAACCTATGTGTTTTCTGTATCAGATGTCACAAAGCAATGGAGAGGTGACACCTAGAAATGCCTACTTTTCTACTGGTAAATGGATGTGAATAGCTGTGGCTGAGTGTTTCAGGTTATCTTTTTACTTGCCAGGTATGTGTTTAAATAGCAAGAAAGTAGATGGGTCTTCCAGTACGTATATTCTTAGTAGGATGAAGACATTCTTAATGAAGACTTTTGTGTTTGGAGATGCCACCTCCCTCTTTTTACAGGTAGCCTGAAACTCTTTTCAGGAAATTTTTTGGGATGTGAGAAAATTCTTGAGTACCGTTTGGTTGAAGACTTAAAAGTTCTGTTTCCTAAATTCTAGAAAATAGGCCTGGAAGATTCCGAGGACAGACGTAGTGAATTACAAAATGGCCCTCCATTTACAGATAACTAAATCAGTTGACCTATAGAGAGATATTATAAAATCTAACTCCAGATGTACCACTTAATTTATTTTGACCATACTCAGGGGTGTGTAAGTGATTTGATTTAATGGTCTCGTAACATGCTAGTTTGCTTTTCCTTAAAATCCAACCAGTGAGCCTTGAGGAGACACCCATGCAGACAAGTCAGGAGGAAAAAAACTAGGAAAACTCCTATGACCTTGCATTGTTACTGATTTTCTGTTCAAAAGTTGTCCTGGCCGTCAACTCCCTATAGGGTGGAGTGAGACCGCCAGATACATTTTTGAGACAATGCTGACCTTTGACACTTCTGGAATTGGTTTACCACCGAAACTATTTCTTCTGTAGCAGGATATAGGGCAGGATAATCACTGAGCTGAGTTTATTCATACTTCAGTTCAACCTGAGACATTTACCGAAGTGTCCCCAGTTTCCAGTCCTTATTGTTGTGCGGGTAAGGGGGGTGTTTATTACCCTGAGCTTGGTAATACGCACACTTGTTTGCTAGGAAATTTGTTGGAAGATGCTCATTTTGTGCAGGTCACAGAGAAGTCAGCGGAGAGATTTGGCACTTGCTATTTATAGAGCAGGTAATTTTTCTGAGGCAGCATCCCTGGCGCCCATAAGGAGAGTGAATGACTTAGCCCTGAAAGGTTCAAGACCCTTCTCAGGCATTCTGTGAAATGAAACCTTTGAACGACTGCCCTCTTCCCTGCCCTCACCAGGATGCCATTTACCAGGAAAGGATAGTGGCTGTCCTGGAGCAGATGTTTGCAATTTGGGATTCAAAGATTAGTATCAAAGATAATGATGCGCCTCTGTCTCACCTGGAGAGCTCTCTCTTCGCGTGAAAACGATCGGACTACAGAAGAAGATGAAGGATGAAAGGAGTCCAAAAGCATCCACTGATCATTCCAAGGAGATGGGAACCCTCCATATACTGAAGTCCAGAGCCCAGAGGCATGTAAATGAAGGTCTGCTGGCAGCAGTGTCTGCTCGGTGCCTTTGGAGTGCAATGCTTGTCTTGGTATCAAGACAAGCACTGGCCTTTGAAGACATTCAGTGTCAAAGGAGGGCTGTGGAGAGCGAAGGTCCTAACTCTTCACAGGATGCCCTTGCCTGTCTGTCTGAGCCATTCTCCGCTGGATGTGGGTGGAAGAGGACATTTTCCTCACCAGGGAAGTGGCCTGTCATTTGAAAGATGAAGGTCACTGTTGCTTATTCTCCTTACAAAGGTCCCTGACACCCAGGAGGGAACCGCTGCCTGTCTCAAAGACCTAAAGAGGCAGAAAAAGTCAGAGACGCACGTCCCAGCGGCGCACCCCACCAAGAGGGACCTCTTCTTTGTTTGAGGGCCGGTCATATTTATTATCAACCTGGCGATCCCTGGAATTTGTTGAAAAAAGAATGTTGCTGTAAGGAAAACGTAAATCCTTGTGCGGGTTGCGATTTGTGATTAGCTGTATTGTATAAAATGTTTGGAGGTCTTGAACCATAAAAACTAAAAAGCATACCCAAGAAATAGCAATGGTCATCACCCTAATAAGAGAGGACGTTAATAATTTTACTGCTGGAGGAAAAATGATCAGAAAGTGATCCAGAGGCCACAGCTGCTCTGTGTTAGAAAATGTTTCTGAAGAAAAATGGCAAGTGTGCCTTCAAAAATAAAGATATTATTGAAATACTCTTTCTAATGAAAATTGTTTTCTTGATGCTCAAGAAGTCATGAATAATATTTAAAAGCAGAAAACATACTCCCTTTATAATCTTGGCAAATCCAGTTGAATGTTAAGCTTCCCTTAAGCTCTATTTACAAAAATTCTACCAGTTTTCAACTTGATACGGTGGATTTACTTTTACTCTGCAATTAGAAAATTGACTTCTGTAGACTCCTAAGGGCTTTTTTTTCTTTTTCACAAATTGGATTTCTAAAATTCATTTTTTTCAATAAAATGCATAGCTAATGGTATTAAAGCTTTCTACACTTTTCTACTACCCTTCCCTTTTGCTTGAAGTAGATATGAGTTTGTAGCTGATGTACAGGAAAAATCAATTAGAAAATACTTTAAAATGAGAATTATTAGCATGCCAGGCTCACATTTTCCAGTAGGGGGCAAGAAAGTACTGCATATAAAATCCAGAGTTCTTTTTATTTTTTTCCCCTGTACCTTTGGAAACCAATTAAGTTCCTGAATTGTGAAATGCTAATCATGATAGGGAAAGGAATATTTAAATCCATTAAATATAATCTTTTCCTTATATCCGAGGGCTATTAAGCATGATCTTTAACTGCTCAGTGAATCTCTTCGGGAGAGAAAAAAAATGAACTGGGGAATTTGGGAAAGGCCAAGAGAATGGGAGGTGTAGCACTTTGGCCAAGGTGTCTTGTCAGCATCCTGCAAGCATCTCTGGATCTCAGCCGCGACGTCCAGCTCTCTACACACCACCAAACAAAACCAAAAGCAAAAACTAACAAACTAAAAACCTGACTTATTAAAATGCTGAGTATCTTGTAAGACAATTTACACACATACACACACACACACACACACACGCCTAGTCATTAAGGTAGCCCTGCCTAAGTGGCTGCCTTTAGTCTCCGTTTGAGACAGGCATCCTTTTATTTATGTTATGGATAATGAGTTCACACACATATCGGCCAGTGCAACTGAGAGAATCAATTACTCATAATTGATCCAAGCTGTAAACTTTCTAGTTATGGTTCAAGCACTCAAAGATCATCCATACAGTTCATAACAGATTTCTAAATCCAACCTGTACAATTTTACTAGACCTTTTTTTTTCAAAAAGACCACTAATTCAAATGTATTTTCCATGTTTTTTTCCTTCCCCTAGGTTCTTAATTTTGATGGGGTGCGTTTTCCCTTACTCTCCTTTCTATGGGAGAAGTAGCTTATAAAATCGAATCAATTTACCGCATGATGCTTTTGGTATAAATATATATATATATATATATATATGTTGTCAAAAATACTGTTTTGGAAAGTACTCAACTGTGTTGTTTAAAGTATGGTATTGGCAATCATTTTGGAGTATTATAATACATCTAAAAGGAAACATAATGCCATTTGTCATAAATTTACCACCGTCCCTTGGTTTGTGTAATATTTATTAGCTATACAAGTCAGTTGCTTCCACATGATCGAGTTATGTTCATTTGGTTACTTGAAAAACAGATGCTTATTTGAATATAAACTGAGGTACTTAGGGGAAGACATTTAGAGTACAATGATGTAAAGACTATGGTAAAGTTGTCTCAGTCAGGTAAGTGGCTTCCCGGAGGACATTGTCATATTTTATTATCTCTTCCTTGGAAATAAATTTACTTTTTTTTTTACAATGCATTGTATTTTGTGAGACTTATACAGACACTAAAATGGAATACGAAGCTCACCTTCCTTTTAGAAGTAAATTTTAACTTTTAGTAGACTTGTTTCATTTGTCATGGAAACTTAGAAGATCAAATTTAGGAAAAACTGCTTGACATATTGGAGTAATGGTCAGTATGCCTTAGCTTATAGGTGGCTTCGACATGACAATCAAGCAGAACCTTCAGATGAATTAAGAAATCAGTTTATGTGCATTGGGGGGTTTATTAGATGTTTCTGGAAACTCATTTCTCTGCTCTTGCCATGTGTGTTCTTGCTGTATTTCTAAGCATTTGTTTGGCTTATTTTTCCTTTTCCAGACAGGAGTTTGATGTATTCTTAGTAAATCATCTGTACCAGGGTTCTATTAACGTGCTTCTGATAGGGCATCAGTAGATTTTTTTTTTTCCTCCCTGACTTGTATTTATGATACTATGCCTTGCCAGTTAGAAAAATAGCATCTGTGGGTATAGGGAAAAGACATAAGAACTGTTCCATTTATTTTAGTTAAAATACTACTCCTGAAAGAGGGGAACTGAAGTGGTTTTCTCAAAGAGGTCTTCAGTAGATGGGAAGTTATTTTTACTCATCTCTTGTCTGTAAGTTTGAATTAGCTTCCTCACTGGAAAAAAATGTTTTAAAGCAGAACATAGATCAAATTTTTAACCGTGTTTCTTCATTTCCTTTTTATAGAGCACATTCTACATCTTTTTAAAAAAATTTTATGTTTTTCTAGATTTTTAAAAAGATTTTTAAATTGAAATACAGCTGATTTATGTTGTGTTAGTTTCAGGTGTACAGCAAAGTGATTCAGTTATATGTATATATATATCAATTCTTTTTTCAGATTCCTTTCCATTATAGGTTATTACAAGATATTGAGTATAGCTCTCTGTGCTATACAGTAGGTTCTTATTGGTTGTCTATTTTGTATATAGTAGTGTGTATATTTTAATGAGGGCATTCTACTTCTGAATCAAACTGAACCATTAAAATACCCCATCACAGTTGATTATGGTTTTAAACATTCCAAAGAATGGAACTACTCTGAAAAACTATTGTATTATTCTATTAATTTGAAATTATATGAGTTCACATATAAATTTATACACTATTAAAATAGTGACTTTCATATCAACTTTTCCTGCCCATGTTAGAAAAGGGGAAAACTGCTGAATTCAGGAAGATGTTTTGCATTTGTTTTCTCCAGCATTTTTGGAAGCAACTGGATCAAAAAGAACTTAAGAATGGAAAATCCAATAGTCACTTTTGGCTACTCATTTAATTTGCAGCCAAATGAACTTGACATGCTTTATGGTAAAAAAGAACGCTGTTGTGTGTGAGTTCGTTCTGGTCTTCGTACTTTTGCAAAGTGTAAGATGTAACATTTAAAGTGGGTTGTCCCTTAGTGCAGAGGTTTATCTTCACACCCTGCTTGGAAAGCCTGAATGGCATAACCTCCTTTGGCGCGTGGGCTTGTGAAATTGGAGTCTGCCTCTTGAGAAGGAGTCCCTTAGGCATTGGTGGATACTTTAGTTGGAGTGAAATAGAGATTAAGTGCCATTACCTGGAGAAGCTGCAGAAACTGCTGCTTCTACTTACTGTTTCCCTTCCAACTTTGGGTTTATTTTCTAAGAGGATCAGTCACACGTGCTTTAGAGAAGTGGAATCTATTAATGACTAGTTTCTTTAGTGGGTGATATGAATTTCAGAGGATCACAGGCACCTAGGAATATTTGCATTTTAGCAACTCATTTCAACTGGTGTCTGAATCATTAGACAGAGATAACCTATATTATATGGTCTCTAGATATGTCATTCGAATCTCCTCTCTCTGCCACTGTTCTCTCTTGGCATTTGTTCTAGAAAGGGTAATTAACTATTTATGACATGCAGAATTCATTAATGTTTGTCACTCTTCTAAATTTTTAAATCACCAAAAGCCTGTATTACAGGGCACAAGTCTGCCACTGGCACGCGTATCATTCTGCAGTAGTTTACTGCTTATGACACTTTTGATAAATAGTGTATATGTAACAGTTTAGACATCAGAAAATAAACTTTTAATTGGATGTGTGCCCCACACTTCTGTGCACTTTCCGGAGTGCAAACAGAGCCCATTTGTGAATGGTTTCTGTTAATTTTCTATTCAGCTAATATATGCGCTTATTTTGGTTTGACCATGTGTCTGGAAGAAAAGTCATCTGAGATGGTTTTTGTGTGATATTACCTACTCATGTTGGGAAACAAGGGGCTTTCAGACCAAGGACCGTAGTGTGTTTTGTCATGGTCAGCACTTCAAGCAAAGTTATTTTGGTGTTTCATACATTTACAGCTGTAAATTGTAAGTTTCTCATCTCCTTTGGAAACCCAGGACGTGGCATTTTCCAGCAATGCCCCTAACAGTAATGTGACGAGATCTGTTTTATTCACATTTTGGAGATGGTCTGCCCATGTCCCGCGGGATGAAAGGTATTTAAAAGACACTTAAAAACAGAGTGCTACAAACTTTCTGAATAAAAAATAAGCAAATAGGAATGGGCTCCCCAGCTTCAAAACAAAGCCCCAAATCCCTGGTTTAGATAAGAGCAAAACAAAAAACTGTCTTTTAGCTTGGGGTCATTTGGAGACACGCCGAGAGACATAAGTAATGTTAATTTACAAGACTGATTATCTTCTTATTAACTTTGCCTTGACCAGAAAGAGGAAGACGGTCGAAAACCTAATACACAAAAAACGTTTCCGAGGAGCTGAACCCAAGGGATAAAATCGGGTTCAGCCTCCATCACGCCACTTAGAGTCTGAGTTTGGAAGAAGAGGCATTTTGACTTAATAAAAAGAATATTTATCTCTCCAGTGAACTTCCTTAGGGGATATAAAGTTTCTTGTCGCTGGAAGAACAGATGATCACCTGGGAAGCATGTGTTAGAGAGGATGCAAACATTAGCTGTGAGCGGTGTTTCAGCTCCAGGGTCCTTTAACCATTAGAGTCGAAGTTTCTGCAGTCCCGCACGTGGGAGGGAGCAGGACCTTCTCTGATGCTCAGGTATTTCCTGTGTCTTTACTCAGATGGGGTTAGAAACAATGCAGACAGCCTAGTAAATGATGGTAACAACCGGACTCCATGATCTATAACTGTTCCTCTTTTTCCGTTGCCTCCTTCTCCTGTAATACTAAGAAGTCAATTATTTCTCACCAGGGACGGAGCTGGTCAGTCACTTTTCCAGTGGTTTCTCTTATTTCATTAATGACTGTGCTGTAGGAGGAAAGTAATTAGAGGGGGAAAAATCCGCAAGAAAATCTGCACCCCCAGACTGGGGGACCCAGCGATACTGAGAGCCAGTTCCTTGAAGTAACGGAGATTTTCAGTGCTGCCAATCTGGCAGGTCTTCAACATCTAAAAAATTTGAAAAGGGGAAAAATACCCAATCTGCCAAGTATCACTATATTGTCGATAAAATCAAATGAACTGCTTTTTCTGAATATTGGTCCCCAAGGAGAAGAGTATGCTGATTACTTGAAACTCATCACAATTAAAAAAAAAAAGCTTTATTCCAGGTATTTTTCACTCTTAAATATTTTATTAAGAACGATCAAGTACTCTTCTATTTAAAAGTTGACCTTTGGGCTAAATTAATCGTTAATTATTTTAGACTATATAGATTGTGGCACTTTGGGGCAGGGCTTTTTTTTTCCCTAGCATGCCTAGAGGCCTCATAAAAGTGAATTGGAATATTATATATATAAACTGCTTTATTGGAATACAATTTTTCCTACTTTTGGAATTTTGATATAACATTTATATATTTTCCAAGAAGCACTGACATAAAACTCAATCTGGAATGTTGACAATGAAAACAAAACAAGAAAAATAAAAATTCAACTTTCATATGAAAAGGAACCAAAGTATGATTATCAGTGAAAAACTGTAAGCATTGTAAAAGGCAAGAAGGATCAGAAATACGAACTATCATCCAAAGCATACAGAGGAGAAGGTGTTTCTAATGGGCATTTAATGAAGAATAAGTTGCTAAAACCCTAGTTATTGCAATGTTGGCTGGAAGGAAATGAAAATGTGGCACTGAACATATCTTTTGATTAACTACAGTTGCAAAATCAAATTAAAAACTGAAACTGATTATAAACAGAATGGGTAAAATAACAAAGTTCAAAAGATCTTGGCGACTTCATACGCAAGCGTGACCACTGGTCACAGGTGTTAAGAAGATGTAAGGGGACTTCATGTCCCTCTGGCAAGGACGGTTACGTTTGCGGCCTTCTCCAAGTAATCAAGGCAAATCTCAAACACACAAACTCTGGAGTGCGTAGGTTGCCTTGTGAATGACCATATCTGAAGTGGTTGCTGTGATGATTCTCACTGTACAAACCTTTCTTGAGTTACAATTTAATGTACAAATTACGTGCTTACGAGTATTTACATTGCATTAGAGTCCTCGAAATAAGGAGGCATTTGAGAGTACATACATTCATCACTCTTTCCCTCTTAGACTTTACATAATAAGTTTGTGGATCCACTTTGGGGATGGACTGTGAGTAACAAGATGGCGGACAGCAGGGGAACATAAAGATTTGGAGCGGGCTTCCCTGGTGGCACAGTGGTTGAGAGTCCGCCTGCTGATGCAGGGGGCGTGGGTTCGTGCCCCGGTCTGGGAGGATCCCACGTGCCGCGGAACGGCTGGGCCCGTGAGCCATGGCCGCTGAGCCTGCGCATCCGGAGCCTGTGCTCTGCAACGGGAGAGGCCACAACAGTGAGAGGCCCGTGTACCGCAAAAAAAAAAAAAAAAAAAGATTTGGAGTAACTGCTGATCAAGAATTCTTGAACTAGTCACATCCTATGCATTAATGGATTCACTCACGTATTCATCCACACGCTGGCCCCACATCATCACACGTGAGTCACATAGAGGCTGTGGCTCTCAGTTGTTTAGAGAAGGAAGAAAACACCTCTTATCCTGAACTTGTCTAAGTCACAGAGATGCTTTATATGTGCCCCAAATGGAGTGAGGATTTGGGGATTCTTAGCCATTAAAAGACGCTTGGAGACTGTAACAGTTTTCACAGGACAACTTTGTGCTTTTAGATGGAGGCATTGGGAAGTTTCAGGATACAAGGCAAAAAATTGTTTCCAAATATAAGTATGGAAGAATACTGCAGAACTAAATATTATTAAGTCTTTATATGTGAGAGAAGCATGGTCTTGCTGGAAGCACCAAGTTTCAGAATAAAAAAGATGAGGATGAGGGTGACATTTATTCTTCTAAGTGCTGTGTGACCTTGGCTGTATTAGTCAATCACTCTGATCCTTCGTGGATGGGGGTGACATTTATTCTTTTAAGTGCTGTGTGACCTTGGCTATGTTAGTCAATCACTCTGATTCTTTGAGGATGGGGGTGACATTTATTCTTCTGAGTGCTGTGTGACCTTGGCTATATTAGTCAATCACTCTGATCCTTCGAGGATGGGGGTGACATTTATTCTTTTAAGTGCTGTGTGACCTTGGCTATGTTAGTCAATCACTCTGATCCTTCGAGGATGGGGGTGACATTTATTCTTTTAAGTGCTGTGTGACCTTGGCTATGTTAGTCAATCACTCTGATCCTTCGAGGATGGGGGTGACATTTATTCTTTTAAGTGCTGTGTGACCTTGGCTATGTTAGTCAATCACTCTGATCCTTCGAGGATGGGGGTGACATTTATTCTTTTAAGTGCTGTGTGACCTTGGCTATGTTAGTCAATCACTCTGATCCTTCGAGGATGGGGGTGACATTTATTCTTCTAAGTGCTGTGTGACCTTGGCTGTATTAGTCTATCACTCTGATCCTCAGTCTCCTCTTCTGTGAAATGCGGCAGCAGTATAGGCCAAGCATGATAATTGTGCACATTAGAAATTAGGTAAGTAATACACATTTTCTTTTCCTTTCATAGATGTGTGTAGGGGTGTGTGCGTGCGTGTGTATATACCACATACTTCTACTACCGTTTCCATCCTCTAGCATGGCCAGTAGATTTGATGGAATGTTATTGCTGTGTGACATTGGTATTAAGCATTAATATACTGCATAGATATTGATCTTTGAAAGACAGCCGAAGTGGGTAGCAGCAGTAAGTCATGTTCTCATTCCCATCTTGATAGCATCTGTTAATGCTCACAAGTGCTTTGTACTAAGCTGAGGGTTGTCTCTGCTCATTTAGCTTCTCATCCACCCCGTGGAGGAGGTATTGTCATCTCACTTCACAGCTGAAGAAACTGGGATCTGGAGAGCTGGGGTGATTTCCACAGGGTTAGTAACTGGTGGGCAGGGGCTGGAACACACACGGTAGGACTCCAGGCGCCACCCTTCCACGTTACCTTATACAATGGCATCCTACCCGCCACTTAACAGAGTGAAGTCAGGCAAGGAATCGTCTGTTTTACTGGGACAACAGTGTTCCCAAATATGGTGACATCTTACTATAATACCAGGAGGCTTAATCATACTATTGCCATTTTAACCATACTATTGACAGATCTATTTTTTTTTTCCTTTGGGAAACTTTAAGAACCTTAATTAAAGAAAATATGAGTGGAATGTTTTCTGTCTCTCCAAAGATATCAGCAAATTTATGCCTTATATACTGTAAATCGACTAGGGCAGAACTTTCTTCTCCTTTTTTTTTTTTTTTTTTTTCTGTTTAGTGTGTTGATGTGTCCTAGTGCTTAGAACAATGTCTGGCAAATAACAGGTGCTTAGAAAATCAATTTTGACTGAGTATAGTTAAAGATGTTTTGGAATATAATCTTGGTTTAGTCGAAGAGTAGTATTGCTTCAAGATAACTCAGACTGCTTTCTACCCGTCACCTAAGGCAGTCTTACTTCCTCTCTAGTCAGACAGAATCAGGTTGTATCCAAACCCCATGGCTTAATTGTTTGGGGCAAGCATGATTATTTAGGTTCAGTTCTGAGTTTCTTTCTTTCTTTTTAAAAATCCTCCTCTGTTTGTATCTAGGGTTGAATCTGGACGTGTGATTGACTCAATAAGACTGAGGCGACACTTAGCTCAGGGCTTGGCACAGAGCAATCATAAATATTTATTTCTCATCTTTCTTTTAAGGACTTAATGATATGTCTGCTGAATGTGCCACTGTTGATACCTGCAAAATTTCTGGACTAACTATAAGAGAGTGATGTCAGTGAGATGGGACGAATCCTCATTTGTTTTAACAAAATGCATTCTCCCCAAGTGCCATAATGGGTTTTCCATGAACAAATAGGGCAATTAGATTCCAACCTGGAGGACAAATAGCAATTTGTTTGTTATAAAGTTGCATAAAATATATTACTTTTGTCTTTATTTTGTTTGACTTCATTGTAAAGACAGTTTTAACATATAAGAAAATGGATTTTTTTTCCTTAAATCACATGTAACATCAACATCTGAGAATAGTAAAATCTCTTGGTCTAGATTGTATTCTCATTTCTTGCAACTGTTTACTGCTGTCATTCTGTCTACATGATTGGAAATGACCACCGTGCCTACGTAAAATTGCTGCTGGGAGTTTCCGCAATGTCTCTCCCATATTGTGTTACAATTACTTTTGACATCTAGAGGCAAAATTTGCCTCTCCACCTAGACTTAACATTTTTTTTATCCTCTGCCTTTGAAACAACATATTGGCAGATTGTTTGTACTTATTCAGGGTTCTGGGAGTTCCCTGGAGTTTTAGAATGTACTTTTTTCTCATAAGCTTCCTGTGGAAGTTACTGTTTTGTTTCATTGCTCCCACATGCTTTTTTGCTTCCTGTTTCAAAAGGAATTATCCACTTTCGGCTGCAGGCCTTCTGGTTACTCTAGTCTGTAAGCAGTGTTGGTCATTGTCTATTATTCCACCCATCAAATGCCTTTGAGATCTAATCCTGTTAACATCTGTCACCCAAGTGAGGTAGGGGAGGCTGAGCTTGTACGTGGAAACGCTATGTGGATTCAGTGTTGGGCGCTACAGATAAACAACAGGAGGGTTGGATTTGTCATGTTTCATCTTAGTGCTGGGGAATCCCCTAGACCCAGGCTTTGTGCCTGGGTGGTGCCAGGAGTGGGGGCCAGGTTCAGACCTTCTCAAGCTCTGCTTTGGGGGTGGGAGGTAGGCAGTGAACTGAGAAAAAGGGAACTTGGTACAGGCAGGCTCCGTGATGAAATATTAATAGATAGAACTTCGGAAAAGAGCTATGGGAGAAAGGCACACCGGCAGGGTTCTCTGGATGCTGCCACCCCATCATCTTCTATTGCTTCCTCAGGATCTGTACCACCCTCAGCATAAATGGTGGCCTGGAGATGGCCTTCTTTCTCTAAAATTCTAGGACCATCTGCAAGTATACCTTTGGTAAGTTTCTGTAGACAAATACCAGTTGAAGCACTCTCAGGAAAAATTTGAGTTTCAGTGGAAATCTATCATTGTCCATAACATGGGATTCTATTCTGTGGGAGCTAATTTACTACATGGAAGCTGTCCTTATAGATAACCGTAGCAAGGCTAGAACACTTCCGGTCTGTGGATACACGAATTCTGTCCAGTGAGGTTCATTTCTGTTGTCCTCTCTCTTCTGACTGTGGAAGTGGCCAGTTTTGTCTCCATTTTGCACATTTATTTCAATATTTCTGACTGCTTCATAGCCCTGTTGTTGTTGTTTTCTCCTTCGAATTGGTGGCAACACCTCACCGCTTTCTTTATTCACGAGTTAAATAAAATTGTAAGCACGTGTTCATTTTTATATCTGCATAAGAGTCACGATTTTACCCTTGTTATGAAAATTATCCTTTACCTTAATATCATATTCGATAGTATTGCTTCGCAGTTTTGCTCAAAAAAACCCCAAACAAACCCTTGCTCTTTTCACTTCCGGCTTCTTGTGAGATTTCTTTGCATATGGGGAAAGGTTTTATTGACAGGTACAGGCTCTCTTGTTGAGAGCGGACATTTCCACCAGATCCTTTGTTCATGAAAGCCTGGCTGTATCTGAGTAATGATGTGCTGTGGCCCTGCTTCTCCCTATTCCTGCTTCACATGGAGCATCTGTGCATGAGCCTCCGTTCTTCCACACTGGCTCAGAATAAGACAGGGTTTTGAGGTACTTGTGAGTTTGAGTATTACTTCCCAAGATGGCTCACTTTACCCTGAAACCCAAAGTTCTGCAGGAATGTTCTTGTGGTTCAGTCACATCCTGCATTTTTGTTGTGTACATTCCATTTAAAATTCTACCAGGAGAACCCAGTAGTAGTGAGACAGGGCTCACTTTGAACTAGGATAGTCTGATTTTCTGTTGGGTCTGAGATCTTGTCTTTAGGTCACATCTTGCCCTGCATCCTGCTCTCCTCTCTTTGCCTGTAAGTGGCTGATGGACCCTTCATTCCTTGGTCCTTTGTCTCTGAACAGTTGCTCTCGTGAGCTGCTATGCAGTAGTTTCCCCCTCTCTCCCTCTCTCCCTCCTTCCTTCCTTCCTTCCATTTCCACTCTGGAGTAAAGCACTGCCTCTGTGTGGGCTCACCTCATTTCTTTCTTTCATGTTTGTTCCTTTATTCTCATAGCTTGATTCCAAAAGTAGCAATAGTAGTCTGTCTGTGTTATTACAGCACTTTCCCAGTGGGTATCCTATTGACTTTTTGTCTTTTTAGTTTTTCAAATTTGTATTCTACGCTGTAGCAACAAAGATCTTCTTAAAACACAATCGTGACCTGTGTCTCTTCTCCAGTTAAAACATCGCAAGAAATCCATCTGGCAATGAGGATAAAAGACGCTTCCCATGCTGACCAGAAGTGTAGCTCTCCCACTGTGATTTTCAATTGCCCCGATTGTCAAGCTCTCATGCCCTGTACCATATCGTTCCCAATCTAGAATGCCCTTCCACTCGTTCTCTGCCCATTTTGTCTACTTTCCACTTATTCTTTAGGCCTCTTTGTAGAGTTTACTTCTCTCAAGAAGTGTTCTCTGATGCATAAATCCAGCCAAAGTGCCCCTATGTGATAATAGAACTTCCTGCACACTCATCAAAGGTTTATCATCAGATATTAGTCACATGGTTATTTTTCAGTGTGTCAAGTTCATTGTTGCAGCCCCAGCACCTAATACTAGAAGTGCTACTTGGAATGGAATATTACTCAGCCGTAAAAAGGAATGAAATTGGGTCATCTGTAGAGATGTGGATGGACCTAGAGACTGTCATACAGAGTGAAGTAAGTCAGAAAAAGGAAAACAGATATCGTATATTAACACATATATGTAGAATCTAGAAAAATGGTACAGATGAACTGGTGTGCAGGGCAGAAATAGAGACACAGATGTAGAGAACAAACGTATGGACACCAACAGGGGTGGGGGAGTGGGGGTGGGGTCGTGGTGGTGGGATGAATTGGGAGACTGGGATTGACGTGTATACACTGATATGTATAAAATAGATAACTAATAAGAACCTGCTGCACAAAAAATAAATAAATTTAATTTAAAAAAAAGAAATGGGAAAAAAGAAAAGGAAATGCTAATTGGTTTTTTTTTTGTTTGTTTGTTTTTTTGTGGTACGCAGGCCTCTCACTGCTGTGGCCACTCCCCTTGCGGAGCACAGGCTCCGGACGCGCAGGCCCAGCGGCCACGGCTCACGGGCCTAGCCGCTCTGCGGCACGTGGGATCCTCCCAGACCAGGGCACGAACCCGTGTCCTCTGCATTGGCAGGCGGACTCCCAACCACTGCGCCACCAGGGAAGCCCCTAATTGGTATTTTTAAATCATTGCATAACTTCCCCTCATCAAACATTTTACCAAGTGTGAATGCTTCACAGACATTTTTAATGGACCAGGCAACTTTATCTTATTAAATTCACACTACAGTCTATGGAGTAGGTATTCTCTTTACGTAATGGATGATGAAGTTGAGGCTTAAAGAAGTTAAACAATCTACTCATATCGCCGTTTAATGGTCCATATTGGAATGTGAATCTGGGTTTGTCTACTTCCAAATCCTATTAACTTAATTATCCTAGTAGAGCAATTTCTTTAGAAATTGGTTACACAACTGCATTTCTTGAAGTCTAGTTCAACTAAATCGTCATGCAATTGTACTTGCCCACGTGCTGTATTAGTTTCCTACTGCTATTGTAACAAATTACCACAAACATGGTAGCTTGAGATGATACAACTTTATATCTTTCAGTAGGCTAGAAGTTCAACATGGGTCTTCCTGGGCTAAAACCAAGGTGTTGGCAGAGTTACAGTCCTTCTGGAGGCTTTTGGGGAGAATGTTTCCTTGCCTTTTCTGGCCTCTAGAGCACCCTCACATTCCATGTCTCATGGCCTCTCCCTTCATCTTCAAAGCTAAGAAGGTAGCATCTCTCTTCGCTGCATCCATCATCACAACTCCCTGTGACTCTCTTCTTCTGTCTCCCTGTTCCACTTTTAAGGAGGCTTATGATTAGCTTGGGCCATGTGGATAATCTAGGATGATCTCTCTATTTTAAGGTTATCTGATTAGCAACTTTAATTCCATCCACAGGTTTAGTTTCCTTTGCCATGTAACGCACCATATTCACAGGTTCCAGGGGATTAGAAGGTGGATATCTTGGATGCCTGCCACACATGCGCTGTATTAATAGGCTTTGCTGCCTTTACTGAATTTAAATATGCTCTCACAAAGATGGCGGAGATTGGAGTGAGCTGATGACCCAGACAAACTTTAGAGGAACAAGTGCCTTAATGAAACTGTCAGTTTGAATTTTCAGTGTCCCGAACGTTGATCCTCCTCTAGGAACTGACACTAACACCATTTACAAGAAACTAATGAACATGTTGGAATGCAAACTCATTAATTTGCAGTAGGAAGCTTTGCAAATTGATGTTGTCATCCACAATCCACATATTCTCTCCCATGGAAGCAAAATTTCAAAAGTTAACTGAAGATAAAATCCGAGCTAGAGAGATAGATAATCTTAAGCATACTTTCTCCTGGCTAGGACATTTAAATGAAATGATCCCTGCCCTTAAGAATTATGTTGCCTTAATAGACAAAGGCTCAGCCATCTCTCTCCTTTGGCCTGTATATGATGAAATCTGCCAAGATCTCAGAATGTCTCTTTTTTTCTGTCACATGAAATAACATTTCTTCTGCTCACATGTTCTTTTTACAATAATGTTGAGTTTTTACCAATACTGAAGTTCTGCTTTCCTTAGATTTTACTCTAGAATCCATCTTTAGATGACCAGGATTCCTTTTTTTTTTTGTCACTTTTTGAGATAACACTTCTCCTGTGATGACTTCACCGTATGGATACTGTTATTGGGTATTTACTATTTCTGGTTTAACTTTTAGAGGGAAATTACCTTTCTCTTCCCAGGGGCCATTTCCTGTATTGAGTATTTCCTTTGACATCAGACTGGCTATAGGGACTATATGCTTTTAATAACGTCTTTCCATCAAGCACCCGTGGCATCTTCCATTCAGAGCACCATCATATACTTATTCTCTACTTGATCAGGGAAGCCTGTTATTTTCCCCTGAATCTGGCTTGAGCATTCACTGGTGGTTGATCCCTTACGTTTCCTCACTATATTCTTAAGATTAGTGTGAATTCCTGTCTCATTCTCCAGACCTTTTTAATCTGACATACTGGCCTTTTTTACCTAGGGACCTCTCCCGAAAACCTTTTTCTGTTTATTCCCCCAAATGTAAATCACATCTCTTCGGATCCCTCTGACAGTCTCGCCACCATTTTTAATAGGTTTATGTGAATTTATATTCTTAATGAAGAATCGTGTCTTAGAAATGTAGTAGAAGACCAAGCAAAAGGAAAATGAACACAACGTACAAAATTTGTTGATGCCACTTCCCTGTCTACCTATATCTTCCTCTTGGCATAAATAGTGCCTTTATGCCTAGAAACCTTTTATTGTACTTCACAGAATTTTCACAGATAAGGGAAATAATTAAAAACTGCCATCTTTCAAAATCCATCTTCTGTCTTTATTCTCAAAGAAAGTAAGGAATACTAATTGGTATTTTAATATCAGTAACCTATCAAAGTTGCACATTGTTGATTTCTTTTGTTGTAACTTGCTTAAAAATTAAAATGGTGTCACAAAGACGAAGTTTTTAGAGTCAGACTTAGCAGGACAAGCAGACCTCGGGGAAAAGCAGAGAGAGAAAGATTTGGGGTGGGATCTCTCTGTACAGTTGTATGTGAGTAATGCAGCAGGAAATACCGCACTTTCTGTGTTGGTACACGATAGTGCCTTGTACACGCAGTATTTTACCATTGCTATAAATAATGTTTCAAAATATTGTAGTCTTGGGAAATGGAAGAATTTATACTAAAGGATATTATCATTCTCATTTGGCATATTCCAGCGTCTGAATTATGTGTAAATTGTTGAAAGAAAGTTTGGTTCTTGCTAAGATATATAATACACAGCCAGGAAACTATTTCAGAGGCACTATTTTGAAAAAATCCTTAAATCAGAGGTGCCTTGATTTTCACTTCCAGTAGTTTAATATTAATTTTCCTGGTCCTGATACAACTGCATTAAAGTGAACTTTACTCCAATAAAGATGTTTAAAAAATCAATAAATAAAATAAAATGCAAAAAAAATAAAGTGAACTTTAGAGTAATAAAATTAGAGAAAAGAAAATAAGTGATGGAAGTTTATGAGGAAATGGGGGTTTTAATGTAACTCTGTTGAGAGTCAAAGTCGGTCTCTTTTCCTATAATTTATAGTGTTAATTTTGCAAGTGTTAATCTTTCTTAAGTTGAATTCCTGATGAAAAGGAATGCTCAGTTTCTGAAACATGAAAGGCCTATTTTCCAAAGAAACTTCTACAATAAATAGTTTTTGTGAAAAAAAATTTACCTTACCAGAAAGAGCGAGGATAAGGAAACTTTAAATTTAGATTCTCTGTGAAGGAAAAGAAAAGTGTTAATGCCTGGCATCTGGCCTCATTGCTGGAGGAAGTAATTGGACATTGGAAAATGGGAAAGAACCTGAATCTTTGGCCTGAGTGTCACTGGTTCCTAAGTCACAAAGCTGTGGTTATTCAGACAGTTCAAGCTAATACGGTCAATGAGCACGAGCCTTTTCCCAGTCAACAACTTATAAACACATGGGGATTTAACAGGGAGCTGGGTAAATGAATATTTCTGGAGTTGGGAATCACCGTGTTGATTCTAGTTCCTCCGGATCTAAGGATCTATGGTTCAAATTCTAGCAGGAGTGAATTTCTCAAGCAAAGGAAAAGCTTTGATTGGACTAGTTACTGACACAGTGTGTGTGAATTACTAGTGTGCTGGGAGGCGGAGTTTCATAAACCTGTTATTGAGAACCAGTGGTGTGAGCCTGGGAGGGGGCTCTAGGACCAATTTGTTCCTGGAGCCCTCCTGAAGCTGCTGTGGCATAATCAGAACCAGGGCTTATTCTGTGCCCCTGAAATTGCTTTCAGCAGACCAGGTCATGGGTCATTTCCCTTGTAGCGCTACTTTAGCTTTCAATTTTCCTGGACTTATAGAGGTGTCTTCAAAAGGAACACTTGCATGTTGGCATTTTGTAGTTGGGATTACAGGTTCCTTCTTTTTCCTTCCTTCCTTCCTCCCTCCCTCCTTTCCTTCATTTCTTTCTTTTTACTTTTTTTCCTTTGTTTCTCTCTGAGTCTCCATTCTCTTTTTGCTCATTCTTTTTTATGTGCCTCATCCTTCATTTGTTTTAAAGTATTCACACTATCAGACTTTTCTCCATATTGGAATGAACCCCAAGTGCTCAGTGTAACTTAGCCCAACCCTGTACTTGAATGAATCACCTCTGCTTTATCCTCGTTCACCCATCTCCTCTTCCAGTGCTTTCACTGGATTTAGTACCACATAAAGTGGTCTGTTCTTTCCTGGGGGTAGTTACATACCCATATACTTTTTTTTAGTATTTATCCCCATGTTCTCGCTCTACTGTTTTTTTTTTTTTTTTTCCCCCCTGCCTTTCTGACGAAAGCCTCTGCTGGAGCCATGTGCCCTTCTTTTTCTCTCTGAGCTTGTTTCCCATCACCTGTCATTCATGTGTATGGAACACTTTGTAGGTTACTAGAGTTCTCCCCTTTAGTTCCTTCATTTTAACTCTTTTTTTTTAAGTTATGCATTTCCTTCTTCAGTTCCCCCAGCTAATGTTAATGTTGCTTTCTGGGAATTTGATTCCTGAGGGTCTTCTAAATAAAATAAAGAAAGAAAACCTTCCTTTTCAAATTAATTTTGTGTTCTCTTGGCAACTGATCAATTTATTACCTTCCTCTGGTCTTGAGTGGTGCTCTGATATTGGGAACACTTCTTTGGAGTAAAAGGAAGATCCTGTATGTTTTCATCTGACAATTATTTAGTAAAAATACAGTCAAACTACAAACACCTTTGGGGATATTCTTCGTGCATCTGTTCATTGTTATCCAGAGGAGCAAGGTCTCTCCATCTCAGAAGGCTACTTTTCGGTGTTGATAAACCAGGGCTCATGGTTTGAATTCTGCATATACTTATTATCTTGCATGCTAAACTGTAAGTTCCCATTTTTCATTCATGTTTGTGGCCTCCAGAATCTAATGCTGTAGTTGACACCCATAAACAATTGTCGAATATGAATGACTGAAATAATAGTCCTCAAAATGTGCTTGATTAAATGAACTCTGAATCACTCTTGTGTAGCTGAAGGCTAAGATGATAGCTAAATGAAGGTACTGATGACAGATATCAGTTAATTTGGGAAATACAGTATTTGGTAATATTCTAAATAGGCAAGAAGTCAACATAACATATTTTCCTAGTCTCAGATTCCCCTCCAACCACTGTGATACCTGCTTTTCAATTTCTTCTTTTGGCGCAGGGCAGGTTGAATGAAAATTTTTATTGTGCCTGATTTTTATTGTGCTGAATGGCATTCGAAATCTAACGCATTCAGGACATAACAGTGGCCTTGAGAGCCCATGAGAGGGAAAATGAGGCTGGAGAGGTACTTTGGAGGAATGAAGACATCTCAAAAAATTTTTTGGTTTTAGATTATGATGTGACACCCCCCCATCAAAGTTTTCAGAAGAATCTACTTTTATCATTAATGTTCTGTAGAATTAGATCTCTTTATTGAGAAGGCTAGGTAGAAGGAGATTATATAAAGCTTATATATCTAATACATACATATATTAGATATTATATTTCATATATATATATATATATATATATCTCACAGCCTTAAGGTAGCCATAGGCATAGACCTGGGTTGTGGTTGCCTTTATTAGGTCAGCTATATCTCTATTTATGAAAACTTGTGTATGTGTATATGTGTGTGTATGTGTGAGTGTGTGTTTTATACAAACACATCTTCATATATATATGTAAAAGTAATACTTCAGTTTTCAAGATATGAAAATATTATAAAGGAAATATAAATATAACCCATAATCCACTGATTATCACTGTTAATGTGTTAGTGCATTTTATTAATATGTGTATTGAGAGATCGTATAGCATATTAGTAAAGAGTATGGGATCTCAGTTCTTCCACTTACAAGCTGTATTAAATATTTGCTATATATTAATATTTTCTATACACTTAAAGATTATATCATTAATATCAACGAGCTACCATTTATTGAGAACTTACTTTATGCCAAGCACTATTCTAAACACTTTATACACATCTCATTTAAGCTTCCCTACAACCCTATAAAGTAGTTGCTATTATTAGCTTTCTTTATCATCATTCCACAGATGAGTAAATTGAGCATGGAGAAGAAATTTCCCAAAGTCAGGTTCACAACTTAGAGGTAGTGGAACCCAGAATTTGAACCGAGGTGGCCTTAACTCCAGAACATAAAGACAGATGTAAAAACGGAAAGATTAGAAAAAAACACATTTAAAAATTAAAAAAAATTTTTTTTTTTTTTGCCCACATCGCATGGCATGTGGGATCTTAGTTCCCTGACCAGGGATTGAACCTTGGCCCTTGGCAGTGAGAGCAGAGTTCTAACACCTGGACAGCCAGGGAATTCCCCAAACACATTATTTTTGGACATATCCATGATGCGTGTTGAGGAGATGGCCTTGTGAAGTGGAGAGAGCACTAATCTATGGGTCTGGAGACCAGCCTCAGTGGTGGGCAGAAGTCCTTTTGTACAGGCTCTTGAGAGCTGATTGTTGAATGTGTTTGGGAATTTTATAAGCTGGTTGCTAAATCACTGGTAGCTTGAAGCTGGTGATAGTGGGTCATATTGGACCACGAGTATTGACAAATGTGACAAGTCAAGGCTTTTTTTTTTTTTTTGAGGGTCGCTTTACCAGCTCACTGTGCTTGCATCTGCAGTTCTGCCACCACTGGCTGTTGGATGGATTTCCATGAATAGTGAAGTGGGTCTGAAGCATGACTTTCTTATCTGTAGGATCATAATCTTGCTTGTCCCTGTTACAAGGTTTATAATTTCTGGCAAATATTTTATAAAATTTTGTCCTTTGCATGTAAATGTATAAAATGTAAAGTGCTATGTAATTACTATTTGTTTGACGTTAAATCATTTGTTATCCTAGAAAAGTATATTTCAAGGAGAAGTATTTTTAAAAAGTAATAATTTCCTTTAAAAATTGGAATACTAATTGTATTTGTATTTTCAATGACTCATGGAGAATTCTATCACCCTTTTCTCTATTCATAGAGAAACTATATCTATAATAAAAATAGAATTAAATACAAAAAGGAGATTTGAGATTTGGAGCCACAGAACATGAAGCAAAATTCCTTCTTTTAATTGTAATATGGTTTTTGATTGTACTTACTTGACCCGTATGTAAAAATATTTAAGCCAAATTCTTGATTTTATTCATGGGTTTCCAACAGTAGGTGATTTATGAAGACAGTATATGTTGTGAGTAGTAGGACATTTGGTGGATTGGATGTAGTTGAACAATGCAGCTGGTTCACCCAGAAGCCAAGACTATCAATGCTTCTGAGGATGAGAAAAGTAGTGATTATTATTTATGGGGTACTTCTAGGTGCCAAGCTTCTTGCTATTTGTTATACATTTTCTCAAAAACTTCAAACCACCCTACCCAATTACTATTATTATTTCCATTGTACAGTTGAGCAAGTTGAGTCTTAGAGAGATAAATAAGTTATCCAAGATCACATAACTAGAGCACATGAGGTTTTATAGGTTCATATAGTTTGGAATCTAGATTTGGTACGTAAGAAATTAAGAAACATTCATGAACAATTTTCTGTGAAAATATTTATTGCTGGTACAGTTGATTCATAGTTATACACTGGGTTCCACTGGCTATCTGTTCTGATATTCGCTGTCATAAACACAGGAAAACTTAGAAACAATCAATGGTTTATACATTGAATGTACAAAGTAGTATCTTGTGAAATTAAGTCACTTGAAAAATAATTTGCCTGGATCTGTTACAGTGATTGCAGAGACAAAAAGTTGGGTGCATGTTTAAGGCATTTAAAGAATTGTTTTAAAGGCTAATTAAAATATTTAGAATATGAAGAGCCATAAGGTAATAAAGCTTTTTGTTTTGCTACAAATATGTCAATTAGTTTTATAATACTGTTTCTCTATAGAGATATTTGTGAAGATGTTGGGCTGCTTAGAACAGAGTAAATATATTAATTATAATTCTCTAACTGTAATTTGGCAAAAGCCAACTTTCAAACTCAGGGTTTACAGTGGAGGAACAAAAGAGAGAAGAGAAATATGTTGAAAAGATTTACAAAGATTTGTCTAGAGTTTACTTGATATTTTCAAAGTCTAAGTATTAAAAATATTACAAAACATAAGAAAAAGAAATTAAGAAAGAAAACTTGAACTAAATGGTAAAACATATAGAATACAAAAGTAGGATTTGAATTATTCATGGCAATAAAAAGGACATTTTCACTCAATAGCTAAAAGGGATATCTCCCATTTCCTAGAAAGGGTAAACAAACATTTTAAGAACTTGTAGGCATAATTTATGTGTTTCAATCCTTAGGAAAATCAAATTCCTCTTCCCCATTTGAAGGTTTCCAAAATTTTAATGAACTACAATGAATAACAATGGTTTTTTTTTTACTTGAGAAATCAAAGATCTTTATCTTTAAAATTTTTAGTATAATCTTATTCTACCAGTGTACTGTTCATTCTAAATTTGCTCGAATTCATCATAGGCAAAAGCAATTACATAAAATTACTTTAAAGGATAATTTAGGTTTTCTGTTCCAACATTAGTTCTAATTGTCTAAATGCTTAAAAATCCGTATTTTGATTGAAATACATTTGAGATATAACATTGTGTAAATTTAAGGTGTACATGTTGATTTGGTACATTCATATATTTTATGATTGCCACTGTAGTGATAATTAGCACCTCTATCATAATTGTCATTTGTTTTCAGTGGTTAGAGTAATTAAGGTCTAGTCTCTTCGCAAGTCTGATGATTATAACACAATTTTGTTGTCTGTGTTCACTGTACTGTACATTAGACCTGTAAGATTTATTTGCTACTTGTAAGTCTGTACCCTTAAACAGCATCTGTCCTACCCACTCCCATCCCCCAGTCCCTAATAACTATGATTTTTACTTTCTGTTTTTATGAATTTGGCTTTCTCTGTCTGATTATCTCACTTAGCACAATGTCCTCTAAGTCCGTTCATGCTGTCACAAATGGCAAGCAGTCCTTCTTTCTCATGGCTGAATAATATTCTGCTGTACATATATACACCACATCTTCTTTATCCATTCATCCATTGACAGGTACTTAGGTTGTTTCCATATCTTGGCTATTGTGAATAATGCTGCCGTAAACAAGGGAGTGCATATGTATCTTCACCACCCTGTTTTAATCTCCTTTGGGTATATACCCAGAAGTGGAATTGCTGGATCATATGGTAGAGATCTATTTTAAATTTTTTGAAGAGTCTCCATATTGTTTTCCACAGTGGCTGAACCAGTGTACATTCCTACCAGCAGTGCACAAGGGTTCCCTTTTCTCCACACCCTCGCCAACACTTGTTATCTCTTGTCTTCTTGATGATGGCCATTCTAACATGTGTGAGATACTCTCTTACTGTGGTTTTTACTTGCATTTCCCTGATGATTAGCGATGCTGAGCATCTCTTCATGCACTTTTTGGCCGTTTGAATGTCTTCTTCAGAAAAATGTCTCTGTAGTTCTTCTGCCCATTTAAAAAATTGGATTGTTTGGAGATTTTTTTGTTATTGAGTTATTATATGAGTTCTTTATATATTTTACCAATAAATAGTTTGCAAAATTTTTCTCCCATTCTGTAGGTTGTCTTTTAATTTTGTTAATTGTTTATTTTGCTTTGGAGAAGCTTTTAAATTTGATGTACTCTCATTTGTTGATTTTTGCTTCTGTTTTAATAACAATATTGATGAAATTTTCATATATCTCTTCCAGTATGAAATGATACTACTGTATCCTCCAAACCCAAGGAAGAAAACCTTATTTTTTGTCAATTCATCCTTGGAGGGAACAGATTTTTCTGCTCCAAAAAAATCTTAGCATGCTGCCTCACTCTCTATGTTCTAATTTGAGGGCGCAAAAATTGAATTGATGACTTAAAAAAACATTCACAATGAGTTCATATGCATTTTCTCACTTAAGATGATTATGCATGATAATCACTAAACTTCTTTTCTCCTTTTCTGTGCCTCCATGTAATGACCATCAGTACAGGTTGGATTGACCATAGCCTTTGGCCAGTTATAGATTCTAGAAATGAAAGGCTCCTGCTAAAATGAAATCAGATACTCAGAGTTTCTCCTGCTTAGTTTTTATGAATCTCAAGAATTTTGGCTCAATTAAGTACACATACCTAGTTGATATGAATAGCAACTTTAAAATTGGTATATACTGTTGGGGGCACCATATTGTCTCAGTGATCTAAGGGATTTAGTGTTTTAAATTCAGTGCCCACCTCCTCTCCAACAGTATGAATTTGGGTGTATGGAACACTTGATATTTTGTTTATCTTATGAAGTATTCTAGAATCACATGTGACTTTACTCCCCTCAGCACATTTTTTTGTTGTTGTGAATTAAGTTGCTAAAATGAAGAAGAGTGTAATTCTCAGCAGTAGAGAAGGAATCTCACATGCTTACTTGGAAGTGAAGCAACTTATTCTAAAATACTAAATCAAGAGCTAGAAAAAATTGTCTCATTGGGAGTCAAAAATATAATACTTTGAGAGTTTAATATATTCCAGGCAGTGTACACTATGACACACACCGTATTCCATGTGACCTGTATTTCTGCTCTCACTTTATGGAGCTCATAGAAAGTAAGCAACCTACTCAAGGTCACTGAAGTCACTCATGGCAGAGCTACATTTCCAGCTTAGGATCTGTCTTGCACCAAATCAGGGGTTCCTAACCTGGATCTACACTTCCTCAGGGAGTCTGTGGAAGGAGCTTAGGGATTCCATGAACTTGGGTGGGGAAAAATTTGCATGTTTATCTTTGTTTACCTCTAACTGCAATTGAACATTTTCTTTAATTATGAATGCAGACGATCACAGAAGTATCTGCAGTATATGTAGACTTTATCATCTATAAAAAGCACAGATGTTTTTCTATCACAATTCAGTTGTTGCCGATACCTTGAAATAATATTTACTTATCATTATTGATAAATTATTGTACTTTATTTTTAACATATTGATATGTGCATTTTAATATAATTTGTTTCCTTTGTAGTCGTATTTTATTTTTTATACTTTATACTTATTTAGTCATATTTATTACACTTCTATTTATATTAAATATTTTACACTTATTTTATATTTATATACATTTTTTACACAGTTAAAAGCATTATTATGAAATTAGTCCATTGGATTGTCCAAAGGATACATGGCCAACAACCTTAAAACCTGTTTTGAACCTTTATGTCATATTCATACAATCTTTTTGTTCTTATGCCATACCTGGTTATAGAGCAGACATCTCATGATTCACACAACTCAGCTATAGTACTATTCAGTTTAACGGCAGGAAAAGAGACAGCAACTGAAACATCTAGAACATGTAACACATCTATTATGTCTAAACACATGGGTATCTGCAGAACATTGAAAGGGATTATGTTTCCTTTCCTTCCAGTCAGAATCTCCAGATACCCATTCATTTTACATAGGCCAGTGTCAATTGGCTGAAAGTTATTTCTTTCTTTTCCCTCTGGCTTCAAGTTGTGCTCAGATTATTAATAATGCTTAGTTTTAGTTGATTCCTGAACATAAACATCCCAGTCAGGCTTCCAGTCCTGCTGTCCCTGTACCTCGATCTGGGCTTTCTCATCTATGTGGAGTTACCAGGCACAAACCAAACTGCATATCCCAGAAACCCGCCAGACTTTGCCTAAAGTCACATCAGTTTCAGTAAGTTAGTGTGTGGATCTATATATTTTTTGTATTTATGGGTTTATTAATGAATGAATAAACATCAATGAATAGTTCATTCAGTAAACCTACTAAATGCTAGGAATTCTTTTAGGCACCAGAGATATAAAGATGCCCTAAAGGAGGTTTTGGGGGATTTCTCTTTATTTCAAAGCATGGGCTTATTAGTGAATTAATTTATTATTACTAATTTTTTACCCATTAACTGGATTGCCGGATAACCTGTAACTGTGCTCGGATTCTGAAATGTTCCCACAGACACCGTGGGACTAAAGGACTTTAGAAGCTTGAATCCTCCTGGACACTTACCCAGGATGATGTCAATATTTTAATATTTCATTAAAGTGAAAGTGAGTCCACACCAAGGTTAACAGATTGACATCTAGTTGGTCAGACTTAGCCCATCTGGCTTAATGGGTCACAGAGTGGTCTTGTCTCTGGGCTTGGAACCGTGAAAGGGCCTATATATCATTTGTTTTCTTCTCAGTAGATGGACAATTGGAGCCAGGTGTGTGCATCTTTAAAGATATCATTACCACAGGGTCAAATGCCAAACACTTTGAGAAGGGAAGGGCATGAGGAAAATGTTTAGGAAGGGCTGGGATGTTTAGTTCCCAATCTGCCTCTAACTACTTCTGTGACTTGAAAAAGTCAGTTAACATCTCCAGCTCTCAGATTCCTCATTTTTACAACGATGGGATTGGATTATAAACCTCAACTCTGTCTTCCAGCTCTAAAATATTATATGTGATTGAGGCATCACAAATAGAGTAAGGCTTTAGGTTTTACTTTTTATTGATGTTAAGAAGATAAAGTTTCATTTCATAAACATCTGTTCCATGGAGCGTCCTCTTTGATGTTTACATCATAATTGCAAGGTATGAGTTACAAATTTCCTGTTAAAGTTAATACCAAATAAAAATGCCGTGTACTGTGTAACAAATTATAGGTAAATGTTTTAGCCAAGCCAAAGAGAATGGTATGAAAAGATATTCACTAAACTTTCTCCATTATACTTATATAACATACATATTTCTAAATATATGTCTTTTCAAATAATTAGTGGGTTAATATTAATAGTAGGATTGAAGGCCTTTGTGTCAATTCTGTAGTTTGACATAATAAGGTGTTTAAATGTGTACAATAGTAAATTTCAGATTTTCTGCATTGTTGGGTAACAGATTCTCTCCCACAGTTGGTTGTTAGAATACTGTGCTAATATGTCCTACTGAGATTAATAAGTGGTATTATGTGGAGCCAGGTAAAAATAGATGGTTTTGATACACATTAAACATTGAAGCCCCAATCTGTTGACAAGACTGTTTTACCACAGTCTTTTCTGGAATGTCACTGAGAAAGTTGTTGGAAAGGCAGTGTATGAACTTTCTGTCTGCACATTTGCCCAGAGGCCTTGTTGATATGAATCTAAAAAAAAAAATGTGTGTGTGAAATTTGTACTGTCACTCTTGGATAAAGCCTACAAATGGAGCCTGTTGGTAGGCAGTAATTCAATATAAGGTGGCATTGTCAGCTAAAAATCACTTTGTATAGCACGATGACACATGATTTGAGTTTGTTTTCTAAGCAAATGTCATTTATGTTCGTGATTGATAGGAGTGAGAGATTACATCACAAGTCTTAAAAACACTTTATTTTTTTTCCCCCAAGGTAGAATTTGGACCACTGATTCAAGCATGATAATTACACACCATTCTTTCTTGGAAGTCCTATTCATGTCAAAACTTTAATAGTTGCATTTTATAAATTTTATTTTTACTTTTCTTTTTCCCCCTTCAGTAGATTTTAAACCGGAGTGAAACCTTGGAATACCACAACACTTGGTCTGGGGAGAAAAGTAAAGGGAAGGGGATAGATGTTTTTCAGCAATTATATTAACTCAGTCTGTAAATGCACTTTGAGAGCCTGCTGGTAGGCGATTTTACAGATGCCAACTTCTACATAAACTGGTAGCCATTAAAATTGTAAATGGCTGAGATAAATTCCAAAAGCCTAAACTTGATATCGAGTTTTTGGTCTGCATTTTGAAAAGAGAGGACTCTCAAGGAGACGTCAACTTGCCCAAGTTTCTGATATAAGGTCAAGACCAGTATGTTTAGAGAAACCTTTGGTTTAAGAGCATGAATACTCATATCAGAGGGTCCAAGACACAAAATCAACCCCACTGAAGTTAGTGTCCATGCAGTTTCCTGTAGAAAAGCAGAATCTGCTTGAATCTTTTCTGGACTTCTCTTCAACACTGGCATTTGCTTTACAGTTTGCTGTAATAGGGACAAACAGTCCAGGTTTAGCTGCCATTCCTTCATTTTCCTACAAGAACTGGTTGGAGTTCTGATCTCTGTGATGATCAAAGGTCCCAAGTGGGGATTTCCACTTTGGAATTCCTTTTCCAACTGTCAGCTGTTTGTGGATTTAATGACAGTGTTCTTTCATTGCAGTAAATATACAGCGTGTCTGCCAAATCAGAAGAGACATAAACCTACTCTAACAATGTTTTTGAAAATCACTGTGGAATGTGCAGCAGTGGCCAGGGGCAAAGACTGACGAGGCAGAGGGGAGTGGGGCTGGCGGTCTGAACGCTGGGGCTGCCAGTTGAGTTGTTAGCCTGCTTTCATGGTAACTCGTTTGCTTATTTATTCAGTAAGTACTTCCACCCTGGCGCCATAGGGGCCCCCTTGCCATGCCCTGGAAGCTGGCAGTCTTAGTGCCTACATATCAGTAGCCCAATACTCAGCAGTCAGATGTCTGGATGGAGGACAGGACCAGGCCTGAGCAAAGAGGAAAGGACAAGGAGGAATCTGTCTTCCTAACAAAGGACTATTTGCAACAGACAACCACCCAAGAAGAAAAAAAGAAAATCATCTTGACGGATTGTTGCCAGATCAAAGAAATCACCCTTGTTATTTTTTATGACCTTTGTTCCGATTTTTGTGTCTCTGAAAAGACATAGCACAGCATAACACTGTTAAGCCTACCAGATAATTTTTAAAAACGAGAGGACAGAGCAACGAGAGTCAGAATTTAGGTTAGAAGTGAGTTCTACACATTCAGCGTTTCAAGGAAAAATGTATGTCTCGGATGAAAACAAGTGAAGTTCTAACCCTGTACATTTCCTTCATTAAACACTGAGACACAGGGATTGATCTGTAAATACTAAGTTCCATGTCTGATGTTTTTGATCTACTAAACCTCTGCTCCTTTTCTTAAAAATTGTTTTATTCTTGGGATTACGTCTTAAAATGTAGAAATACTCGATACCTCATTTTGAAATGATTCTTTCCATAATAGTTTATTAGAAAGATGATGTATTCAGTGGGCTTTCCTGTGTCCTGTATGTAATCATTGGTTCCACACTTTTGAAAAGGGTTACTTGTACATGAAACCATCAAAGACTAAAGTATTTCAATATTGACCATTTTTATTAGCTAACAAGGTCAATCACAATGTGATGTTTTCCACTGTTCAGTCCACAGTACCACAGCTTCAAACGGCAGTTTTACATGCTGGGAGCCCTTTAAATGATATTGTGGGTAAGCCATTTACATTTAACTGGTTAGTCCACAAATACACACTGTGTCCTATTTGTATTCAACCGCAGCCTTTGCTTTTGACTCACAGGTAAAGGAGCACGTTGAACCGGCGAACATTTGCTGGTTGCTCAATCCTGCTGAGCTTTTAGACATTTTGATACCTGTGACACCAAGTGAAATGCTGATAAGCTCTGAAAAGAATTCCTATCAAACTGGCAACCACAAAACACCACCAGGTGTGATCCACCTTGTGAAGCAGGTAGCTGGCACGTCAAGGAATGACTGCTGAGGACAGGTGACTCCACGGATGTGACCTGGACAAGCCACACTGCTGGTCATTTTCTGGGTCTCTATTAGGGCAGCGCTTCTCAAACTTGCATCCACATCAGAGTCACCTGGGCAGGTTGTCAAGAGGCAGATTTTGAATCCTCCTCTGGGAGGAGCCTGCGGACCTGCATTTCTAATACATTCTCAGGTGACCTTGACACTTGGTTCATGGGTCACACTTGGAGAAGCAAGTTATGAGAGTGCTATTGAAGAACTTGGGGTGAGGGAGACCCTGTGGTAGGGTGACTGTGATCATGAATCATTTCATTATCAAGAAGAGAAGAAATGGAGGTGACATATAAGGTATGCTGTATGGAATTTCTCTCACTTCTTTCTAATCCCACTTTCCAGTCTGGGCTATTTCCATGAAGATGAGAAAAACAGATGAGAAGTAAAAAATTTCATTCAAAAATTGCTCACTGGGCTTCCCTGGTGGCGCAGTGGTTGAGAGTCCGCCTGCTGATGCAGGGGGCACGGGTTCGTGCCTCGGTCCGGGAAGATCCCACCTGCCGCGGAGTGGCTGGGCCCGTGAGCCATGGCCGCTGAGCCTGCGCGTCCAGAGCCTGTGCTCTGCAACAGGAGAGGCCACAGCAGTGAGAGGCCCGCGTACCGCAAAAAAAAAAAAAAAAAAAAAATTGCTCACCTTTGTGGCAGTACATAAATTGGACATTTCATTTTTATTCAGTTGTTTTCACAGAAGTATCTTTTTTTTTACAAAATGATTTCCATTTGAATGCAGATTTGTAGGAAAAATTCAGAAAATGCTACGTAGAAAAGAATTAGTTAATGGAGTTCTGTGCATATACCATTCCTAATCCATCCTAAGGGATTGTAATCTTCCTTGTCCTGTTTATCTTTTGTTTCATCTGTAATTTTCCATTGGGTCCCCTTGAGTCCAAGGAGTTTTACTGATGTAGGTACTGTGGTCATGTAACAGAAGAGAATCAGGAATCAGATCAGAGACCTTGGTCTGTTTAACATGACGCTCTCCTCAGCCGAGCTAACAACTCATGCGTTTGTAGCTGCCTAGGCTAAGGGAGATGGATGTCTCTTTTTTCTTTCTCCAGTTGCTGAAGATGTTTCAAAGGGTCCCACTGGACTACTGAGATGCATTTTCTTAGAGTATCTGCCAGGTTAGCCCAGACGTTGCAATTTATTGGTACATTCTGTCAAACCACAGGCTTACCCTGCTAAATCAAAGAGGCTCTTTGGACAGTATCCCTAGCAAGCTAGGTATTTGGGGATTGAAATCTTGGGAGAGTCATAGCACAGGCCGGAAATATCCTTGTGAAATGTAAACAGTTGCGTCTCATCCGCTGTATGCTGACAACCCTGGTTAAATCATTAAAAAAAATGTATGCCAAAGCATACCTTTCTCGCTAGCAAATCATCCACATGCAGCAGGACCTGAAAAGATGTTTGACAAAGGAAGTCACATGCATCTGCTTTTCCCAGTTTACCTAGTGGAGCTGCCTGGAGAATTTGGACTGAAATCTTACTCTGCGGGGTTGTTGCAATGGCAGGAATATCTATTTGAATTCAAATAATTATCTTCCTGATCAATGCTTTTGGATCCGGTGATTCCCAGGTTCACCAACTGTATGGAAATCACTTGCCCGAGTATATTTTGACACTCTGTGGCAGGAATTTCGCTAAAAATTAGTGTTTTATTCTCTTAGTCATTGTTTCCTCGTGCCAGGCCTCACTAATCCAACGTATCAGATAGAACTGAGTATTTCCTAATCATTTTTTGTGGAACCCAGTTTTTCAAAAAGCATCAAGTTGAACAGTGTTATGATATACATGTGGTATTATTTTATGCAGAACAGACGTCTAAAATGCAGTAAATAGTCTTGATTAAAATGGAAACCTTTTATGCTTTGTGACCACCTAGAGGGGTGGGATAGGGAGGGAGGGAGGGAGGGAGACGCAAGAGGGAAGAGATATGGGGATATATGTGTATGTATATCTGATTCACTTTGTTATAAAGCAGAAACTAACACGCCATTGTAAAGCAATTATACTCCAATAAAGACGTTAGAAAAAAAAGGAAACCTTTTAAATAATCATAGGGTATAAAATCAAATGCAAGAAGTCTGAAGTAATGCAAGTCAACCAAAACAGCTTTAATGCCGTTTTTCTCATTTCCCTCTGCTTCATCCCCTGAAAGCATAGCATTCTTGGGCGTGCATTAGTGCTGTGCTGAGCAGCCCCCTGAGAATGCCTGAGTGATCCGCTCCAGCATAGCTGGTGTAGATGGGCTCAACTGTTCACACCCTGGACGTCCTCTCCTCCGTGGGTTTCCTCAGGTCATTCTCCTGCGGAGACATGCAGTATCCCTTTCTCTAAGTAGGGGTTTCTCAACCAAGGTACTCTTGATAGTTTGGACTGGGCAGTTCTCTGGTGTGGGTGGCTGTCCTGTGTACTGTTGGATGTTTAGCAGCATCCCTGGCCTCTCAAGTCACTGGACGCCAGTACAACCCTCCCCTTGTAATAGCCGTAAGCTCTCCAGACATCACCAAGCATCCCCTAGTGGGCAACGTTGCCCCCAGGGGAGAACCAGTGCCCTAAGTTCTTTTTCCCTCAAGCCCAAACATCTCCTGTGAAGCCTCTTTTGGTCATGTATATTAGCCTATAATGACTTTTCCATTATATTTATATAAAAAATCCAGTTGCCTAAACAATGCATACTTACGGTGAACCATTCTGAAGCACTAAGAGAATAAGGGAATTATGGGCCATGTTTGTCTCTTTCCTGACTCTTTTCTCCTCTTGAGGCATAATCACTATGTAGGTGGGTGCCTTTCCAGACTGCGTTAAGCCATCTGAAAGCTGAAGAATGCTATCTCATTGTTTTAATTTGCATGTCTTTGATTGCTAATTAGTTTGAGCATGTTTTCATATGTTCTATGGCCATTTTTTTTTCTTTTTGTGTTGCTTGTTAGTTTCTTTAGCCTACTGTCCAATGTATTATTTCTTCCGTATTGACTCGGATTAAAATCCATTTTTACATTATAAATTATAGGTATTGCAAAAATTTCTCCCAGGTTGTATAATTATATGCAGTTGTATATTACATTTTTACATAGCCAGAAACGTCAAGCTTTTCCTTTATGGCTACTAGATTTTCTACAGTTCCGTACACTTTCCTCCATCATAGTTATGACATATCACGGTGGTGCACTATCACTAAGATACAATAAAAATACGGAAAAGAACAATAATTATTCTAATAGGTGCATTAACAGTTAAGAAAGATCAAATTCCTAATACATAAGAAAATACTAAATTTCATATAGGGCATAACAATTTGAATATAGGACGATGGGTGGGAGTATAAGGACGTGCTTAGCCTGCTGAATTTGGAGAAAAGAGCAAAAGGTGCAAAGATCGAAGAGAAGCACATGTAAAGGCTCCCAAGTTGGTAGGCGGTCAAGCCAAGACCGGAGGAAGTGGGCAGATGGGCGCCGTGAACACTGTGTAAGCTTCCGTGCTGGCTTCCTTCAGCTGGATTTGTGTACTCGATTGGTGATCAGTGGCTCTTATCTGGTCGTTGTAAATGTTAGGAAGCTGGGAGAATAGCTTATGAAGCCCTGCAACTTCTTTGCTATCCTGACGTCATTCCCCTCTTTATTGTTTGTAGACGAGCTCGTTTGCATTATAGTGACAGACCGTGCATTCAGCAACATGGATGGATTTTAAAAACATAGTGCTGAGATGAAAAGGTAGGAAAGAGCAGGGAATTTACTGCACAAGACTCCTTATGTAAATCAGCGATACAGCCAGAGCACAGCCACGCGTATCTAAGGATCTATTTCAAACACGTTAGAGAAGGTAGGTGTCTATTGGGAGGGAGTGGATTTGAGGTAAGGACACAGATAAGAGAGTAAAACCAAAGTGAAACAGGAGGGGAATCTTGCAACCACTGAGGCGTGCAGTGCATTGTGTACTAGGGAGTGTAATTACTCCACTGCTCTACCTGAAAACAGCACCCTGATGCGTCTGTTGTTAATGTCTGTCATTAAAGTGCTGAGGAAGGCCTGGCTAAAGCACCCATCTCCTGCTTGGGCAGTGGTGATCTCACTATTAGGAGATTTCTAGTCCGTTCAAATCAGTTCAAGTGGTCATTGCCTCCTGTGTGCTAAACTCTGCGCTAGGAATTCCACTCAGAGACTTTAAATTAAAGTGTAGATGCTTGTGGGATGCAGTTTCCTTCCATGAGATACGCTGGGCCCAGAGATGGGGTGTGGTCTTGCAGACCAAAGTCCACAGGAGTGGAACTTCGGGAGTTCTCCTTGGATGCAAAGTCCTCTATCTTCCAAGGCTTTTGTGTGGCAGCCGATCACATAGATCATAGTATCCTCTTACCAGCCTGATCCCACACACCTGGTGACGTCAGGATCATCAGACAGCTATGACCCCCAGCCCCCTCGGATATTTTGGGAATTTATGGTGATCACAGGTGGAGGATTATCAAGAGCCATATGAACCTTTACTGTGGGCTGGGAGGATTCCCACTGCTCCCCCAGCTCTTTGGCTCCTGTTTATTCTTTGATCCTTATGCATCTTCTCTCCTCTACCTTCCTTCGGCCTCAGATGGGCTCAAGTTTCCCTCATCTTTAAAATCTTCCCCTTCACTCTGTCTCCCTGTTCAAGCAAGAGCTTATTTTTATTCCTGCTCCTCATGATGAATCTTCTGGAAGGATCTTCACCCCACCAGAATGTAAAGAAAAGGGGGCTTACTTTGTCCGCTGCAGTATCCCCAGCATCTTGAACAGTGCTTGGCATGTAGTAGGTGATCAGTTAATATCTGGACTGACTGAATGAAGAAATGAATCAACAGAAATCATTCTCTTCACTTCTACTTTCATTCACTGTGGAGCATGTTACAGTCAAACTTTCCCCAAACATACTGAACAGCATTAACTTTCTCTCTGTGTGGTACTTTCAGACTAGAGTATTCTTACTTTTTTCCACACCGTGTCACCCAATTTACCTCCTATTTCTTAAAAACCCACTTTTCCTTTGGCTTCTAGAACACCAGCCTATCTTGATTCTTCTAACAGGATTTTGACAATTCTTTTGGTCCCCCTTGCCCTTTTCCAGATCTTCTTCCTTCACCAGTACTTTAATATGAGTGATCTCCTTCTCTCTTCACCTGTTCTTCAGGCTGTTGACTTTGTTGGTGCCTCATCAGTACACAGCAGCAGCCTCAGGAATGACAGATGTGTGCCTCTGGAAATGGCAAGACATTTCTTGTCATGGATGTTTCACAGTTACTTCAATATGAGCGTTTAAAAAATTAAAGTCCTACTCCAACTACCTTACTTCCTTTCTCCTGAATTCTCTATGATCTCACCATACATCCAGTCCTAAAGACTGGAAACATGAGGTTTTGAGGATTCCTTTCCCTCCTCCATCCCTTTCCTTTAGTTGGTCTTCACGACCTATCCGTTGGACTTAAGGAATGTCCCTTAGGTCTGGCCTCTTCTCTCCATTCTCCCCGCATCATCTTTGCATAATGTTTCAGCATTTCCTATCTGAATTAGTTCTTCTCTGTACTACTGCTAAGATTATCTCTCTAAAACACAAATAAAATCTTCCATCACAAACCCCTACTTTTTTCGGATTGCCTGTATTATAAAGTTTAACCTAGCTGTACAAAGGACTTAACAATCCCACACATCCTCATTCTCCAAACTAATTTCCTGTCTTTCCTCAGTTCACTTTTATCTTTATTACCATCCCTCACCCCCCTCCTTTTGATTATAACTCTTCATTGGAAAAAGTCCTTCATCAACAAGGGTCTCTTCTGCCAAGACCAAAATGTGTAAGGTTGTCCCTCAAGTGAGAGGGTTTCTACCTTCATCTCTTCTTCTTCTTCCCATGCTCACCTCTGAGAAGGAGGGCATGGTATTTTTTATTTAATACAGTTCTTATAGCCTGTCTTGCACATATGGTGTATCCGCCCATCCATCCATCCATCATCCATCCATCATATTTATCATAAATTCTATATAGTTTAATGCCTACTGGGGAAATTTAATTGCACAATGTATGAAAGTTTATGAACCATCAAAAGCTACAAAATTTATATCCAGAAGATTTAAAATACAAGGTTTACTAAAATGTCACTTTTTGAAAACATTGTTTCCACCCAATTCAAATTTCTTTAGTGCCTGGGGCCCGTGTACCTATAATAATTTTCAGAGTTGGTGGACACAGTCCTTGTACCTTTAGAATTTAACAAGTTGGAGCTGGAGTGTTTCTGAGCTCTGGTGATGCTGTGGACACGGGGAGTCTCATGGAGTCCTAAATGCACAATGGGCATTTCAGAAGTAAACGTATGTGTGCCAAGTGAGATGTCACACAGAGTCTTGCTGACAGTGTTTAATGCATTTAAAGACATGCTCTGTGCTTTTTAGAAAAACCCATAAAATCAGAAGGTTACTCACACTGTAACTTTATATGTTGAAACCTATCAGACATCCTATCCTGATTGTTTTACTCCTTGTGTCTGAAAGTTCTGCATTCATGCATCTGAAGTATGAGAAAGGAAACTGGCTTACAAACCTCTAGTGAGGGCTTTCTATCTTTGCAATTTTCTTTTAGCCAGCATTATCTAGTAGCTAAAGCTGGAACACTGATTTTAAAAATGATTTTAGAAGTCACATATTTCACGACACCAATTTTCCTGAGGTAGACTTAAGCGTAGAGTCCTTGTAGAGGCCAATAGTAAGTGGATTTGTTAGAAAAAATAATGGATACTACTATTTACATAGGTAGCTTAAACAAAAGTCTATGATAGGGATTTTTTTTTTTTGAGTGATGGGCATTTTTTCTAACTTTTTACACTAGTTTAATGGGCTTGAAGAAATAGTCTCCTTTTTGTAAAGTAACAGATAACACACACCTAATATTTTACAAAAAAGAAATGGTTGAAATAGAGTGGTTTGCTTTTTTGAGTAAAAATATTGAAAAAAATTAAATGACCTTTTGACAAAAGCTTTACCTTGATCTCAGAGAAGGATGGTGTTTTCAGTAGCTCTTCCTTTACAGTCTGGGTTTACATCTCTCTCATAGCATCTCTACAGGGCCATAACCTCAGTTTCTAATTCTACTCTGAAGGAGTGGGAGAAATCTTCCCAGTGTACGTCTTCCTCAGAGCTATCTCCTGGGGTTGTCTGTATCCATAGCTGCCAAGCGGTGAGGGAAGAGGGATTCATAGAGAAGGCTTTGATCAGGGTCACACATTCACCCAAACCCAGAAACACACAGTCCCAGCCATGTGCAGCCAGCATGGCACTGCTGCTAATTCCTCTTATTACCTTAATAACTGGAGAACCCTGGAATAAAGCATTTTTAATTGTGAATTTAAAATGGCAGTATCTTGGCTTTGATGCTGTCAAAATGAAATCTGCATTACCAGAACCCCGTGAACAAGAATATTTGTACAAAATTTTTTCTTAACCAATCACTAACGAATTATGAAAGTACATGGAGTCTTATTTGGGAAATAATTTTTGGCTGTTATCTCAAATGGAGTGCTGCTAATTTTGCTGGTCCAGTCAATGTACTGATTGCTATACTTCTTAATTCTACTTTATCTCTCAGAGATGGAATCGTATTAAAATCTTTTGAAAATAAAACCAAACATTGTTTGACTGTTAGATTAACCTTCACTGAGTCAATGAGATTCCTAATGAATAAATCCATTGTATTATATTTGATTTGACTTTATAAAAACAATATCAGAGCTAATTGACAATTTAATGGAGGCTTTGCAAGAACTACCTTAGTGTTCTTCCCTTGTCTTTTTGTTTCAAAATTAGACTGTGGCTCAGTTTCTGCATAATCTTTAGTTTAAGCCCCCTTTCAAAGTGCTGGGCCAGCACTGGACAGCCCCTGGCTATTAAGGAGTAAGTTCTTATTTGGGCAATTGGCCAAACTTGACTGCAGTGGTATCAGTTGTAGGTATATTATTGTATTCATTTTACTAAATGGCACGTCACTTTTTTTCCTCCAGGAATTTTTAGCAAGTGGTTAAAAATAACCTTTAAGAAAGGTTATATTACTTCTGAGGCCTAGCCAAACCTTTTGGATAGAAATCTGCATCCATCATACTCAGATCTGTCAAAGTAAGTCTAGTGAGTAGCTCAGTAGACATAAGGTTGAATTCAAATGTCACTGCGCCATGTTTTGTGAAAAAGTGGCTGGACGAGATGACCTTTGCGTGCCAATGTTCCATTTTGTAGTTTGAAAGGTAGGGAAAAGCTAGTCCATGAAATTATACAGTATTAGAGCCCAACTTGAGAGCAAAGACAGATTCAAATTTTAATTCTGAAATTGTCAGCTATGGTTGAGAATGAACATAAGTCTAATCACTTCTTATATTTTCATTCAATCTTTACCTGAAACTTTTAAGAATGAATAATGTTCACTATTGGTCAAGAAGGTGTGAGTTTAGTGATTATAAAAAAGAAGCTGTTTAAATAATTCTCCATTAAACACTTGTTTCTTTAAAATATACTGTACATTCTATAATTCTGTTTTGTTGTGTTTTTTTCTTCCTGTTTTATTGAGATGTAATTAACATACAGCACTGGATAAGTTTAAGATGTACAGCATAATGATTTCTATTCATTCTGTAACTTTGAACTGTGGCTATTAACTTCCCCAAGGAAGTTCTCTAATTCTAGAGAACAATTCGAGACCAAGTTAACAATTAGTCATTAACAATACGTGATAATAAAGAGCATTCACTATAAACAATCTCAATGGAAATTACTTGAAGATGACCCACTACATTTTTATATACTTGCAAAAAATGCAAGAAAGAGCTGAATCAGTTTCCATAGGACCGGTGGAAGAAATGGTAGTTTTCTCATTCAATGAGCACTTTTTATACATCTTGTGTACATAGCTATTTATAGATAGATTCTAAATGTGCAAACCTCAAAACTAAATAATCCCTTTAACCAGTGACATTCTATGTAAATAAGCCAAAACTCTTTTGAAAGAGGTGCCCGCGGAGAACAGTAGTTGTCATGTCTTTCAGCTTTCTTCAACACCAATGGGATTTAGATAAATGAATTTCAGATTGTTTTGCTCCTACCTTTAGCTTTCTCTCCCCCACCACCTCTTTCAGAACATATTCTCGGGACACATGTACCAGCTGAGCATTTCTTAACTTTAGAGGTGAAGCCATTGACCCCATGGTTAGTGGTTATCTTATTGTGTTCTGGATGACGCCTGGCACCGGGTGGGTGGAGGATAGAGCCCTTGCAGGCTCTGGCAAGATTGTCCTTAATATCTATGGATTCTTCTCCTCTTACACCCTCCTTCTGGGTACTTTTATCCACACTCTTGGTTTAAAATACCGCCTATATGCTTATGATTTGCAAGATTCTACCTCCTGCTATGCCTCTCTTCTGTCTAAAGACTGAAATATGCATCAATCTACTATCTCCACCACAACGTGTCACAGCGGCCTCTTTCCTCCGAAAATTTGATCTTCCCATATTTCCAAATTCAGCACAATTTAAGTTCCCAAGCAACATCTGGGAAGATACAGATGTCATATCAAGTTAAAAATCTGTGTCTACCACTTCAGATACATTCCTCATCTTTTCCACCAAATCCATTATGTTTAAAACCTAGGGTAATTTGAGATGATGTGTTCTCCCTCATATCATGATAGCTGGCCAATGTCTTGTTGATTTTACCTTGGAAAGATTTTAAAAGTAGAGTAAATATGCACTATTTGCTTATTTAAGACTCACAAAATAATTAACTTGATAAAAACAGGATATAACAACATAATTAGTTACAACGAACAACTGTTGTAGAACAAGGATTGGCAAACCATGCCTTGTGAGAAAAATCCTGTCTGGTCATTAGTGATCTTTTAAAAAATTTGTTTTAAAAAAATGTATAGCATTCAAGCTAAGAGTGGTTTTTACGTTTTTAAAGGGTTGTCAAGTGTGTGCGTGTGCGAGCGCACGCACACACAAGGAAGAATATGCAACAGGGACAATATGCTCTGAAAAGCCTAAAATATTTACTATCTGGCCTTTTACAGAAACATTTACCAACCTCCACTGTTGTGGAGTAAGCAGCTAAGCTTCACAACCCAAGTTGCTAGTTGTTACATTATTACCAAACCTTATAATAAACCGTTTAGAAATCTGAATTCAAACTTCCTCACGCAGATGGGATATAGTATACATAAGATTACATTTCTCCAAATGTTTTGCAGTTTGTTTCCAAATACTGATTATAGTAATAATATTTTTCCTCCAGTCTTCTAATATCGTGGGATGAATTAAATTTGCCGTGAATATACAAATCATATTGAGACTGTATTCCGGATGCAGCTGTAGAAACTTGAAAGAGAAGATGAGGACAAAAATATTCAAGGTAACTTAGTAATTTCAAAATGAATTAAACACTACAGTTATCAATTTCCCAGTGGACAAAATTCTACCAGGTGTCAATGTAAAGTCACCGTGGAATATGCTTTAGGATAAGACCACTAATTAGTCGTTATTCCTTTATCAGCAAATCAGTTAAAGAGCATGTGCTTTGTGCCAGGGATCATGCTGAGTGCTTTCTGTTAAGGATGGAAGATGCACATAAAAGTATTTGTCACACAATGAGGTACATGCTCTATGAGAGACATGAATTAGGTACAGCAGTAGGAAAAATAGGCAAGATCACCTTTGCTGGGTGATGGCCCACTAAGAGTGTCCATGTAGGATGATGCTTGAGCTGAGTCTTAAAGAATGAGTTGGAATTAACCAGCTGGACCAGTATGGGGAATGTGGAATAACACTGGTAGAGGGAATGGCGTGAATAGTCCCAGGCAAGAGACAGGCATATGAATCAGCAGGGCAGGTTAAAAGCCGTAGCACATCAGGGATAAACAGAGTGTGTATGTACAGATAGGAGAACATCAAGGTATGAAGCTACGGATTCGGATCACACAAGGGTCATTACACTATGTAAAGGGTTTGGAGTTTCTCCTACAGGCTACGGAATACTTGTTGGCTAATATGAAATGAGACAGTAATATGAAAATTATATGCAACATATTTGGTGCAGGGTGGGGAAAGATGAACTGCAAGGGAGAGGTGCGAAGTAGGTCAGGAGGCTATTATAGCAGTTGAGGCAAGAAATAAGGAACCAAACTCATCTACTTATCAAGAACTTTGAGGAGAGTGGTAGGATTGGAAATACGTGGAGGATACAATTAATAGGATTTAGGAATCCATTTGGTTTGGGGAGTGGGAAGAGGGAGGCACCAAGGACGACCCTCATGGAACTTACACACGAGGTGAATGGTTAAGGCAAAGGTCAGCAAATGGCAGCCCCTGGGACAAATCCAGCCTGCTGGCCGTTGTAGAAAATGAGGTTGTATTGGAACGTAGCCGTGCGCATTCATTTATGCGTTATCTGTGGCTGCTTCTGGACTGCAATGGCTGAAATGACTGCTTTCATTGAGACTTTTGCCTCACAAAGCTTAAGACATTTACTAGTTGGCCCTTTACAGAAAAAGCTTGCTGATCCCTAGGTTAAGGCATTAGCTGAGGCAAGGAATTATGAAATAAGAACAGGTTGGGATAATAAGACCAATGTTAGATGTGCCAGGTTGTAATGCAGGTGGCACCTCTGGGTATATGAGGCTGCAGGTTAAAATATGAGTGGATTAAATTGCAAAAAATGGATCCCAGGATGAGAAGGGAACAGATAGGCATTGGGATAAAATCTTGGGCACATATGTGCTATGTCTCTCAGACCTCTGAATGGGTCTAGCCCACCCAACATAGAAGGCCTAGAATAGGTAACGTGTATTGGGGACAACACCTATGACCTCCAGGGTACAGATTGATTGTACCCTGCTCAGCTATTTACACAGGTTCCCACGGTTCCTCCTCTTCTCTCTGGGCTCCCATTTTGCTGGATCTCCTTCCGTGGCCTCATAGCCAGACCCTGTGTCCTCAGTTGGTCTCTGCCTTAGGTATTTTCCCTCTAGCCATGTTGCTTTTCCTCTGGCCACAGTCATTTGTAGCTGCAGGTAAAAAGAGTTCCTGCCTCTAACTAGACCCTGTCCATCCTTGTCACCTGGCTACCAACCTTGTAGAAGCAGTCAGGGAAGAGGGTCAGTAAAGGAGCCTGGAAAGATGCAGAGGGACAGGAAGGGTAAGAAACAGAAGAGGGCACTATCGGAGACCCCAGGAAGGAGTGGTCCCCTATGCCCTGGACATCAACGGGGATAAGGAATGAGGAGGGGAAGTGTAGCCTTGGAAGATCCGTGCTCGCAGTGAAGCGCTGACCTAACTAACATGCTTGGAAATGACTACACAGGTCATTGAGTCCTTTTAGTTTACTAACCTGGTAGCCAAGTTGCAGACAGGTAACATGCCCTCAACCCAGATAGCCATTACCCTTTCTCTACAAAGTTGATGTCTAAGATGACCTGGTTTGTTACAAGAATTCTGGTTGTTTTTCTTCAATTCTAACTACTTAGGACAAAAATCAAATATAGCATCTTATGTAATAAAAATAGCATAAATATTTCCAGTTGTGCGTTTTAAAATTTATTTTATTGAAGTGCAGTTGATTTCTGTGATACAGCAAAGTGATTCAATTATATATATATATGTATTCTTTTTTTTGTTTTTTTGCTTTACAATGGTGTGTTAGTTTCTGCTTTATAACAGAGTGAATCAGTTATACATATACATATGTTCCCATATCTCTTCCCTCTTGCGTCTCCCTCCCTCCCACCCTCCCTATCCCACCCCTCCAGGCGGTCACAAAGCACTGAGCTGATATCCCTGTGCTATGCGGCTGCTTCCCACTAGCTATCTATTTTACATTTGGTAGTGTATATATGTCCATGCCTCTCACTCGCTTTGTCACAGCTCACCCTTCCCCCTCCCCATGTCCTCAAGTCTGTTCTCCAGTAGGTCTGTGTCTTTATTCCTGTCTTACCCCTAGGTTCTTCATGACATTTTTTTCCCTTAAATTCCATATATATGTGTTAGCATACGGTATTTGTCTTTCTCTTTCTGACTTACTTCACTCTGTATGACGGACTCTAGGTCTATCCACCTCATTACAAATAGCTCAATTTCGTTTCTTTTTATGGCTGAGTAATATTCCGTTGTATATATGTGCCACATCTTCTTTATCCATTCATCTGATGATGGACACTTAGGTTGTTTCCATCTCTGAGCTATTGTAAATAGAGCTGCAATGAACATTTTGGTACATGACTCTTTTTGAATTATGGTTTTCTCAGGGTGTATGCCCAGTAGTGGGATTGCTAGGTCATATGGTAGTTCTGTTTGTAGTTTTTTAAGGAACCTCCATACTGTTCTCCATAGTGGCTATACCAGTTCACATTCCCACCAGCAGTGCAGGAGTGTTCCCTTTTCTCCACACCCTCTCTAGCATTTATTGTTTCTAGATTTTTTTATGATGGCCATTCTGACTGGTGTGAGATGATATCTCATTGTAGTTTTGATTTGCATTTCTCTAATGATTAGTGGTGTTGAGCATTCTTTCATGTGTTTGTTGGCAGTCTGTGTATCTTCTTTGGAGAAATGTCTATTTGGGTTTTCTGCCCATTTTTGGATTGGGTTGTTTGTCTTTTTGTTATTGAGCTGCATGAGCTGCTTGTAAATTTTGGAAATTAATCCTTTGTCAGTTGCTTCATTTGCAAATTATATATGTATTCTTTTTCATGTTCTTCTCCATTATGGTTTATTACAGGATATTGAATATAGTTCCCTGTGCTCTACAGTAGGTGCTTGTTGTTTATCCATTCAGTAGTGTTTTTCTGCTTAAGGTCTCACTATTGTCTAAAAATCTAAATATATTCATCTCTGTAGAGCACCCTGAGGTAAGGAAGGTACCATGTGTGTCTAACGGAAGCCACCTCCATCAGGAAGAGGTAAAATGCTAAGATTTTGCTCTTTCCTGCACCAATCACTAGGTAATAATTTTCACATTAAAAAAATTATACTCAGAAGTCCCAATAATTAAACCAGATAAATGAGGCTGCCCAGAGGAAGGGGGATAGGAGGCAGGAGGGAGGCTCTGAGCCCTGTCTCTGCTGTCCCAAGGCAGCTTATGAGGAAGCCCCCTGGACCCTTGATCTCTGGGGAACATAATTTGAAAATTGCTGTACTAGACCCTGAAGATATGTATTTTAAGTACTGTAAACTTCAGAGAGCTGGAGTAGCCAGTCGTGTAACTGCCTGAAAAAAAGTGAGCTTGTTTCTTCCTCTTCCAGAGCTGCTCTCGTGTGCATTGATACACGGTCTGTATTAAAGACAGACCGTTCTGTAAACTGATTCCCACCTTCAGTTGTGTGGACACTTCTGGGTTGAGGAGAGCCAGTTCAGCACTGTGGGCAGCCCGAGTTCATCTTCAGGGATTCAGTAGCCCTTAAAGCAGTGACGAATGAGCGTCCCTGGTGGCTTCCCACGATTCTTTCCACATCACACGTTGAATGAGGATGCAGTCTTCTCCCAGGTGGCCCTGTGAGTGGGTACCCTGACAGTCAGGATGTCTTCTGTTACTGAGACAAGCTTGGTTTAGAAACAATGTTTTCTACTCAAGTAGAAACTCAAGTTTATCTATCTATCTATCCATCTATCTATCTATCAAATTTCTTTGTGTCCCTTTGTGTGTACGTGTTTAGAAAACTTAACGTGAGATCTACCCTCTTAACAAATTTGTAAGTGCACAGCACGGTGTTGTCAACTATAGGCACTACTGGATATGGATATGGCACAGGTCTCCAGAATTCATTCATCTTCTGCCTAGCACACAAGGCACTGCTCTCCTGATACTTTCCCAACCCCTCTTGAGCAGATCCTAGGTAACAAACAGGCACACCTTTCCGCAGAAGGCTCTGTAGATCCAAGAACGTCTCTCCGCTCTCTGGACAGCACTCTGTGAGGGTTCACAGGGTACAGCATTTTGGGCAAGAAGGCTTTGTCAGCTGTGACTTTGCAGATCGGCAGAGCAGGAGATTATTTTTATTGGAAGGCGAAAAACTCCAAACACTGTCAGCAGCCTTCTCCTGGCTTCTCTCTGGGTTTCCCTCATCGCTGCACAGCAGCCTCAGCGGCTGTATTTGTCAGCACTGTTAGGGAGCACCACGCAGCCTGCTGGCTGCCGCAAACTGAGGTTTGTACTGCTGTTTTCCTAAGCTTTGTCCTGTCATTCAGAATGACGTTTTATTCCACGTATGGTGATTAGTTTTTTGCAGGAGAGTTTTAAAAGTGTAACTGCTTTCGTAGTCTGAGGAAGAAAAGGACACTAAGCCGCGTTGAGAGACGCAGATGACTGTGAAGCAGATTTGGGAGGTTGAGAACAGTGAAATTTTGAATTGAGACAGTGCGTACATTTAAATGTATACATTTGTTTCTTTCAGACCTTTACCAAAAAGGGTTTGCAACAATGTAGATAATGAAACTTGAAATTAAATCGATTTCCAAAGATAATGGAGAGAGTTCAAAGAAACCAGGGTGATGATCATTGATTGCAGGGGAAATTGGAGACAGTAGATTCAACTGTTTGGACATAAAATGAATCATTCATGGGAATAAGTAGAGTAATACAATTCAGGGTTGATGGTACATTTATATTAAATAGTAGTAGGGACAGATAGCTGCTATTATGATGTCTAATAAACCTAGAACATACTAATAGACATTAAAATAAGACTATTATCTACCATGTCCAAGAAGCATGTTTGATATCGGTCAGCCCCTTATCCCAGATAATTAGTTTTTTTTATAGCAAAGAAAAGATATGAATGGAGTAGCAGGACCTATCCATTTCCTCTCTCATTCATCGATTCATTCCAGGATGTTTATTCTGTGCCTATAGTGTACCAGGCACTGTTCTAGATTTGCAGGGAATAGCTGTGGACACGAGAGTTCTGGTTTCATGATGTGTATTATCTAGAGAAGGAGACAAACCACGAGCAAGCTGAATAGTGTTTATATCATTAAATTTCATGTAGTGACAAGTTCCACGAAAATAAGAGTCAGAAGTTAAAGGGTGACCGGGGCCAGTACTTATCTGCACAACATTTTAAAGGGATATTGGACACAAGAAGAAGGGTGGAAGCTAAGGGTCTACTTGGAGCAGCCTCTATTCATGCTGACGAGGAAGATGCAGGAGAGGACAAGCTGATCGTCTACAAGAGCGGGTGACTACAGGAGCAAGGTTCCCGAGCCAGTGAGGGTGAGGGGAGCTAGGGAACACGGCGGGGGGCGGGGGGGGGGGCTTGGCTCTCAACTGGGGCACAGATTGGTCGCCCATTACAGTGGGAGGGGAATCCTTGGTGGCTTTGAGCTGAGGTTGGCCACAATCTTGTTTTTGTTTCAAAAGCTCTGTCTTGCTGCAGTGTTTACAGTAGAGTGTGTGTGCTTGTATATGTGATGGGGGCGAGGATATGAAACAGGAAGACCTTTGAAGATGCCACTGCAATGGTCCAGATGAAAGATGGTAGAGACTGGAATGAGGGTGGTAGTGGTGGAAATGAGGAGAAGTGATTGGATTCTAAAAATATCTAGAAGGGATTGCTGACCAGATATGCTGATAGATTGGACGTTGAGTGTGAGGAAAAGAGGTTTCCAAGGCTCAATCTCAAGTTTGTAGCCTATGCAACTGAAAAAAATTAATATACCACCTACAGAGGTGAAAAGCATTATAGGCATAGATGGTAGCAGGGAAAAAGTTATTGTTTGTTGGGTATTTTAAATTTGAGATGCTTATTAGATATGGTAAAAGTAGAAGTGCTGTGAAAAATGATTCTTAGAGGCAAGGTAGCATTATGTTTAAAGGTCTATACACTCTGGAGCCAGAATGCCTGGGTTCAGGCAGCTCAGGTGGCACATCTGTAAAATGAAGTTTATACTAGTACCCATCTTGTTAAGTTGTTGTAAGGCTTAAATGATGAATACTTGTAAAGCCCTAGGATGTTGTCTAGCACATACTAAGCATGTTATATCTGTTACAGACTTTAGTGGTAGTATCATTATTACCAAGACTTTTTTGGGGATTGACCGTATGAGATAGCTTCTATGCAGACATGCAATTGCCCAATCCCAACACAGAAGTTTCAAGTGTGAGCCCATTAAAATTAAAATCCACATTGTGGTTTCCATAATCACTTTCCTAATGAGCCTTGTGAGGAAAGAATTTGAAAGGCATTGACCCTTTGTTTTGTAGACATTTAGGAGTGCTTTTGTTAGGATGTGAGGACTTTGGACTTGGCTGAATGTGAAACAGTTCTCATGCTTCCTGACACATTACCAGTTAAAATTGCTTGTAACTCTAAATTTGTGAACTTTCTTCTATGAATTTTGAGTAGTGTTTTTTCACACAGGAAGCCTTTTCTCTTGCAGGTTCTACATGCTTCACCCTTGAATTTGTGTCCAAAGAGTATGTAGTTCAGAGCAGCCTGCCCTTGGTTCTGTATATCTGAACCGATATGCACTGGTGGTTTTAGGTTGAATGGATTCATTGAATAAAAGTTCTTTACTGAATAGTAAGACACAATTTGTTTTTGTAGCTGTTCCTTTAAGTTTTCTGACCTAAATTTATGTATTGTCATAGGCTAGAATATTTATTAGGTTCTTTCTTATAAAAGTAATAGAGTTGTGGTGTCAAGAATGCTACTGAAGACTTTCCTTTTGAAGTTCATTTATAAGATGATGCTACAGCATTTCAACTAAAAGGTTTCAACATTTCAGGACCCCGTGCCTATGTTTGGCTGCCCTAAAATTGGTCCTCCTTATGAATTTTAAATATATAAAAGTAACAAAATATTTGCCAAGTGTTATAAAAATAAAAAAGTTTACAAAGATCTTATTATGAAATGTATTTGACCTCCCAAATGGTCGTGTAACCAGTATAAGTTCTAGTTAAGGCTTGTTACCTTATTTGCATCAAACCAGAATGAGAGCCTAGACTAAATCGTCAGCATGACCTAAAGAAAAAGCCTAAAGTACTGAATAAAGACTGACTGAATTCAGGTGCTTATTATGAGTACTTAAAAATGGATTTATAATACTTGCTATAATCCACACTGTTAATGAGCCCTCCCTTGCCGCTCTGTCTAGAGTACGTGTGCTTCCCTACGTGTGTGGCGGGGGAGGCAGGCAGTGGGTGTGGAGCAGGAAAGCCTTTGAGAGAAACCATTGCAATGGTCCAGGTAAGAGGTTCTGTTAATGGGGAGAATTGTGTCCTCCAAAAAGATATGTTGAAGACCTAACCTCCTGTATTTCAGAATGTGACTTTATTTAGGAATAGGGTTGTTGCAGATGTAATTAGTTAAGTCAAGATGAAGTCATCCTGGAGCAGGGTAGGCTCCTGATCCAATACGACTGGGGTCTTTATAAGAAGAGGAGAAAATAAGAGAAACAGACACAGGGAGATGGCCGTGTGATGGGGGGAGAGTCGAGTGATACAGCCACAAGCCAAGGAATGCCAAGGATTGCTGGCTACATCAGAAGATACAAGAGGGAAAGCAGGATTCTACCCAGAGTCCCAGAAGGAAACAAAGCCCATGTGACACCTTGATTTCAGACTTCTAGCCTCAGAACTGTGGGAGAACAAATTTTTGTTTTTAGCCAATCATTTTGTGATATCTTATTATGACAGCCCTAGGAAATTAATCTAGACATTATTTTAGAGTGCTAATACAAGGCAGGCCTTCAACATTCATTCTTTGCTGAGAGCAACTGCCCTTTTAGACAAACTTCAATGTAAATCACTGCTGGGCACTCAAAAGGAATCAAATATACAATGACCCAGCGCATCTATGGCAATATATAATCTTAAGCAACTTTATTATTAATGTCTATGACTTATGGACCAGACCCTGTGCTAGCTTTTACATATGTTGTCTTAATTTATCCTTTCGTCAAACCCCTGAGGGTTCTATAATTGTTAAGTTATTTTTTACAAGTGAGGGAGCTGAGGTTTTAGAGAGGTTAAAAATCTTGCCCAGGGTCACAGAGCTGGGAAAAGGGGCAGTGGAAAGCCAGGATTCCAGGTCAGTCTGCTCTGCAGCCTAAATGCTTCATCTTTACCTGTGAAGCCTTCACAATTATAGTCGTGACATGGGAAAAAGACACTGCAGGTTAATCTTCCTTTTTCCAGATCCTTTGCTTCCTGCCCTCTCATACCTGTTGGTGACATTCTTTGTCAGATATGGATTAAAAAGAAAAAAGCCATTTCCAGAAGATCTAGAAGGCCATCCACATTGCTGCAACTTAAGATCTTCAGTGGACTCATGAGTTTGTTTGAAATGTGAAATATTTTGCTAGTTTCCAGACTTCTCACTTTTAACCCGTAAATCAGGCAATGCATTTGTGTAGGGGTTTGGGGAAGGGTGCTAGTGGGCAAAAGTTATCTATTCTTAAAAAGTAACTGAAAAATATGACTAGTAATATTACATTTGTTGAGAAAAGAGCAGAAGTTTCCAGGCCTCTATTTCTAGATTTGGTCACTATGTGCCATGGGGTATTTGACAGAGCCCTGGGCAATGAAGCTAGTCTCCTTGCCCTGGGAAATGGGATCTGGCTCTGAAGAATGGGTATCAATTTCGCCCTTGATTTCACCTACTTTTCTGGGAAAACAGTTCATTTAAAACAGACTAATAAAATTATTCCCTTAGTTAGAAAATATTTCTCAAGACAATTCCAGGACAATAAATCTTTCCATCATGTTTATAGAGAGTTTTGTGAATTCCGTAGTTTCTCTTGGAAGCAAATCATTTACTGACAAGTTCATAATCACTGGGATGTATTTTAGGCTATCCATATTTAATGATTCCTTTCATTGTGACTCAAATTCATTTTGTTGACTTAATTTGGCATCTTCGTAATAGGATCTAATATATTAATACTTTGTAGTGAGAGTAGATAATGGTAACCTGTAAAGCTTTATATTATTTGAAGTCGTGGCCCAACATTTTGGGAAAATGGAAGCAGTAATATGTAGGCACAGTCGATGATTCAGCTGTATAAAATGGCTATTCAGATAACTGATATCCTTTAATATTACAAAACCCCAAAACCCCAGACTTGGACAGTATCTTTAAGATCATCTGGTAGCTGTAACACAGAGATACCTAAGAGTCCCCCTTAAAAATAAGGTTACAAAAGCTCAGGGGGCCAAAGCTCACCGGCCGTTGTAATCTCTGCAACGTGAATAAGAGTGATTTCATTTAGCAACTGGCTGATGGACAAACAATCAAAAGTCACAAATCAGATTTTGATATTATCGCTCGGTGGTTAGGATTTGACAGTCTGGGTTTAAATCCTTCTCCATCACTTTGGGCAGTTTAACTGTTCAATGCCTCAGTTTCCTCCTCTGTAAAATGTGGTTCACAGTACTACCTACCTCACTGAGTTTATGCCAGAACAATCTGGAAAACTAGTATAAATCGTGTTTGCTATTCATGCTGTCTTGTCTTCTGAACTGGTGAGTCTGAAGACATATTTATAGGTCAAAAGAGGGCATTTTCAAGGATTTAAGGAATAAAGGTCACACTTCCATTGGCAGTGTGGCTATTCCCATACGAAAGGTGCAGTGTACAATTACCATGTGGTAGCATTTCAATAACTCCTTGTTATTTTTTATTGTAGTCATAGATACCATGATCAGGCCATATTTATTACATCTAATTTATTAAATAATAGAATGTCCCTGTAGAAATAAAGTTTCACACATTAAAAAATATCTTGTGATACATACATTCAGTTATGAATGATATCTAATTGAAAGAGAAACAGAGATAACTCTTTTTTCAGCCTCCACCCCTCTCTTTCTTAACAACTGAAATAATTGTTCCCAGAAGTCGCTACCCTGTGAAGCCTGGGTTGTCATCCTTTGATGTGTCTCTCACATGGTAAGATCAAATAGTTCCCATAATTACATTTGGTAATTTTGGAGTCATTATTTTTGTTGTTAAGATTTTCTGTACTCAAAAAAAAAATATTCTAGGTCAACAAATCATCATGGAATGGAAAAAAAAAGTAGCGTGATAAAAGTGGGGAAGGAATGAAAAAGTGTTAAATTACCTTTGGTTCTCGATATTGTGAGCCTAAATGCATAGTCTCAGTAATATAAGTTGAAAATGATCACTTTACGTGTGCATTAAAGAATCCATTTTACAAACTATGTCTAATTGAAGTGGATAATCTTAATGGTCATACAGATGTTTAGAAAACAGTGGTGTTAAGGAACCGCTCTGATATTCACTTGAAAGAGTTCATAAAAATATACGAAATGCACTTGGGCTCGGGTTGGCCTGTAACAGGGATTTTCGGTGGTGTCTTGAAACACTGTGCTAATGGCCTTTCCAGGTGTTTAGCATTTTGTCTTTGAATTATGTGAGCACCTCACAAAAGGAAAAGCTTGCAGTTAAACACGATAGTGTTCACAAATGTGGCTCAATAATTTTAGGCTGTGTAAGTGTTACTTGATTTGCACATTGTCTTTGCATTCCTTGTGGGGTCCCCTACAATCCCTTGCAGGAATGCATTTTGCAGCAGGATGTGTCCCGTTCAGCAAATTTTAAATGCAGTCCTGCCCGAAGGCAGGTGATTGAAGTAGATGATGTTCTCCAGTTCTCACAGCCTGTGGATCATGGGATGACATTGACATTGCAGTTAGAGTCCAACTTTTGTGGCAGTTACTGAAACAAACTACTGGACTGTAGGGCCACATGGACTGAGGCAAAACATTCCTTAGCATCCAATTAAGTCATTTATGTGGCTGGACAGTACTGCATACCCTATAATCATTCCTGTTTGGTCCCTGGTGAATGAAACTAAAGGATTTTTTTCCCTGACCCACTTAATTTCACATCTAACAGGTAGATGTCCTGGTAACGAATATGCCCTAATTATTTAGGTTTGGGTTCTTCTTGTGGCGTAGGAGGAGAGAAAACTAGATCTTTTTTTTTCCTTCGTTGTAAGGCTAAACTTAGGGAAACAAATGGTTGGCCGCTTTGAGTAATGCAAATCATTTCTGTGTGTGGCCTTAGCAGTCTCTAGAAAATTTTATGGTGATGGGATTAAAATCCAGCAAATTTGTACTCTTCAGCCAGCATTTTAAGTTCCAGGAATTCATCTAAAGGATGAATTATGTATATGCATAAAGATTTAACCACAAACATGTTCATGGCAGTGTTATTTTTAATAGAGAAGAATGGAGGAAAAACTAAATGTCTATTAAGTTCACTTATTCTTTCAAAAACACATATTAATCCATTACTCTGAGCCATTCACTATTCTACTTGCTAATCAATGATAATTGCATCAAATAATAATGATGCTTCATGTAATGGAATACTACACAGCTGTCAGCAGTGCTGTAGAATAATATTCCCTCACATGGCAAGATGCTGATGGTGTATTAATGAAAAAGTAGGTAATACACAGGGACGAACCTTTGAGTGTTTATATTTTTCAAATATACTGTAATGAATACATACTACTTTTCTAATAAGAAAAACAAAATAATAGACTTTATTTCCATACAACTCACAAAAAAATCTATCAAACTGAAAAATCATGTATATGTCAGCTGATGATGACGCATCTCCTAAAGGAAAGGACTAATTCAAGAAATATTTACTGTGCTCCTATTGTGTGCTCCCTCGTATAGGCTACTGGGAAGCAATGGTGTTGCCTCCCAGGAGCTTCAGGTATGGCCAGTTGCTCAGTGATGAGAGCGTTTGTTGACTGCTGTAGTCTCCAGATTCATCCAGAGACACCGTCATGTGCCATGGTCTCTAAGGCGAAGGGTGGCATACTGCCCCACTCCCTTTGACTAAAAACATCTGACTGTCTTGGGTATCATGCAATCACTTGGGGACATCTTTTCCGCTTTGCTTCACTCTACTTGGACTCGATTTCATGGTAGTAAACATTTGCACTGTGTGGAGTTGTTCCAAACTATGTTTTTCTCAAGGTTCCAGGCACGGATAGCTTTGGTTGCTGTGAAGGAATGAGAAGAGCCCTGAGTGATATTGACAGCATCATTTGGTGGCAGTGGGAGGGGATATGTGTATACGTATAACTGATTCACTTTGCTGTACAGAAGAAACTAACACAGTATTGTAAAGCAACTATACTCCAATAAAAATTTTTAAAAAGTATGCCTTTCTCAAAGGGCAAGGAGATTGGAAGCAAGAAGATGGCCATGGAAGAGCCTGAGTCTACCCATCTCTAAATACGACTATTAAGAGTCACCAGGAAAGTTATATTTAATTAACAATTGAATTTGCCTGGATCCCCTGATATTTTCTGGGATGTAATCACCATACAATCACTCTGGCAAAGAAAAAAACTCTTTTGCTAGGAACTCCAATTGAAGAAGAATGGATTCTCTGGATTTCATGTTGTCCCTTGCAGAACACATCACATTAGATTTTCCTCGAGCCTTCCTATAGCTCTGTAGAAAAAATATTGACCTCAAGAGTGCCACGGGAGCGCCAATAAATTCCTCCTCATGGAACAGAGGGCACTTTCTCTAATTTTGTTACTCTCATCTACTTTAGTAAGCTTCAGCTTGGCTTCTCTTGTATTCTACACTGCTGAGTGATTACGTCAAGCTCTACCTCCCTGCAGCAGATAAAGCTGACAAATGTGTCTGAGACTTTGGAGTAAAACAAACAGAAGCAAATGAAAGCTAATATTCCAATGTATGCAACGTAATTAGATTAATCTACAGCCCAGTTCATGAAGGAAAACTAATTAGGAATCAGATGTATAGTTTTTAGGAAATTTTAAAGCAATGTACACTTTATGTACTTGGTGCAATAAATTGTAATAAAGCGTGCACGCGTGCGCGCGCACACACACACACACACACACACACACACACACACACACACAGGTCTAGCAGTTGAAACCTACTGGGCGTTATGCTTTTACTTGAGATTTAAATTTGTCTCCAATTTTGGAAGGCTTGAGGGTATTAAATTATTAAGATCTGGGGCTTCCCTGGTGGCGCAGTGGTTGAGAGTCTGCCTGCCGATGCAGGGGACACAGGTTCATGCCCCATTCCGGGAAGATCCCACATGCCACGGAACGGCTGAGCCTGTGAGCCGTGGCCGCTGAGCCTGCGCGTCCGGAGCCTGTGCTCCGCGGAGGGAGAGGCTACAACAGTGAGAGGCCTGCGTACCGCAAAAAAAAATTACTAAGATCTGACTGCCGTGACTCTAGAGTTGGTTGGGGAGCTGATTGCATACAATTAGAGCAAAACTATTAGGAGGATTTTGTTTGTACATTAGGCAAAATGAGGTATAAAGTTGAGCAATGGCTGATGAATTTGATCAATTTATACAGTCCACTGGAATAATTTAGGCCAAAACATAACTTTTTTCATTATTCAAAAATTTTCAAGAGTTTGACCTTTCTGAAGAATTGTTTTAACTGTCTTCAGACCGTGTCTGCATAAGTACCACTTCATATTATATACAATTAGAAAAAAATCCTTTATAGATTATATTTTTGCTTACAAATCTGGTAGATATTTAAAATCAGTACTTTTTTTTTTAATGTAAAAAGTTATCCAAATCATACTGAGCTGGTATACTGATTTACAATTTCAAGTGCAGGGCAAGAAACCTAGTTTCTATAATTATTTTCCTGCTTAAACCTATAAAAGCCAAAGAAAGAAAAGTCACCTGACTTCAATACTCACGGTGTGTGGCATCAAATCCACCATTTCTTCTTCTTTTTTTTTTTTTGGCCAGGCTCTGACTTTCCACTGGTTCTAATTACCTAATTTCTGCTTCGTTGCCAGTAAGATGCCGGTTCAGGTTAAGGGGCCCTATTTGCTGCTTTAAAACTGAGACTCTGACTCTTATCCCAGGGTTGGGGATTCTGTCCTGCCAGTACTCTTGCAAACATTGTCTCCTTATTTGTTTTTATTATCTGTGATGCCACTGACCTTTCCAGACATGTGTATGTAGTTTGCACCTTGAATCGTGATACCACACAGTGCCTGCTCCCCTCAGGGTGCCTCTCCCTCCAGGCTGGCCTCCCTGACACCAGAACTTGTCTAATACGTGCCCCCAACACGTTGACTGGGCCACACCTCTTGCCTTTCCCTGGGGGGCATCTTCCTACCTGTCATCCCCAGTATTGCAATTACTTTCACATTTTTACTGTCTTACAGTCTGTCTTGTATTAATTTGTCACAAGTGGGAAATGTGTAAATTTTGTTCTTATACCATTAAAGTTCCTAATAACCCAAAATGGCATAATTTATCCATTCTTATAACACACTAAAAAAACTCATATAAATTAGCCAGCATCAAACAGGACTTTGATGGAATAAGACTTAAGACTGGTTGGTTTGGGGCTTCCCTTTTGGTGCAGTGGTTGGGAGCATGCCTGCCAATGTAGGGGACATGGGTTTGAGCCCTGGTCTGGGAGGATCCCACAGAGCCACGGAGTAACTAAGCCCGTTCACCACAACTACTGAGCCTGCGCTCGAGAGCCCATGAGCTGCAACTACTGAGCCCATGTACCGCAACTACTGAAGCCTGCATGCCTAGAACCCATGCTGTGCAACAAGAGAAGCCACCGCAATGAGAAGCCCATGCACCGCAGCAAAGAGTAGCCCCCACTCGCTGCAACTAGAGAAAGCCCGCGCATAGCAATGAAGACCCAACACAGCCAAAAATAAGTAAATTAAAAAAAATAAAAAAGACTGGTTGGTTTTGGTGAGAAGTAAGGAGTGGAAGAAAGGCTGAGCAAAAGGTCCTACCTAGATGTATCAGCTTTCTAAGGCTGTAATAATGCTGCATAACAAACAACAACAAAACTACAGTTGACTCAGGGAGAATCAACAATAAACACTGATTTTTGCTTTATTGGTGGTTTGATGGCTTTACTGCCCTTATGTGGCCTCTTCCACAGTTGGGGGCCTCAGGTAGGGCAGCTGAGACACATGTTTGCTTTATGTGTCTTCTGCTTTGGCAGGGTAGCCCAGGCATGATGTCAAGGTGAAGGCAAAGGAGCAGAAAAGGAGGCCAAAATGTGTATGTCCCTGCTTGTATCAAGTTTGCTGTAGTCTCATTGGCCAAAGCAAGCCACATGGCCAAGTCCATGGTCAAGGTAGGTAAGCAACGTTGGGGCCATGAGTACAATCAGTCCATACTAGATAAGACAGGTGTGCAAGGGTGCTTCAGTGGATGGCTTCATGTACTAGAAAGGGGGGCTGGGAAGAGGCAGTGGTCAGATGCTAAAAGGAATTGTTCAGTCTTTTAACAGGATTCCCCTAGCCAAACCATTTGATCATTTTTCATAGTCTCTCAAAATTAGAGTTCTCATCATATACAACAGACATTCATAGCTTTTGACAGAAGTTTCCATTAAGAAGGAAAATCCCTAAGTAGTTTTATCATTATAAAAAAATCACGGGATTCTTGAAATTCAGGCAAATGTTTTCTATTATTGACACAGCACTCTAATGCTTTGCCAAAATAACAATAAACATAAGAGCTCTGTTAAAAGTAATATTTGTCTTTTACACCCATTGGTCTTGGGCATTGTTCTGTTTAGAAACCCAGCCCAAGCCAAACCAAACCAAGTGAGTTTGACTAAAGCCAGCATATGTTGCCTTTGTTTCCTGGGAATCTGACACCAGGACCACATTCCATTTGCTACCAACGCATGACTGGTTCTAAGCCACATGTGATGTATGTGATTTCAAAGCCTCATCTTCCTTCCAGTAGCTGACCCTCTTTCTTCTTCTGTTCTCCTAGCAACCTCCTGTGGTTTCCTTGGAGTACTCTGAGTACCGTACCTCCCCTTCCTGAACATTCGACCACAGTTCCCTTTCTTAGGAAAGTTCCACTTTCTTCAAGGGAAGGTGTTCTGCTCAGGGTATTCTCACTCACCAACATTCGCTAATCTGTCACATACTCCACATTGCTGAAAGTTTATGCTTTTGTTAAGGTGTTAATAAAATAGCTACAGCATAGCAGTAATGTTTAAAAGGAGGCCTTTAATGATTTACAGTGGCTTAACTTATTTCTGGTTTTATGGCATTACTGAAGAAAAGACTTTGGGTTGACGGATATTTAAATATATTTTTCTAATTTTAAAATATTCTGTATTAATTTTAGATAATTAAATGATGAAAAAACTATGAAGAGAATAAAATCACTCATAATCTTACAAACCTAAAGATCATGTACTCAGTTTTTTTTTCTCATTTTAGGATTCATGTGTGTATTTGTGTGTATCACTGAAACTAGATGAAATTGCCAATATTCAATTGTTTTTGAGCTACAAAAACAGCAATTTCATATGTTTCAACCTTATATTTGTGATCATTCATAACCTGTATTAGTAAGGTTCTCCAGAGAAACAGAACCAATAGGATGGTCTATCTATCTACCTATCTATTATCTGTTTTTTTATGAAGAAAGAGAGACAGAGACAGAGAAATAAGAGAGGGAAAATTTTTTAAAGGAATTAACTCATCTGAAATCTGTAGAGTAGGCCAGCAACCTGGACCATTAGGCAAGAGTTGATATTGCTTTCTTGAGTCTGAAATCTGCAGAATTTCTATGTTGTAAGTTTTAGGCAAAATTGCTTCTTCTTTGGGAGACCTCAGTCTTTGCTCTTGAGGTCTTCAACCAACTGGAGGAGGCCAACCCACATTATGAAGGGTAATCTGCTTTAGTCAAAGTCTACTGAACTAAGTGTTAATTACATCTAAGAAATACATTCCCAGCAACATCTAGACTGCTGTTTGATCAACCAGCTGGGCACCATAGCCTAGTCAAGTTGACACATGAAATTAACATCACATTCCTTATAATCTGGTTTTTACTATACTAAATAAATGTCAGTAACTACCCTCATAAATAGGTCTCTGTCTACATCTTTGATAAGTTTACTAAGTTTACAAAAAAAGGAATTACTGGTTCACTTACAAAACTGTATTCTCCTGACTCTGAGGCTTCTGGGACATCTGGCATAACCTCTCTCTGTAGGGTTCCAGCTCTTGGGGCGTTTACCCTGTCTCTCTCTCTTTAGCCATTTTCTTCGCAGTCTTTGGTGGAATAGCACCGAATCATGGAACCAGGGCATTCAAGGATGGACAGCCGGGGGCTGACTGTCTGAGGATGAGTTGATACAAACGTCAATATCCCTTGATGACAGAGGCTGTTCTCAGAGTCTTGGGCTTATTTTATAGCCTTGGAGAACAAAATGTTTGTACCAGATACAGTGATTTATGTTCATTATTTTATTAGTCCCTCACAACAGTTATGAGGGACAAATAAACTTTTGCCACAAATAAACAGTTATGCCACAGTTATGTAATACTATTATTACACCCACTTACAGGTAGCAACCTGCCTGCTGGATATGAATTCACTGGTCCAAGCAATAATGCGATGTCATTATACTTTCCAGTGCCAGGGAGTAGGGAGAAGGTGGCAAAACCAGCTTTGGCTCAACTTCCAGGAGCCGGTGATACCTGAGGTTGAGTGTTTTCACTTCATCATGGAGTTACGAATGGACAAGTAACATGGAGAGTTGTGATGACCAAAGAGGCCAGAGGTCTGAGGAAGTGTGCATTCTGGCTAGTTATTGAATATTCAGACATCATCCTATTATCTCACTGGGCAAAGACCTGGAGGCATTTCTGACTGGAAGACCAGCATATGGGGAGGAAAGAGCAGTTTCTGTAACAGAAGTTAATAATGGCAAATGCCAAGCTTGTGAGTGGGTGTGTGATTGACACTGTGTGTGTGTGTGTGTGCATGCATGCTATGCTTTTGAAGCAAGACCATAATAGCGTAAAGGATAAATTATAGGATGTTTTTAGCGTATTAGCTCAGGAAGAGACTTAAATGTTAGCTAATACCTCCGCTTCAATTTCCAGTTGCGGAAACCGATGCCTGCAGAGACTGGGTGTTCAAGGTCTTTCTGTCGGTTCCTCCCACTGTTGCATTGATATAAAATAGGAATTTTATGCTGAGAGTATGATTGCAATGAACATATATCTTTGATTTTGTTTTGGACAGTGTTGTTTTAAAATTTACTTCATTGTGGACTCCAAATCTATTGATGTGTTCTAGACACTCCTATATCAGGACTCAAACTATGTATCCACTACCATATTTTACCCTCAGAAGTGGCATGAAGGTTCCTAGTGAGACTCTTTGTTCCAGCAGTTTTGGGTATGGAAAATACGTTCACCTTAACCGTGATTGAATGTGCTTGTTTCCCGGCCAGTGGAGAAAGAAGAATCATAATTTTCTTTCTCAGGGTGTTTTTACTATTATCATGACACCTTTAATCTGCTCCCCTCGGCTTCCTCTTCTCCTCTCTCTTCTGCCTTTGCACTTTTTCTACTAGAGAGACTTTGCTGATCTCTGTTGAACTGATGGGCAGAAATCGGGTGGCTATGTCAATGAGTTAGGTTGAGAAATAAGGCATTCGAGTTACTACCAAGGGGCCAGAAGCACATAAGCATCATTAATTCGCATGTGTATAAGGTATTAAATCTAGGAAGAGTAGCCCAGTTGATACCCACATAGCTATGAGCTCCTTCCTGAGTGATGGGTGCAGGATTTGAATTTACTTTAGAAGTCAATACTGTGTCAGTTCTCCTCTTTCAGCAAAAGTAATTAAACACAAGAAGGCATTTTCCTTGAGAAGAGCTACAATTCTAGCATCATGTTCTTCTGGGGCTGTACAGATGTTTACAGTCACTGCATGTTTAACCCTGTACTAAGAACTTCCGGGTGATTTGTGTTAGCTCCACTTATGGATAAACTGAGTCCCAGGGTAATTGTCAGGTATGTCACGAGCTACACGGTAGGTGCGGGGCCAACAGCAGGACTATGGCACCCCATCTTTGGATTCCCTCTCTTGTCCTGTTTCCTAGAGAAAAAAAATCACCTTCCACATAGAACAACAGCAGCAAAAGAGAGGCACGTTGCTGCAGGAAGCGGTCAGAGTAGCTTGCCCAGGATGAATGGGGCCACGGAGAGAATCCATCACTACTATATTGAACTCTTTCTTCATTAGAGCTGAACCAGTAGCAGGTGGTGCTCTTCCAATAACATGGTCTCCGAGTTGGAGAATAAGTTTTCTAGAAGAGGGAGAGATGTGTAATCAAGGAAATCGTTTATTTTTCTTCTTCCCTTGGAGCTCTGTACCATTTAGTTATAGGACTGGTAGTTTATCTTGGGCAATTCTCGTTCCTTCCTCACAAAGTAGCTTAATCCAGGATCGTTTTCACAACTTCCAGGCTGTGGCAGCCTCTTGAGATTTTGTACAACGGGCTTAAGCTCTACGTGAATGAAATTTCTTGGCCGATGTCCTATTAATGAGACCCAGCGGTATAAGTTTCCTAAGCCACTAAAGGTAATCATCACATTGCTCTTGTTCCTACAAGACCAGTCAGCTAATCCTGCCAGCTGTAAACTAAAGAGACAGGGAAGATCATATATCTTATCACATGGAAGAGAAAGTATAACTTTGACTGCAGTGGAGGAAATGGAAAGTAAGATTGAGGTTACCGTTCCACTGGGGAGGAGGGATGTTTGGAGGAAGATACAAATCATTGTTCCCATGTTAGTCTTCTTATCAGAACCATCTTTCTATTGATGAGCAATGGGATGAACGAGGTCAAGGTCAATAAGCTGAACCTTAGGTGACCCAGTTTGCAGCTCTGACTTCACCCAGCTTGGCATAAATGGTGCCATCCGACACGAGGGACAGCCTAGACAGTGGACATGAATGGACCTATGGAAAACTAGCTTTAACATTAGAAAAGCCATCTAGAACGACTGTGTTTCCCTAAAGCTGCTCCGATAGAGCAAACTTTTAGACAAAAGGAACAGCCCACATTCTGTTTTTGAGATTTGGTTGAACCGGTAGGATAGAGGGATGCTGCGGCCCTTAACAGTCAACAGTCCTGGTTTTTATTCACTAATCTGCCCTTTTGGTGTCACGATGCTGAATAAGCCACTTGAGTTCTCAGAGCCTCCATCTCTTCAGCTGAAATATGGGAACAATTAAACAAGATAAGTGCCTGAAAACCACTTAATGCACTTTTTTTTTTTCATACATAGAAGCTCTTAAATACCTAGCTTACAGGGTTCTTGGGGGATTGAATGAACTGCTGTATTTTATAGTGTTTTACAAGTGTAAATCTGAACACATATGTAAACTATTAATGTTGCCTGCTCTTTGTATGTGTGTGCCCATGTGCAGGTGTGTGCATACATATACATGAGGGAGGGAGTTGCACTGCTCTGGGTGTTTGTCTGCTTCATTTCTGCTTCTATGTGGGAATGCTTAATGCAATGTGAAAAAGCAAGCAGTGCCATATCTAATATTTTTAAATAATCAATTCCATTTAAACCACAGAGTCTCAGGAGAATTACATCAGCCTCCTGGAGGCTGCAATGTGGCTCTGGGTGAGATTGGATCTGCCACTCTCAACCTCCAAGCTGAGTGAATGTCCGCGTATGTTTTAATGGGTTTCCATGGCGGGTTGACCTTTCCAGTACATAGGTGAGCCGACTCGAGTTCCTGGATCTGAAACCTTCTGAGGCTCGCATGACCCGGAGGGTAGCAGGTATTTTCTAATCAATAACACTTCAAGTCAGCAAAAACCTACATAAGCTCAATTTTGCAAAATCTTATAACACTTAGTGACAAAGTCATTTATGAATGTTTTTTAGCATTTAAAAGGCTCTTTGTATACTCTGTCAGAATTCCAAGCAATGAATTTTGCTTGATTTTTAAAGGGGAGAAAAGTCTTCCATTTAATTTTTAAAGGAGTACATGAATACATTTCATTCAGCTTTACTTGGTAACATCTGTTGTTTATTTCAGAGTTGGAATCATGAAATGTTAGATCTACCCAGGGCCTCAGAGACTTTTTTTTGAGTCCAGTGGTTTTTGAACTGGGCTTTGCAGAGCCCTCGGCATCTATGGAGGTGCCTCTGGGGTCCCCAGAGTGGGGACAGAGGAGTTTACTGGTTGGCAGTGCTCCAAGAACACCAGCCCATTCAACCGAGGCAGCATCATTCATTTTTAAATGATTCACGTATTATGGCTCATTATATGATTTTGTTTTAAAATCTTTGTTTCATTTAGAAAGTTGGAAAGCCACCAATTTACTCCAAATCCTTCATTTCACAATTAAGGATTCAAAGCTTCAAGAGAGGCACTTTTTTGTTTAAGATCACACATTTACTAGATAGATGGGTAGAGTCCGGGTCTGGGGGTTCTTACTTCAGTACTATCTCAACTAAGTGAGAGACAGTTGGGGTAAGAAAATGATGCTTATCTCTCTTTTAACGGTAGGGAAAGTCCTGATGGATGGGTGCTTCTGCATCCTGAATTGATTGACTCATTGATTCACTTATTCCTTCATTTAGCAAACTTTTGAGGTGCCATGGGGTCTTAGGGAACAAGAAGACCCTGATTCTGACTTTGAGGAAGTAGTAGTGTCAGAGGCAACTGTAGGAGCAATTTCTTATCACACACACAAGGAAACGCAGCTTCAAGATCAACACTAGGTATAAGGGTGTTTTAAATGTTGAGGCTTTTCGCTACCGTGAAGCAGAGTCGTTCACCTTCTGCCTCTTGAGACCCTGAGGGGAGAACGGACCTTGACAAGTCCGTTGAAAGGGAGGGTGGCCGGGCTAAAGTCCAGTAGGGTAGGGAGGGAGTAGCTGCCTGGGAGGTAAAGGCCAGAGGCAGGGCCAGATGTAATGTTGCTTTATAATACTCATTGAGGTGTTTGTATTTTTGCGGTACGCGGGCCTCTCACTGTTGTGGCCTCTCCCGTTGCGGAGCACAGGCTCCAGTCGCGCAGGCTCAGCGGCCATGGCTTACGGGCCCAGCCGCTCCGCGGCATTTGGGATCTTCCCAGACCGGGGCACGAACCCATGTCCCCTGCATCGGCAGGCAGACTCTCAACCACTGCGCCACCAGGGAAGCGCTCCTCAGTGAGGTGTTTTGAGCTAATTTTTTTTGTTTTGTTTTGTATTTTGATCTAATTTTAAAAACAACAGAGAGCAACTGAAAGGTCATGAACAAGGCAGTGATGTGGTTTCTCTTTTAAAATAAGATCTGGTTAGCTGCTTGTATGGAGGATAGATCATTGTCAGCCGTGGAAACTAGGACCTGGTAAAGTGGATCTTACAGTAGTGCAGGTGAGGCGCTGGCCTGGTGTATGAAGTGGTTGGCTGCAAGTTAGGGAAGGTGGACAGATGCAAGATAAAATTTGAAATAAAAATTTACTGTCAAGTAAAACTTGACAGTGATTAAACATGCAAAGGGAGGAATCAAAGGTGGATTGGAATTTCTTGGTTTGAGCATCTGGGTGATTGGTGGCACCCTGAGGGTGTGGCAAATACTAGGGAAAGAACAGTTTTGGTCATGGTGATTTTGAGATGTCTACTGGATAATCAGATGGGGATAACATTGTAGGAAGCTGGATTTAAGAGTCTGGATTTAAGGGGTGGAGATACACATTTTTAAAGCTATATCGTGTTTTCTGGAGGAAAACCATCCTTGCCAAGAGAAAGCTAGAGAAGAGGACCTCAACCAATCCCCGAACTACTAAGTGTTTAGTGGTCACTTAAATAGATGGAGAGAAGGAGGAAAACCAAGGCAGTGTGGTATCCCGAAAAGTGAAGGGCAGTTGCCGTCGATGGAGCAACTCTGAAGTGTCTCCTTAGTGCCCGGCACCTAGCAGATATTTGATTAGTGTTATGATAATGGTACAGTAGTTCAAAGAAGCAATAAGAAAGAACTACCATTTTTGAAGGAGCACTGAATGAGCCCGTAGGTTGCTAACATACGGTGTATAGATCTCAACTGTTAGAAAACCCAGTTTCCCCTAATAGAACTGAAATATACAGATTTTACTCCACATTCTTTCTCTTGAGTCAAAAGAAGTTTTAGCTTTAGTATGCATGAATTTTGAGATTTGCTGATGAAAATAATTTGAAAACAAGGCAACAGGGTGCTGCATATTTCAGGAGGAAGTACAGGAGAAAGTGTGTAAAAGTGGAGGATGATGCAATGCAACCTGGGAAAACCAAAAGGATGCTGGATGCTGAGGATGACAGGAGGACTTTGAAGCTGTTGGGAGGAGGAAGAAACTGGCAGATGTGTAGGAACTATTGAGTGAATTGGGTTTAGACTTCTGCTCTGTGCTGATGTTCAATGTCATGCAGTTATAAGTATCAGTTCTGGGTAGTTTCAATAAAAGTAACCTCCCGTCTCCCCTCCCCCCAATTTTTCTATCTCAAGCATTTAAATGACTTTGTACTTGGGACTGTAATATAGTAGAATACAGGGAACAGAAGAAACAACTCCGGACATCTAAATTCAGGAAGCCATTGGAAATTTGGGTGGAGTGCCAGAAAAAAAAAAAAAAAAAAAACCCATGCCAATGCAAGTTATCCAGAATAAAAGCCAAATAGATAGAAAACATTATTGGAGTTTTAGAGGATAAAAATACTGAAAATTTTCTAGGAGAGGAAGTGCAATGCCTAGAAAGGAATTCTGTTGTATTTGTTTTATTAGTAATTCTTAAGAACATCCAATTAATTGAACGTGTGTACTCAGTGCTGTGCTTTGCACAGAGTGTGTTGTGACCAAATCCAAAAAGCTCCTCATGGATAGATCCTCATGGATGTTGGGGACATTGATTAAATCTACTCGCACACAAATGTTATGTATGGAGTGTAATCTGTGATAGTGTTATAAAGGATCATAATAGAGAACTAAGAAGAAATAATGGGGGGAGCAGTTTGGCTTGGAGGGGTCAGGGGAGAAGGGGCATTTGAGATAAGAACTGGCAAACTTGGGCTTTTGTGCAGGTTGTGCTCTTGTGTCCTTACAGGTGCCCACATGGCATGTGTGAGGAAATAAGAGAAAGAGATAAAATGTCTCCTTCCTTTGGCCTCTCACAGCATCTACCTACCATTGCAGCTGCTCTGAAATTGTCTCCATGGAAATCCCTCTGTTGGAGGCAAACAAACAGAGCTTGTTGGGCTTCACCCCGCAGGCCTACAAGGCCTGTACTTGCTCAGCTTTAAGAACGAAGAAAGAGCCCAGGGTCAGCAACAGAGACCTCAGTGGTTTAATGGATGGGGGAGCCTACCCGTCTGAAGCAAGGTCCTGGAGCGACACCCACCACGCACAGTGGATGGCGGGCAGGACATGGTGGCAGTCTTCACTCCCGGGGGCCAGAAGGGAAGATTGCCAGTTACAGGGGAGTTGTCCTCAGGAGGGCTCATTAGTCACCAGGGAAACCAGCAGAGGGCACGCTGCTCTCTGCCCCTTTGATAAGCTGTCACTAGCTGGGGCAGGGGCAAGTATGTAGGAAGGTCAGTCATGTGCATAGGGGGCAGGTGAAGCAGGCACCGGTTGGGCAGGGGATGTACAGAGAGCAAGAGAACAGCCATCCTGAGTGGCCTGACCGTACAGGCTCCTGGCACACAGCAGAGCTCAGTGAGGATGATGGAGGAAGTAAATGAGTCAGTGAATGAATGGCTAGTCTTCAAGAAACTGCTATTTGAAGGCACTCTGTAGCCTGCAAGGGGAGAGAGGATCTGGGGTTGATGTAGTCCTCTTCCAAGCAGATGTTAGCACCTAATAACATGGAAGCAACCTAAGTGTCCGTCGACACATGAATGGATAAAGAAGATGTGGCACATATATACAATGGAATATTACTCAGCCATAAAAAGAAACAAAATTGAGCTATTTGTAATGAGGTGGATAGACCTAGAGTCCGTCATACAGAGTGAAGTAAGTCAGAAAGAGAAAGACAAATACCGTATGCTAACACATATATATGGAATTTAAGGGAAAAAATGTCATGAAGAACCTAGGGGTAAGACAGGAATAAAGACACAGACCTACTAGAGAATGGACTTGAGGATACGGGGAGGGGGAAGGGTGAGCTGTGACAAAGCGAGAGAGAGGCATGGACATACATACACTACCAAACGTAAGGTAGACAGCTAGTGGGAAGCAGCCGCATAGCACAGGGGGATCAGCTCGGTGCTTTGTGACCACCTAGAGGGGTGGGATAGGGAGGGAGGCAGACGCAAGAGGGAAGAGATATGGGAACATATGTATATGTATAACTGATTCACTTTGTTATAAAGCAGAAACTAACACACCATTGTAAAGCAATTATACTCCAATAAAGATGTAAAAAAAAAAAAAACAAAACACACCATCAACACAACCCCTCTTACTAATTTATCAGATCTTCTCATTTTCACTTGTAGAAAATAGACAGAAGAGGCCTGCTGGGCTTTCCTCATGGCCACCAGCCCACCATTACCATGACCAACTACCAAATATGTCACCTGGTCTTGGCAATAAGCGCATCTCTCCAGTTTGTTATTGCCTGCTGGCTAGTAACTTAAATGCCTTTAGAATGCCTTCCTGCCAATTTTTGCATATCTGTTAAGGTAACGTGTGTTTTTGTTTCCTAAATCACGAAGGAGAAAAGTAATGTAGATTCAGATGTACCTTGGGAATAATATGATTTCCTTCTTTAACATACTAGCCTTTTCCAGCATTTTCAATAGACGTAATTTTTCAATGAAAACATAATTTTCCAATATGTTTGTTCAGAGTAGGTTGAGACAAGTTTTCCTGCGAGGTATACAAACTTCTATATTTTCATACTCTTAAGAACTTGCTGGCCTCCTCTTCCCCCCCCAGCAGGAATTACTTTCCTCTGAGTTTTCAGACATTCCTAAAATGTTTTATTTACCTTTTTAATAATGACTTTAGTGAGTGAGTCATGCATCAAACTTAATCAGCGGGCCTCAGAAAATGGGCAAAAACTGAAAAACACATAGGACAGGAATGCTTTGACCTCACTAATGATGGGGAGGAAGTTCGGTGCAGGTGTCTTCCTGTTGTTAACGGCAATCCTCCTGAGAACCTGGGTGCATTGCAAATTACAATGTGTTTCTACTCAAAAGATAGTTCATGTAAAGTGAAAACACCCCATGCACAGCTCAGTACTTATGCTAAAATATAGTTGGATGTTTATAATCACCTACATGTCGAGATAGTGTATGTTGTGTTTGATGGTGATGTAGGCAGTTTAATTGGCCTCCGTAGAATTTCAGCTAGCAGGGGAGGAGAAAAGCAAATGTAGGGCTTAGCAGCAATACTCATCTGGATGGAATGCTGAGTATTCTCTTCCCTAGGATCAAAGCAGCTCTCGTTTGGAAATTAAAACACACACACATGTACATACACACATAAACACAAAAACAAACATCTCATAAAAGAAGGCCTAATAATTGAAACCAGATGAATTCCTTTAATAGAGAACAAAAAATCTGCAAATAGAAAGATAGATCTTTCCCCCAAGTCAGCTGTTTTCGTGGTAGTAATAATTGGGAGAAAATCCTAGGCCCCAGTGAGCAGGGACACTTCACCCAAATGGCCATTAAATATCATGACCCTGCTCACGGCACCGAAGCTGCATTGTCGGTCTCCAGTGACTTCGCCAGGGCAAAATCCAGTGTCAGCTCTCGAGGCATGGCTCACTGGCTTTATCAGCGGCATCTGACACAGTAATCACTTCCTCCTCTTTGGAGCACATTCTTCACTCAGTTTCCAGGAACGCACACTCCCCCGGTTCCCCTGCTCTTTGACAGCCTCTCTTTCTGTGTCTCCTTTGCTGGCTTCCATATCTTTCTTATCTCTAAATTTGGGAGTGCCTCAGTGTTCAATCCTTGGGTCTCTCCGCACCATGTAGACTCATTCTTTTGATGAGGGCACTCAGTCTCATGGATTTAAATAATCCCTATGGTGGAGGCTCCCTGATTTTTCTGTCCGGTCTGGGAATTTATGACTCATGGAGCTAACGGCCCATTCACCACCTCCATATATCTAGTACGGGTCTCAAACTTTGGTTCTAAACTAAACTAAACTTTTGACCTTCCTTCCTCTCCACCTGGCCCCATCCACCCAGTTGCTCAGGCCAGAAACCCAGTGTTACCCTTAAGCACTCCCTCTTCTTCATACCCTATGTCTAATTTGTCAGCAAATCCTATTTACTCTACCTTAGAAATACATCCACAAGTCTAACTTTTTAAAAGAACTTTACTCCTTGTACCTGGTATATCCCACCGTCACCCTGAGATGGGATTATTACAACAGCTTTCTAATTGGCCTCCCTTCTGCCACATTTACTTCCAATAGTCTGTCTTGAACGTACTGTCAGAATGATCCTTCTATAAAACACAGATTGACTGTGACAATCATCTGTTCGAAACCCTCCTATGGCTTCCATCTTTCTCCCAGTAAAAGCCAAAGTCTTTCAGAGTCCTACACAACCAGAGAAAAGCCCATGGTTCATCTCTGATTTCCTTGCTTATAACTGTTCCCCTGGCTCCGTCCTGTCAAAGCCATAGTGCCTCTTTGCTCTCCTTAGATAAACCAAGCCTGCCCCACCTCATGGAGTTTGCACCTCTTCTTCTATCTGTCAGGAACAGCCACAACCTTCAGGTCTTCCTTCAAGGTTATCTTGCCATTGTCCCCCCTCCTGACCACTCTCTATAAAATTAAATTCTCATAAAACAAAAGGCTCTGTTGCCTCCTTCCCTTCTTTTTCCTGCCATGGCAAGTATCACCAGTGCACAGTCTCCATTTCTGTCTCCCTAGCACTGGAATTAAGTTCTGTTCTATTGCTTGCTATCTAGAAGTGCAGCTTGGGCATATTTTGGGCGCTCAATAAATATATTTTAAATAACTCTGTTTGATGTGGGCAATATTAATAAATTTATTCATGTGTTCTGTTATCTTGGAAAGAAACCTCCTTAAGCCTCAGTTTCCCCATTTAAAAATGGTAATACTATTGATACATTACTTGGGATTAACTTCACGATTAAAGCTTAGAGTGAATTAAAGCACTTAGCATGATCCCAGGTACAGAATACGACCTCAGTGTTCATGATAATTCTAATGGTGAAGATTATGGTAGTTATCTAGTTGTCGTTACATAAACCTCCATCTGCGAGGAAATATCAGGCACATATTCTACTCACAGAGAGCGAACAGGGGAAACGTGTGCTCTCTAAGGATTTCTAATATAAAGTAGAAAGTAAGTGCTTTAGAGAGGTTGTTGAAGTATTCATGAAATCTAGGCAGAGTTTTCCTGGGACTTTTGAGTCAAAGGCTGTAGTTAAAATCACTCCTCTGCCTTGTACTAGCTCTTTGAACCTGGATGAGTTACTTGAACTTTCTAATTTATAGACTAGGGATGATGGTGATGATGATGATGATGATCAAGATAATTTGTTTATAACGTTGTTGAGAAGATTAAATGAGATAGGAAATGCAAAGCATTTACCACGGGGCTGATTCATTCCACGGTCCCAGACAGAATCTTAAAGCAGCCAAAGGAATTTACGTGTCTAGAGGAAATCCTATAGGGACTATTTTTCTTATTTTTTTTTACGTGATGTAAGGGGCTTTGTATATTTTTTAAAAAGAGAGATGAGAAATATGTAAGCAATTGTGGCCAGAAAAATTGAGTTAATGTTTTTGAACTTTGGCTGTGCTTAACTTGTTTTAGCAACCACACTGCTGCATGTCTCCTCTACAGCCTAGCAAGGCTGCCTATTATGTATAGTTTTGGTGAGTGGGCGAATACACTGGGCTGAAAAAAATAAAAGTCAAGCTTGTCATTGATAAAATGGTTTGACTGTTAATATCCTTGAGCCACTGAGAGGAAAGTTTCTGAGGACATGGACTGCAAAAATAGGTCAGAAATACGTAGATTAGAGGCAGCAATAAAACTGAGCTCCTTAATCTGCTATAAATCTGTCACTGTCCCATCAGCCTCTGAAACAACGCAAGTGCTCTCTTTTCTAACTAGCCCATCAGAGACCATCCTCATCCCTGTGCAAAAAGATCACAGCTTTCATAATCTGGATAATTTTAACTGTCTTGCTGGAGTCCATCTATCAGGATCCATGGACATTTTCTTCACCCGCGCATCTCTACTTTTGGCTAAAATGTGGTTCGTTCTTGATTTCTAGATATATATTTAGTCTTCCATCAAGGATTGTGAATTAGACACCTGTCTTTCAAATACTACTTCCTTCTTGTATGAGAAGTATTGTTTTACATGCTGACATTTCTTTTACACCATATTGCTTTTGGTGAATGTGTATTTTAAAAAATGTATGGTGTTATATTTAGATGCAACTTCTGAACACAATGCATCAAATATGTAGAACTGTGGATATTACTGACAAATGATCGTCTTTATGAAAGGATATACAATAGTGCTTATTTGGATAAGAAGTTTCCTCTGTTTTTAAGTCACAACCTGGAGTCATAATCACTCTTGATTGGATCACCCTGTTCTTTTACTTCGCAGCTAGCAGTACTCACCACAATTTGAATTGTTTGTTTACTAGTTTAATGTCTCTGGAGCTTCTTTAGAATGTAAGCCTCATGAGCAGAAACCGTCTTTGTCCTGTTCTCAGCCCTAAACTCAGCATCAGAAAGAGTTTCAGATACATAAAAGGAGCTTAATAAATACTTGATGACTTAAAGATGGTTGGGGGCTTCCCTGGTGGCGCAGTGGTTGGGAGTCCGCCTGCCGATGCAGGGGACACGGGTTCGTGCCCCGGTCCGGGAAGATCCCACATGCCGCGGAGCGGCTGGGCCCGTGAGCCATAGCCGCTGAGCCTGCGCGTCCGGAGCCTGTGCTCCGCGACGGGAGAGGCCGCAACAGTGAGAAGCCCGCGTACTGCAAAAAAAAAAAAAATAATAATAATAATAATAAAGATGGTTGAACTCAGCTTTAAAAACTAGGAGTCCATCAGTGCATCACTGGATAATTTATAACTTTGTGGTAGCATTTTGATGGATATCTTAGCATGTGGATATTTTCAGGTTCAGTCGAAGGAGAAGATGGGATGAGATCAGTTCAAGTGGCTGCCTGACCAGGTTCAGTGATGTTCTAGCAGACTCTGGGACAAGGTCTAGGGAGAAGGCTGAACCTAGACAAGGTAAATGGCTGCTTCTGTTTCCCTGCCACCGTTATAGCAGGAGAATTAATTTGTCTTGACATTTTGTTTGAGCTCTGTGTGCTTTTATGTCTCTTATTATTTACTTCACAGTAAGGATAGTGGGTGGAGAAAGAGTGTTTGTTGCTCATTTTTAAGCACCCAAATGCCCCTCCAACCTACCCTGACAAAATTTGGTCTTGAGTCATTGAAAGTCTCTTCATAAATTTTGAATTTGTAGCCTAAAATTAGTCAACCAAAAGGAAGTGACAAAGCATTTCCAAAGTGAAATCTGCTTATAAAGAAGCTCGAGAGAGGACAATGAAAGTGGATTTATATTAGAGTCAGCTTTCCAGAAGCTCACAAAGAAGAGCTCGATTATTACGGGAGGATGCGGAGCGGGTAGCCTGCAGTGTAAGGGTGTCTAAGGCCTCATGCGTCTCACAATCCCATGCTGAAGTCTAGGGCTGGGGAGCTCTCTGGCTTATCTTACTTGCCTGGGAGCCTTGGAAGTGGCTGACCATTTCACCTCAAGTCCACCCACCTTACAGCTGTTACTCACTTTTCTCTTTTAACTTGTGCTCCTGGGTACTGACTCAGCCAGGAAATGGAACACAAACTGTGAAGCAGTGATCAGGGCAAGAACAAAGGGTTCTGAATGAGGAGAACCAGCTTTTTCATTTTCAACTCTACAGACCAACTGTTATGTGGTCACTTCGTTTATCTGCTTGTTTTCTAAGCCTGGTTTTCTCATCTGCTAAGTGGTAATTCAACCTGCTATGTGTCTTCTAGACATTTTATATGCATCATCTCTTTAAGCTATACAATAACCCCATGGGATGCCTTTGTGCCGAGTCACCCTGACTAGGACTGATGTTGTGTCTCTCTTTCTTCCTTGTTCTGGTGAGGGTGGGCTAGGAGTTGAGGTCTCTTGAGAGCTGTAGAGCAAGGGAGTCAAGGCCGTTTTGTAGCTCACACATCTCACAGTTATTCATTCAAAGACCAGTGTAGGTGTGAAGGGGTCTTGCAGATGTAATTAAAGTCCCCTATCAGTTGACTTCATGCTGATCAAAGGGGAGATTACCTTCGGCAAGCCGGACCTTATCAGTTGCAAGGCCTTTAATGACAGAGGTGTTAGTTCTTCTTCCTGGAACTCAAGAGATTCCCAACAGCTGCTGGGTCTGCAATGCTCTCCTTTCCCCTGGACCTTCCTTCTGGATGGCCACCTGGGTTGGACAGCCAGCTTCAGCTCCTGCCTGGAGGATTCTAGCCTGCCTGCTCCCTTCCAGACCGTTTCCCTGAGGACTTCACACTTGCTTCACCTGTGCTCACAATGGTGTAAGCCAGTTCCTGTGATAAATCCCTTTATGTTGAATCCTGACTGCCACCCCCCCCAAGATGGAGGATACTTTGAACGCTATTATGAGTATAATGAAGCTTGAAGAGTTAACTAGGTTACCATGTGTTCTGCAGTTAAACTGCAAAGTCTGAAGCTTGACACATTAGGCTGGACTGCCTAAGGATGCTAGTGGTTGCCAAACTGTCCTGAAAGGATCTTAGCAGATTTCGAATAAGAAAACAACCAGATCCCTGGAGGCAAGCACCATACTGACCTTGCCCTATTCTTGCGGTTCTGCCACTTGGTGACATTTGTGAGGCAAACGCGATAATCACTACCCTGTGGAAAGGCGTAGTAGTGATATTTGTTTTCGAGTAAATGACTCAATGAAAGGTATAAAGTGCCAATCACGTGTAGGTGTTATTCTTACCAATAACAGCATTTCAGTTTGCTTGGGATCTTTGAAGATCACACTTGGTCATGGCAGTTTTTCACGCTTGAGAGAAACTCCCTCCCCTGTCCCCCCTGTTTTTCTTTCGGTCAGATATTTGGATGGAAAACCAAAGATTCGCAATCTTGTCTCAGCCTGACCCCTTGGTTTGTTTTCTTGGCCAAGCTATTCAAGCACAACTGACTCGAGTTCCAAGAATATAAATAACTAGCACAATAGCATTCTCTCTGTGTGACAAGAATGTCATTTAGGATGATTAGATAATATCTGAATGTCTGGGATGCCTGTCATGGGTTTTGAGTAGTCATGGTGGGCATGGCTTCGTTTTTGGAGAGAGATCAAAAGAGGCTGTGGTCCCTGCACTTGAGGAATTTACAGTCAGGGTGGTACAGGACAGCAAGCCTGAGATGAGCAGAGAAGTTAAGAAAGTAAGATCAGAGTCAAGCATATCTTCCTTTTGTGTAAATGTACGGGCTGCTGTGTGTACCTTCAGCGGAGCGGTTAGGTTTTGAGAGGTCAAAGTGGTGAATCTTCTACAAAAGTAGGGATTCTGCTTTTTAAAGTAACCTCTGGGTTTCCCGCTCCTAGGATAATGCCTGGAAGATTGTTTAAGCGCTCCAAAAATATTTATTTAAAATGATAAAGTTTTAGACTAGTTTTCATATGTAGAAAAGCACATACGTTCATCAGAGAGAAGGGCAGCAAGCAGTCCAGAGAAAAGATACTAAAAGAAGAAGAGTACTAAGTCTTCAGCTGTCCTTGAACCCTGGTGCTAACATTTCTCTGTTATTCGGTATTGGATTTCTCAGGCTGTGTTCAAAGTCATATCCTGATGCTGAAATATGTCTCTTCCTAAAGAAAGAGAATTCTAGCCTTGGGTGGTGACATTCAAGCTATTTTACCAAAGGGGTTTCCTAAAGTGTAACACAAATTTCTCATCTAACTCTAAAAACAGATACAATGGCCCGGCCTGACTTTAGGGATTCTTCCAGAGTCCTTTTTCCCGGTTGGATTGTTTCTCACTGGGCCGTAATTACCTGGGGACGCTTTCGAGCCCTTCCTAGGGAATTTAAGATCATCGGGGATTTGAAAGCATCTCTAATGGCAGAGATACGAGTGAGCGCGAGGGTGCCCCGGCTATAGAATTTCTGTGCAAAGTTGTTTCGTTGATTCCTTCCAAATGAAGCATTCCTCCGTGGTCTCCACGTCATGGCCCAGGCCTGGGGAGAGGGTCAGCACCCAGCGGCATGAGGCGGGGCTGCTTGATGGGCAGAGCACTTTGGGATTTTTATTTCATTTTGTTTCGACAGCCAGATCCATCTCCCAACCTTCCTGCTCTTTGTTTCCATTCCCAGTCTTAGAGCATTAATTAAAGACTCCTCACCTTATTCACAGAAACTCTGTCTGAAAGTTCAGGGCTGTCAGCAGAGATGTGTCATCACGCAGCGCCAGCACAATCCTAGGAAAATACCAATAAGCACGTTAAACACAAGAGGAGTTAAGGGGCGAGAAGACAAATTTCCCAGATCTGGGCCATTTCACTGCAAATCCACTTTAATATCTTTCAGGTTACACTTGACTTGTGCGTACGAAGCGTGTGGAAACAAGAACTGAAATCTAATAACTCAGAGAGCAAGAATGAAAGATGACAAGGGTTTCATGATTGAAAATGGAAAAGAAATCAATTGCTTGCTCTGTGGGGTTAAGAGAATAAACTGGGTTACGAAAATCTTAATTTAGTCACGAAGACACGTCTTTTGTTAAGAAAAGAAATGACTTTATCAATTATCTGAAGGATCAAAGAGTAAGATTCAGGGAAAGATGAACGCATTTAGGGGCCTGGCTCCCAGGCTGAAAAGGAAGCACCAGAAAGTTCCAAGAAAGCTGTTTAAACTTTCTAAGACTCAAATTATCCATACTTTGAAATGGCAAACCTATTAGCATCACCAAAAGCATTTACTGAGTGTCCAAATTTGCATGGTGCGGGGATGCGGAAAAGAAGGAAAAAAGATAAGGGATTTCCAGAATGTGCACTAGAAGAGATACAGGTGGGCTTCCCTGGTGGCACAGTGGTTGGGAGTCCGCCTGCCGATGCAGGGGACACGGGTTCGTGCCCCGGTCCGGGAAGATCCCACATGCCGGGAGCAGCTGGGCCCGTGAGCCAAGGCCACTGAGCCCGCGCGTCCATTTCTTTAAAAAATGGCACAGGTGTGCATTACTAAGAAAATCATTTAGTTTTCTTCAAGCATTATATATATAGAAAATGTATATATACATTCTATTTGTATATGTGTATGTGCATATTATATCCATATAATTATGAAAATTTTCACTTCACTCTTAATTACATGGTAAAGATGTCAAGTGGCTAAAGAGGAAAAAAAAACCACACAACTAAGATTCACCGAGTGCCTTCAGCATGCGCAACTGTTATGGGCCCTTCGGGTTTGTTGCTTTATTTAATCCCCAAAATGGCTCTATGAGGGAGCTTTTAATAGTCATTCTTTACAGTCAAGGAATTGAAGTGCAGAGAGATTACATAGCATGAAGAAATTCCACATGATAGAAGGCAGTTCAAACCAGGTGTGGCCAATTCTACAGCCTGAACTCCTTTTACCACCCCATCTTCTGTCTTCTGGGAAAAGTGAGGTTCCACAGTATTATCAACCACCAAAAAGCAGCTGATGTGTAACTAAGGATATAGCTGAGAGGGGAACTTGCAAATCTCACTCACAAGCCGCTTGACCTCAGGGAGAACGGTAAGTCCCAAACAGTGTTGGATGTTTATCCTAGTTTGGTCACCTTCCTGTTTGTGCCTTGAGTTAAGAACAGAAAGGCCAAGCCTGTGCCTTCAATGGGAAATCAACGAAGGAAACGGAGGTCATCGTCCAACAGAATTAGCAGTTTGTAAAGAAGATGGTTTGGGTGGGTGTAGGGCCAAGTTCTCTAGCTTGCCTCTTCACACTGACGAAAATCCCTTCCTAAAAACTGTGTCTTTCAGGCTTATGTCAGGCAAGCCCAGAGGCTTAACCTGTCCGATGCACAGTTATGAGCTATCTCCATGACGAGAGAGCAAAACAAACACTTCGGAGGCATTGGGGGAAGTTGGTTTCGAGCTGGAGGACAGTGATAGCTGAGCTATAAGCAGAATTGTCAGAACTACACTTCCTGTCGCCCTGCCCCTCACCCGGCCCCTTGCACAAGCCATGCTTCACCTAGACGAATCAGGTGGCCTCAGAGAGGGGGACCACTATTACACACAGAAAACCTAATTTCAGTAAACCAGTGTTTGAATCCTGTTTCTACACCACTGGCTGTGTGACTTTGAGGAAGTTATTTTAACACTCTGAATCTCCATTTACTTAACTACATTCTCCAAAAAGGGAATAACCTTACTGGGTTGTTGGAAGATTTAAATAAAATATCATATGTCAAGCACTTTGCATGATGCTACCATGTTAAGGACTCTGTCAGTGTTAGTTTCCCTTCCTTTTTTAGGTTCATCTAAATCTTTTTACCCCAGAAGGGTGGGTGATTTGGACATAGGCTATTTTTTATTTGCTTAATGCAAGTATTTTAGAGCAATGTGTAAGTTAAACAATTCAAGGTGGGCAGAAATCGGGTACGAGACTATAATGATAAAAACACACTAATGTTTAACAGTCAGTCAAGGAGGAAGGGGGTAGAGAGGGGAGTGTTTTATCAGCCGTGGAAGAATGGTCCTCAGTGTGAGACTCCATGGAGAGTTCAGTGAGGTGTGGATGGATTAGCCTGTGGGCATATAGGCATTAGGGCATCATGGTGCTGTGTCCCAGGGCAGGGTCACAAGAGTGGCAGGACAGAAGCCAGATCACGATAAGGCAAAAAAAAAAAAAAAAACAAAACGAATTTGAGGATGAAAAAGTGAGAAGTGTGATGAGAAAGAGAGGAGCAGGGTCAGGTTCATGTTCCTTCCAGGATACCCAAGGATGGAATTACAGGAACTTGGATGGGAATATCTTTATTTTCACTAATCGCTAATCGTAACTTAGCATCTCTTTTAATACTGACACCTAGATAACCAGCTCTATAGCGTTAGCTAGCAGCACCAACGTAGCCAGAGAAGTCACCATTTTCATATCACGTTACAGTTACTGCAACCATTGCTAAGTATCGTTTATGCTCAGCAGGACTTCAAAATTAAGGAAGTTATTAGAATTGCCACTAGATGTGTTCATTAGTGCATTAAATAAATAATAAAAGAAAAAACACATCTATTGCTTTATTATTCATTTTTATTATATTTTAAGAACAGTACTCAGTATAATTGGATTCTTTGGTAACCCTAAGTATTTCATTTATTTACAAACATTGTTCCAAGAGGGAATCTACAGGCTTCACCAGATTTCGGAGTCCATGGCACAGAAAAGCTTAAGGACTCTTAAGAGGGATATAGGTTAAAGGAAGGCTACATTTTAAAATGGTAGAAATTAGAACCTGTTAGAGACTGTGCGGATTAAATCTGGAGACGGAAAGTGAAAACTTGAAAATCCAGGTGAAGGGGCTTTTCGAGAAAAAAAGGAGGACGGATGAGGGCATCGCATTCACAAGTTGGCACTGAATCAAAAGGAGTAACTCTTCCAATAAGACTGAAAGGAAGTGGTAAGACTGATTATGGATGTAGATTCATTTTTTAAGAGATTGATGATTTCATCATTTCAGATTTTTGATATTTGGTGATTTCAGATTGTCTTTAGGTAGTAGAAGGTGGTTTTTTCAATGGAGCTGGAAGGGTGGATTAGGACAAAATGGTCAAACTTGAGAGTAGTTACCGAGACGTCTAGGACAAGTGCTAACCTGGGACACAGACTAGGCTCGCTGAGTGCGAGTGTGTATTGGCTCCCACGAGGCTGAGCCATCCTAAGGCACACAGAACACATTTCGTAGCTCAGCGAGCCCCTTCCCTTACGTGGTTACTGCGATTCTCAATCAGCCTCCTTGTTCACGTTACCTAATGCTCCCCCTGCCTACCGGGCCCCGGCTCTGCCAGTAATTGGATGTGGATTTGAAAGCAGCCCTGTTCCCCTTCCCAATGTGCCCCCCCCCCTTTTTTTTTTGCGGTACACGGGCCTCTCACTGTTGTGGCCTCTCCCGTTGCGGAGCACAGGCTCCGGACGCGCAGGCTCAGCGGCCATGGCTCACGGGCCCAGCCGCTCCGCGGCATGTGGGATCTTCCCGGACCGGGGCACAAACCCGCGTCCCCTGCATCGGCAGGTGGACTCTCAACCACTGCGCCACCAGGGAAGCCCCCAATGCTCCCTTTTTAGGGCATTCTCACACCCCAGTGCTGCAGAACCCTCCCAAACCCATGGTGGAACCATTTTCATTCGGACTCTTCTTTCTTTATTGACTGCTATGTTCTTAATGGAGCATAAAGGATGCATCACTTTCTCCTGAGCTATAGAAATCGAAGTGTATGTAAATAAAGCCTCTTTATCCTCTTTGGTTAAGTTGTTGGGGGTTTTTTTAAGGAAGGTAGTCAGGGACAGAGCAGACAGGGCTGCACTGAAATGCTGGTTCCTCTATGCATCTTTGGTTTCCTGGATGTTTCCCCCAGTGGGTCACATGTGGACTTTATTGTGCCAGCTTGGCAGGGTCCTGGCTCGGGTAAGAGGACTCAGGCCTATCATTAACTTCATCCTAACGCTCTAGAGAAAATCAGAAAATTTGACCCAAACAGGGATTCAGGGCTGCACTTAATTCTAGGTGTTTGGTCTTATCATCTCTGCAAAATTACCAGCTTCTGAGCAGCAATCTGTGCTTGATTCATTTCTTTCTCCAGTGAGGTGTCCTTTTTGTATCAGGCTCTCAATTCATATTTCTTTAATGGGTGGATGGATACAGCAAAGATAATATGGCATGAATTAGTACATGTCCATCTGGCACACATGAAACATGGACATTAAAACATCCCCCAATTAATTTGATCCATGTAGAAATTCGAGCTGAAAATCAGACTGGAATGTGGATTTCTTTCCATGTTGTTATTCAGTTTGCCTATATTGAAAAAAAAATTAAATTTATAAGTTCTTGACCATTTTGTATAAAAAGGTATTATGACATATTATTTATCCTCTTGTGAAAAACTACACTTCAAAACAGTAAGCCCTAGTTAGGTTTAGATGAATAAAAAGAAAAAGAGAAGAATGCCACATGTGGGTTTTGCCATTAAAAATCCGGACAAGTACAAAACAAAAAGGACAACAACCATTTTAGTGAGCACGGGTGCACACATTCCTTAAACTTAAGACAAGGCCTCATTTTCAAGAGACTTGGCTTCTAACATCTAAGAATGATGACCTGGATGCCGTAGAGGAGAGGAGAGAGGGTACCGCGCCTGCTCTACACATTCGGGACACTGTTGGTGAGACATGCAAGTTCCGTGCAATCCTGGGGTCTCCAGATTCCCAAGGGAACCACTGACAGACCTCAGTGTTAGCTTTATTTTGGTGTGCCGTTTATTTCTAGTTTTGTTTTATACCCTTTGCCTGCTTCTTGGGCCTAAAACCAAGTGCATTACATTCCCAAGGTGCTGAATTTCCTTTAAATCACGTAAGCCTGTCCCCTGATCCAATATTATCTCTGGATCAATACAAATCTTTGACTTTCTCCATTACTTTCCACTTCTGAGACTGTAGCCAATTCATCACAAAGGACCCCGGAGTAGATAAAAAAACAACAATTTAGGGCAGGCTAGAAGTATTCCTTCCTTATCAGAGTTCCATTTAAAAGGTTTACTGTTAGTTGTTCAGGGAAAGATTCCAGGGAGTCAGATGGACTGTCACCTTCCCCACCTCATGGTTGGCCCATGAACTGTAAAGTTAAACAGCGCAAAGTCCTTGTCAAATCCCGTCTTCTTTCTTTGCCTGTGCTCATGTGCTGTTCTCAGGGGTAATTTAAGATCCTCCCCATCTGTAAGCCTCATTGTACAGAATAAACATTGCAGTGCCTGTTCACTGCCTTCAGGAAGCATTGTAGGTGTTCAAGTTCTCACCTATTCATCAAGTCTGCAGCGGCCACGTCGTCAGTCAGTTCATACAGTCAAGATTAACCCGCTGAGCTGCTCCCCCGTGAAAGCAAATGACCTGTGGGAAACAGACTCCCTTCCTGAAACATATGCAGGGACATTTTTATGCAGAGCTATGGTGATACAGAGGAGAAAGCCCCTTCCCCGCGCTCCATCCGTTATGCCTTGCCTTTCAATGATTTGTTCTTTATGGATGAGTTCTGCGTTTGCATTAGACATGCTGTCCAATAGAACATCTATACTTGTGTCCCTCACCACGTAGGAAGTGTTCTCTATCTTTGCTGCCTAGTACAATAAATGCTTCACACATGGTGTGGTGCACTTGAGACGTGAATGGTGTGGCTGAGGAAATGAATTTTAGATTAGATTTAACTTTATTTAATTTAAATTTAAGTAGCCATATGTTTGGACAGTGTGATTCTAGAGTTTAGATGTCATTTAATTTCAGGGTTGTTTTAAACTGATAGAAGCAGCAGGTAGACTGTGTTGAGAACATTGACACAAAGTCACACTGGTCTGCCTCAGAACAAAGCAACTGGCAATTCAGGGTTCATCCTGGGACAAAACCTAGAGGGTTTCTATGCCTCCCCCCCCCCGCCCCCCCGCAGAATTGGATCAACTTCCTGGGAAGAATTAGGGTTGCTAGTGTGAGGTGGGCAGCCCAGAATAGATCCTCCATCGGACTAGCTTTTGGGGAGCTTCCTGCTACCATCTTCTCTCTGCCTATCCACTCGGTCTGCAAGCCCACCCACATCAACAGAGCCCTCACACTGGCTTCCATTCAAGGAGCAGCCCACCAAGGAAACATACTGAGATTCAGGTTAGGGAAAATGGAAACCAGCAGCTGCCGGATCAGCTGAAGACTGCAAGCATGAAAAAGGTAAACCATCAGGACAACAAATTCAGAAGGAAGCCGGGGAAATTTAAGGATGAGTCAGATATTTTGAATGCTATCATTGTTGTTATCACGATTTTATAAAACCTTTAATTATTATCCTCAGAGAAATCAAGGAAATGTCAAATCTAAAGACTAAGTGCAGGATGCTATGAAATATGAGCAGTCAAGGACGCGAAGGTCTCCTGAAAATTAAAAATGGTTGCTGGGCTTCCCTGGTGGCGCAGTGGTGGCGAGTCTGCCTGCCGATGCAGGGGACGCGGGTTCGTGCCCCGGTCCGGGAAGATCCCACATGCCGCGGAGCGGCTGGGCCTGTGAGCCATGGCCGCTGAGCCTGCGCGTCTGGAGCCCGTGCTCCGCAACGGGAGAGGCCCGCGTACTGCAAAAAAAAAAAAAGATTGCTAACTTAAAAAACGTTAATAAATAGAGAGGTTAGTGGCAATAAGTGGGTAAAAGTCCCAGGAACTTCAACAAACAGCTTAACATGTAATATTAGAGGAAGATTAAAGCATAAGGGAACAATATAAAAGGGTCGATGTCTGATAAATAAGGATTCCGGAAAGAATGAATGGAAATAAACTATGAAAAGGAAATTAAAGAAGTAAAAAATATTTCATGGAGCTAATGTAGAGACCCAAATCTCTAAATTAATATTATACACCAGTGTTGGAAGAATGAAGGAAAAAAATATTATAGAAATGGCATGAGTCAAATAGGTCACAAAGAAAAATGTGGCATGGATTTACTATCTGATGAGCCATCAGTAGAAAAAGCCATTGACTCCTAGGCTGGGAACAGGCATTTCTGCGTGGGTTGTGTGTCATGACATTTGACCCGGGGGAAGGAAATGTTTTGACCTCTGTCTAGCATGGGTCCTCAGGGAGTAATATTTACTAGAAAGTGTAAATACTCTTTACTGATTTTGAACTTTAGTGCTTAATCTGTAGTCAAACCTCCGAATTAACCATAATTTCAAGCCAGAATAAAAATATTATTAATCTTGATAAAGTAAAAGTTTGTGGTTAACTGAAGATGAGAGTCGGGAGTTGGGAAGGGGGAGATAAAGTTCCATCAATAATATCCTATTTCACAGGCTAAGGACTCAGGGATCATGTTCACCATTGGCAGAACAGTGAATAGCAGTATAAGCATATTATTTGATCTTATAAATGGAGTTACTGGAGATAGAGTGTTGTAATACAGCTTTCAAAAAGTGGAGAGAAAAAAATAATTATGAGAAGTTATCAGTTAGCTAAGTTCACAGCCTCCATGGTCTGGAGTCAGTAGATAATGCCTACATAGAAGTAGTGGTGTAAAAATTATTAACATTTATGAATATAATAAAGAAAAACACAGAGAAAAAGCATGAACAAGTGATTGGCTCTCAGGAGCACAAAGGGGTGGAATAAAGTGGCTTAGGAGAGCGTTGCTGTTTATTTTAGGTTCTCCTATTAATTTTCTTTTTAACCGTGGACATGTTAACTTGATTAAAATAAGAAAAAATATGGATATGTTCAACTTTTAGAGATCATCTGAAACGACATTTATTTTAACATTCTGAGCAAACAGTGTGGCTCAACTGACAAAGTCTGCAAAGGTCTTGGATAATTTAGTCAATTAAAGTGATGTGGACCATGACACTTGAGTATCACAGAAGATGTGGCGATAAATGTGCTGATAAATGAACAAGAAGTTTACATAAAGAGAAGCAATAAAGCTGAAACTTGTAATTCGTGTACTGCAGGCCAGGCTAACGGTTTGATTTTTGTTCATATCATTAAAGTAAAAGAATTTTACTAAAAAATATTTCAAGTTCTAATAAACTCAAAGGTACAACTTTTTCGGTGGGTATCCAGGCCAGTGTTCTTAAAATGTTTCCATCTAAAAATGACTTCCCGCCTCATGGCAGAAAGGCTTTGGTAAGAGATAAAGGATGTACATAAATGAACAGCTATCAAATCTGACCCTGAGATGTCTTCATTCGTTGTCTCACACAGCATGGCTTACGTATGTTGACCTGGGGAGCCAAAGATGAACTTCTGGCTTCAACTCTTCTCCAGTTCTTTGCTTCGACCTATTTGAGCTGTTCTGTCCAGCGCTGCCTGCCGTTCCCATGGACTGTCCTGGTCCTGGATCCTGAGAGCTTCCTTTCATCTCTATGTGCCACCAGGACCCAGACCACTGAGCCTGCAATGCACACATTCACTGCATGACTGCAGGAAGGCATCGTTTCATACACAACAGTGACACCAGTAGCAATAATACCTACAGACATTATTGAACACTTAGTAGGTGCCCATTGCTCTATTTATGTGCAAGAACTGTTCCATATTTTGATCCAGTCAATCTGGCACAGAGGCAGAGTCTCTGAATGCTTGAGTGTCTTATTCAAAGTCACATAATTAATTGGTCAGAGGCAGGGCTATGGCTGGCATACAGGAATCCTGCCTCTGGGTCAGGTGTTTTCTCTAGTACATCATAGCTCCCTTTCTGGGTATTTCCAAGGTTCTAGGTACATGGACAATTGCTTATTTTTGTGTGTTGGCCATTCCGTGTGGGAGGGAGAAAAGGGATGTTGGCAAATTTTACGTCTCTTAGTCATAAGGTGGGAATTATTTTGGGAAAGGAGCCAATTCATGTCACAAAGACCAAGTCCTTAGTGCTTGTACTCTTCTGTAGGCTGCAGTGTGATGCAGTGGAAATCCATGACTCTGAGACATTCAGGGCTCTCCCGGTGGCTTCGAGGGAGCCACCTGGTGTCTCTGAACCTCAGTGTCATGATCTGTAAGGTAGGAATAAAAGGCCAGAATGCCAGTTGCCCTAAATCAGGGCTATCAAATGCCTGTCCTGCGTGGACATTCCGTAAGCACTCTTCTCCTCCGTGTTTTACTCTCCACCCCGCGTCCCCTAGTCAGTCCTTCTTGTCTTTGAAAAGTAAAACATCTATTTCTCCCACCCTTAATATGAGCTCCACTTTGCACTATTCTGCTTTTAATTATTTTCCCCATTCTCTTGTCCAGTTTCTTATGTCATTAAAGTAGTTCCAGCTGCCTTCTCTCCTTGCTGTTTCTTCCGTGCTGTGATGCTCGGTGAGGCCTGAGTTGAGCCCATTCAGCCCAAGGAGAATCCAGGCCTTCCCCCTCCTCCTCTCTCTCACCTGCCCCACCTAGGACAGGCTGCATGTCCCCACGCTGACATGAGTGAGAGCCTCTGTACACTGTGCCCCATCTCTCTGCTTATCACCTGACAGCTCTTCTGTCCCATCGCTCTCCTGTCTTTATAGTTCCGGTGAGCAGACACCTGCCCCACTTGACGGTGTCTCTTGAAGCATGAGACATCGAGAGAGCAGGCTCCCGTGAGCTGGCTGTGTTCAGAAGTTAAAGAACAAACCCAAATCACCACGGTGAGGTTACACTGGAAAATGTTGTGCAGTGGATTCCTTTTAGCAGTATACAGCGAGTGCTATCTTTCCGGAAGTCAGGCGCTTTCTCTACATAGAATTTGTCATACTGGATTCGACTTAGTTGGAATATTGAACCACAGTGGTAGTTCATGAATGGCAACATCTCAAAATGGGTGAATTTGAAAATGATCTCTGAAAGACTCATAGAGTTTCCTGTGACAACGTGGTCACGGGAGATGTAGGTAAATGTGTTAACAGCAGATATTCTCAGCCAAACTGAGCATACGGTTGGGTAAAAATCATAGCAACAAAATCCAGAGGCCACCCACAGAATTGCCCCCAAAGAGAACACCCAGAAGGTTCGTTCATGCTTCAACATAGTCTCATCAAGTGACTACTATTATTATAACATATTATTAAGTCACTTGTACCTTAAAACAACAGAAGTGTATTTGCTTGCAGGTCTGGAGGACAGAAGTCCAGAATGGAGGGGTGTGGGCAGGGCCAGGCTCCCTCCAAGGCTCTGGTGGGGACCCTTCCTCGCCTCTTCCCCAGTGTCCGTGGCTCCAGGTGGTCCTTGGTTTGTGCAGCGTGACTCTAATCTCTGCTTTTGTCTTCACACGGCCTTCTTAATTGCATCTGCGAAGTCCCTTTCTCAAAGAAGGTCTCATTTGCAGGTCCCAGGACGTGCATATATCTTTTGGGGGAGTATGAGGGTCACCATTCAACCCAGCACATCCGGGAGTTAGAGGGTGGTGGGGCTAGGAGGCTTATAAACATAGGGCCCGGGGATGCCTTTCGGAAGGGCTGGTGTGTGGGCAGAAACATAAAGAGCATTGCAATCGGAAGGAATGGCAAGTACCTATGGCATAGAATGGCCATGAACTTGGCCTTTCTAGGAATGGGAGGGTACAGTGGAGTCACTGAGGGGAAAAATGGACGGAGATGAAGCACCCAGTGGCCAGCGCGTGCAGGTTTGGCGGCCGTTGAGTGACGGCCAGGTACCGGCACATTTTGAGAGTGGCACGCGTGCTCATCATTCGATGGTCATGGTTCTTCCCTGACGCCGTTTTCTGATTGCCAGCAAGAGACTCTTAATAGCACGTTGCCGCTTGTGCTCCTGGCTTCAGAGATGACCCCAGCATCTTCCTGTCCACCCTGGCCCCTGTGGCTCCGCCAGTGGTTGTCTAGTTGAGGGAGGAAGCAGGGACGTCCCGACTTTCCCACCTGTAACTTCCAGGTAAGCGGAGTTGGTCTGGATCCAGTACCTTCACCAGACTGCTTTCAGCTTTCTAAGGGTCTTTCCTCACTTTACCTTTATATTATCTTTCTTTCTCTAGGGCAGCTGGGTCTTTTAAGGAGAAACCCATTTGTTTTTCGTAGATTTCAAATTGTATTAGTAACTGCAGCTGATGGGGAAAGGCAGCACTAGCTTTAGAGGCTCGCTGCCTCGTTTTCATGGTTTCTTAGCTCAGATGCGCCTTTCATCATTTCTCTGTAACTTCCACCTGTAACCAGCAGTGAGATTCCGGGGCCTGAGCGGCATCACTTCTTTCAAGGGACGTGGAGACCTATGCCAAGGTCATGGATCACTTGGCCTTCTGGGAGTGCAGGGAGTTGAAAGGCTGGCCAGACCACACATGCTGTCTCCTGCTTCCCCCTGCAGGGTTCACACAGAGGAGGTACCTTGGGTGACGACAGAAGAGTCTGCTGGGGACGTCCTGTCACTCATTATAACACCCAGGGCTCCCATGAGCTTAGAAAGAAGAGAGGAGAAATACAATTTCCACCACCAGTTTGGGATGTTAAAAGGAGTTGCTTTGATTTTTGTAGTTTCAAAATGTATCCATCATCCTAATTAAAATCACCCTGGATATTAGATTAAATTGAAGTAAATAACTGAAGTAAATTTATTTTATGTTTTTCTAATCAATTGTGTGGAGTAAGAAGTGACTCACACACACTTTTTGTTTTGATTTGGAACCTGATCACCCAGGCCATTGGAAGTGAGTAGAATTAAATAATTTCTTTTTATACTTGCACTTAGTTTTCCTCTCCTCTTAAGAACCCAGAGGAAAAGATAATAATTATTAGGTCAATATGAATCTTCACCCCTTAAGCCTTCAGCAAAGGCAATGAAACAGTTTTTCCTTTAATGTATTATAAATATCGTCAAGGAAAGTATGTTCAAACCTGACTTACCTATACTCACGTTAATGAGTGCTGTGACCTTTGAGAATGTTTTGTGAAAATGTACTTCGGTTGCTTCTGTTTAGCCAGCAGAACTGCATCTAGTCTTGGTTCTGTAACTTTCAACTGAGCCTCTTATCTGTGGCCCCTTCTCATGACAGCGCAGTTGAGCGCACACTCTGGTCTCTGTCTCTTGTGCCACCAGGAGGAAGGGCTTTGGCGCGTCAGCTCAACCACAGGTCATGGGAGAATAGTCCTGAAACATTTCTGGAGGCTCATGGGTAAAATAGCCTTTGGAAATCTTATCATATCATTTTACAGGGGTCTTGTACAAAAGAAAAAGAATTGAAGAGTTCACCTGATTCAGACACTTTTCTCCAAGTCAAACTCAACATTCTAGCACTAAGTCACTTTATTTTTTGTTACATGAGAGTAGGACGGGACCATTTCAAAGTTGAAGCATAGAGTACGTAATTGTTTTCTTGCTTTTTCCCATGAAAAAGAGAATCGAACTCATTTCCTTACTGAAACAAAAATGGAGACTTCCAGTGTAACTCTGCATGAAAATGCAGCCGAGGCAAATTGCAGCCATGGGTAATTAGGAGACAACCTCCCTGCCTGTCCCCCCAGTCCCAGCTACCACCCCAGCCTGCACAATTTGGAAATAATGCAGATCTCAGCTGGTGCAGGGAACATTCTCATCCATTAAGCAGTGGGGGAGAGGACTTGAAATTTTGCATATTATTCTGTGGTAGCGTTGAACAAATCAAAGCGTTAACTGGAAGGAAAAATACGGTCGTTGAACAGAAGTGGCACATGCAGTCTTATTGCTGGGGTTTCTGTCTCATGAAGGGAGGCCACCCTTAGAACAGAAAGAACACCACCAGAACAACACAAGCTTTATACAGCTCATGTTACTCTAATTTCCCCTTAACTGTTGAAACACGCTGTGTATTAAAAAAAGTATGTGTTTACAAATTAGAAGGCATAGATTGGTAAACATCATTTAGCAGATTCCTTTGCCAGGACTTAAAAGGTCTTTGAGAACACCAAAACCCTGGCAGATTGCTGGAAAGTTTGCTCTAAGTGCTAGGCTAGAAAGGCCTGTAACCATTCCCATCTGTTCAGGGCACCTCTAAAAAGAGTCTGGGAACCTCCGCAGTCGTAGGGAGTTACCTGTTATGACACAGTCTTTCTTGTGAGGGCTGTTTAATTTGAACTGTGCTGTTTGGAGACCAAAAAAAAAAATGATTTCCATGAATATTTAATAGACCTTTTTCCAGTTGAGATACCTACACACACATATTACAGTCGACCATTAAAATCTATTTCCAATTCTATTTGGAATTCAGCTGAACTATCGGGTAGACTTTGGTCTGATGTGCACGGTAACACTGAGATGGGAAATTTGAGGCAATAATGGGAGACCCAGGTTTCTGAGCTGGAAACTTTTTAGGCAGCAGTGATTTACTGGCATATTCTTTAAAAACACCAATGGAAAGAAAATGAACACGTATTCTACGGTGTGTAATTGCCAGGAAGGTGCCACACATATTTGAAAAATCACTGCTTATATGCTTAGGTGCCATTATCTTGAAAACTTTAATAGCCTGCAGTTTGGACTTTTGTTTTCATACTTTAATTGCATGGTTTTTGCAGCTGCAAGACCCTATTTCGTGGTGTGCTGTTCCCCTCGGTAATGCAGCAAGGATGAGTAACCTAAGTAAAGAGAGCTTTAGGTTCCTCTGGAAACCATCTCTTGCCCTACTTGCTCTGTTTTCCTGGGCATGATAAGAATTCAAAGACCCAGACATGTTGCCTGGCAGAGCAGCTTGCTTAGGAAGGAGGCCAAATTGAGTGGTGTCTTCTCCCTACTTTCTCCAGGACTGGATTGATAATACGGCAGTGAAATATCAAGTAAGGTTTGCCAGGTCTGGCAATGCTGTAAGAATTCACTTTGAATGATTGGAAATTTGAAAACATGACTCCAGGACTTTAAATGAAAGCTCTCTGGGGAAATACACCTCGGTAGGGACAAGATTTCACCTTGTTATGATCAATCACCTTTCGCTTTCTTAATAGCAAGACACAATTTCTCTTTTCCATAACTTTTGACTCAGGAAAAGATGCGTGCTTTTCAGAGGGTGACATTTTAAAAGCAAAGTATAATAAATTAGCATTGCACAAATATCGAGGTGCTGGAGGAGCCATTGGTGCTGGAGTTAAAAGTTTCTGGAAGATTTTGAGGTCATTGCTTATAGACTCATTCTTCCAGTAGAAAATGAAAAGACAAGAAAAGACTAAGATTTATAAATATATGCTTCAAAATGTGCTACTTAAGTGAGTATTTACTATGGGATTCTGACAAGAAGAAAGATCAGGAGAAACTGCTGGCAGCTCAGCAATAAGGAAACTTAAGGGAAAATCCCACAAAAACACAAACAAGCAAACTGAGTAAACGTATGCCCTTTTTTTGCTGCTGTTGTTTTTTTAAAAAAATTCTTCCTTCCTTCCTCCCTTCCTCCCTTCCTTTCTGTGTTGGGTCTTCGTTGCTGTGCGTGGGCTTTCTCTAGTTGCGGTGAGCGGGGGCTACTCTTCGTTGCGGTGTGCGGGCTTCTCATTGCAGTGGCTACTCTTGTTGCGGAGCACGGGCTCTAGGCGCACCGGCTTCAGTAGTTGTGGCGCTCGGGGCTCAGTAGTTGTGGTGCACGGGCCTAGTTGCCCCGCGGCATGTGAGATCTTCCTTGACCAGGGATTGAACCCGCATCCCCTGCACTGGAAGGCGGATTCTTAACCACTGTGCCACCAGGGAAGTCCCTGCTATTGTTTTTTATCTGAAACTAGGAAATCTCATTCAAGAGAGAAAGCAGTTTTGTTGTTTTTAGTGCTGGATGGAAGTTTAAATACCTTTACAAGCAAGTTAAATGTAGATGTCTTACAAATATGAGGTTTTAGATGATCAATGGAATGTGATTAGCAGCTGTCTAATAGACATCGTTGTCTAATATGTATCACTGTGGTTGTTACACAATGAATTAGTTGATGAATTGGTTTCAAATAAAACGTGAACTAACTTAGGCAAAAACGGGGAAGTATAGGCTAATAGGGTTAAAATAGGTGTGGCCAAGCCTGGTCTCTGATGACACCAGGGTCAGGAACGCCAGGACACCAGACTCATTTCCCAGCTCTCCCTTTGGCTGCTTTTTTCACGTTCACCTCTTTTCTCAGACCGGGCCTCCTCTGTGCTAGGCAGAAGCCTGGGGACTTGACATTTCCCACCTCTATCACCAGGCGGAATAGGGCTCCTAATTTTTGTTTCCAAGTTCAAACATCACAGGGAATGGGGTGATTGGCTGAGACTGGGTCAAGTGCGTATTCTAGAACCAATCAACTCTTGTCAAGGAGATGGGTTCTGTTATAAGCCCAGAGGGGCCCAGCAGCCTGTCCCTAGATCAGTGGCCTAGATCGCAGGAGGCACAGGAGGTTTTAAGAGTGCAACCAAAACACACCGTGAAAGAAGGGGGAGAGCATATGACCCAGAAGAAGGAAGTGCTGTCTGGAGCAAACAAAACAGTAGGCACCTACTGCTTTCAGTTAGTACCTGAACATTATTTAGATCCAAGCTTTAACCCCCTACATGCAAAACTCTTTCTATGGAAGAATATTGTTCAGTGGTAATTTTTTTTTTTAAATAACCTAAGCAATGGAAAAAATTGAGAAAAGACCACACTATATATGTAGTCTCAAAATTAAGGAATATAAACTAATTACAAGTAAAACGTAAAATACCCAAATAAAAATTTTAAACTCCCTCCCTTCACAGTACCTGCACGATCTGGACTTCATTTACCCTAGGGGGGCTTTGGGATACAAAGTGACTTGTTCGTAGGCTTGAGACTGCCGATGTCTTCGGGTGGCTTGGAGATTTCAGCTGTTCTCTTGCTCTCTGGTACTAATACACTGAGAACTGTTTCAAGGCAGATGATCAAGAGTGAATAGTACTGGCTGTTTTGGAGTCAGAAAACATGGGATAGCTTTTAAAGACAACTCACAATGATGTTATCTGTAACTTAGCTGTGGAAGAAAAAAATGAAGTTGATTATTTAATGAAACATGTCTGATGAAGCAGAATGTGCCCACACTTTTGTTAATCAAGAACGTTCATAATTACATTACTTCTTAATAGAGAATAAAAAAGTTCTTTCAATATCATTGCTTTAAGTGTGGACTTAAAAATTTTTTTTAAAAGACACTATTTTGACAAAAGTCTTGTGGGTCTTTTATTTATTTTTTGGCCAAATTAAGCAACCTTTTAGTACATTTTTTTTCACTAGATATATGAATTAAACCCTTCATAGTTGGAATATTGTGTGCTCTTAAAACTCAAGTATGTTGATGTTTCAGTGAGAACACATAGTTCTCAACAGAAAGGTCTCATATAGGTCAACCGAACAGAGAGAAATTGACTTCTCATCAGGAAAACACATTTCCATCTTTGATATACTTTTATTTATTCAATAAATATTTATCAGACACCTATAAGTTGCTAGTCTCTGGGTTAAAGCTGTAAACAGGAAGAGGATTCCCTGACTTAAGGAGACCCTGTTTTAGTGATACATACGTGCAGTATGTATCAAGTAGAAATCTCATTGAGTGCCAGCCAAGGACAGAATGGAACTTAGAAACTTGGGTAAATTTTTAACTTTTACATTCCTCAAGGTTTTAAAATGTTTCCCCTTATTCTTCGAGAGTGAATCATCACTCTGTGCCCAAAGTTTAATTAGATATTTAGTCATTTGACTATAAAGTATGAAGGACTAAACTGTAAAGGACTTCTAGTATAGGGACTCCATAGATAATGTCAATGGACCAACGCTTTCTTCAGGTTTTACGTTTAAATAAATGATTCCGCACAATCATTTGTAGTGGAAGAGGCTACAACGTCACAAAGACTTTCCTCTCGTTACCTGGTCAATGTTGAAAACATATCAAGTAACTTTCAAGATATTTTATTTGGAAAAGATTTTCTAATTAAGAAGAAAGGAAAATGACGTAGAGATGTCTGACACCACTGATAAGCATACATCTAAAAATTCTTTGTTCAGTCTTTCCTTCTTAATAATCCTTCATTTAGGAGAGGAGAGAAGTCTGTGAAACTAAATGAAAACTGGTGAAAAGATAAGGCCTTCTCAGGCCTTTAGTAAATTACCTGGAAAATGAGAAAAAGGAAATCCTTAGAGACAGTGTTCCTTGAGACCTAGAACCATTTTTGAATGCAATGCCAGTTGTTCCCTGAGTCATAGGGAATTGCTTGTTTGTTTAGGATGTACTAATTTCAAATTAATTCCAATTTCAAATGATGGTCATAGGGTCACCAGTGTTTTATTTTAAAATCTTTTCTCCTATAAAGTTTCTTAGTAATTGAATTTGTAATCATATGTGTTACAGTGGATATAATCAGAAAAAAAATACGTAAACATAAAATAACTAAAAACAGAAAACGAGAATATTTCAGCAATACCAAGAGCAAGCTGGTAGTTGTTGAGGTAATGTTTTGTGCATTATGTTCCATTACATATCGTGCTGTATTATTTATAAGAGAACAGTGTATTGTGTGTTGTCAGTTAAAATGAAACAGTTGGTGGGAGGTGACTTCTTCGTCTCTGGGTTGTCCCGCAGCGAAAGAGGGGCTCAGAACAAGACTGCTCTTGGTCAGTGTATGTTTAGACATCAGATACATACTGTCTTATTTTCTTTTTCTCAGGAAAAGAGAATGGTTCCTTTTCAGGGTTAGTGAACACAACACCATAAAAGCTTGGTTGGTGAGAGAGAGAAGTAAAGTGGTACTGATAGTGTTAGGGGACAGGAAGCCCCAGTGGGGCCAAGACAGTCCAGGGAGAACACAGCAGGGCTCACGTGGCGTGATGGTTAATTTCATGTGTCAACTTGACCCGGACACGGGGTGTCCAGATATTGGCGAAACATTATTCTAGGTGTGTACGTGAAGGCATTTCTGGATGAGGTGAACATTTGAATCAGTGGCCGGAATAAAGCAGTTTGCCCTCTTCAGTGTGGTTGGCCCTCATCCAAATCATTGGAGGCCTGAATAGAGCAAAGGGCAGGATACGGGAGAATTTGCTCTCTCTGCCTGACTACTTGAGCTGGGACGTCAGTCTTCTGCCCTTGGACTGGGACTTACACCATCAACGTTTCTGGTCCTTCAGACTTTGGACCTTCAGACTTTGGATTGGAGCTAACCATTGGATTTCCTCAGTCTCCAGCTTGCAGACAGAAGATCAGCCTGCATAATCATGAGATCCTCCACAATCATTTGAACTAATTCATCCGTCTGTCTCTCTGTGTCTGTATCTGTATCTGTATCTCTGTCTCTGTCTCCATCTCTATATCTCTCCATCCACTGGATCTCTGTACTTCCTTAGAAATGTCTACTCTCATACAAGCCTAAATAAGACATCTAACCTTCTTCTAAATCCAGGAGATACCTACTCCCCAGAGCCAAGGGGCATCTTCGCAACAGGCAAAATGCTTCAATTTTATTCTTTGACCTTCGATATAACTGCAAAGATAACTAAATTGTATTAAATATGTGGATAAATTCAACAATGGAAACAGATCCTTTTATTTGGTAATAATTCAATTTTTCATTTTAGATCTCGATGGCCTGTCACAAAGAACTGATTGCAGCCATCGCTCAATGATTATTATGGGGCCCCCTTTATGTCTAGGGTGGACTTAATAAATGACTCTTCATGTCATTTCCTTATTTTATGTTTCAGAGGCACCACCCCTTTTCTTTGATACTCCATGACTCCCTTTAATTCAGAAGCTTAGGATCCATTTAAAGATTTATGTTACAGAGTGATTGTAGTCTTTTGTTATGCTGGTGATATCTGTACAGTTGGTACCTATTGTACGTTGAGACATAAAGGCTGCAAGGTTTGAATTGGACTTTCTCCCTTATCTGTGGGGAAAGCCTGCTTTTGGCATAATTTCTGGCCAATATTTTACCATTGCAATTCTTATCAGTGTGCCACATAATTTCTATTTCAATTCAACCTTTGTGACTAAGGCCAGATTTAGGATGGAGCAGCTATGTCCTCAACAGCAAAAACACACATGAATGTTCCTCCTGACTGCGGGGGTCAACTTTCCTGCCAAAAATGAAAGGAGCACTCTGGATTGGTTACCAATTTTCTGCTTTTGGAGATTTCACATGTTTTACTATTAATAAGTTGAGCTATCAGGTAATAAATATATGTTTAATTTTAAACGTGTGTGTAGGACTGAAATACCCACATTGCAAAAAATATTGAAACTAACAATTTAATTGACTTTTTGCTTTTCTACCAAAGCAAAGGCAGACCAATTATATAGTCAGCTTTGGTTAGGACATTATTACCTGTACAACTTCCAGGAAAAATCAATGACCTCTCAGGAAATGGAAGGTGGTTTAAATGGCCTCCATTCAGTTTGTTGTTTAGGAGAACTAGACAAATCCAAAATGAGGATGATAAATCTGACTTTCATTACTTTTAAATTTATAAACATAAACGTACACTTGGAGAAACCGGTTTTTAATTTGGGTGAACAGAGACGGGCCAGCTTGTTTCACAAGGTTCAGCTGAGTTCTGTCTCCATTCCTTCTGTGTTTCCTGTGAGTCAGGCACTTTGTCAAGTGAAGGGAATAGAGATGAATAAGAAATATCCATGCTAATTGCACTGTCAGGGGGGTTGGAGCTAACCGCAGCAACTTCTCCTGCCAACGGTGTGGTGTGAGTGCTAAGGGGCCGGTATGCCAGTATGGGGGCGCCCTACTGGAGTAGCATCCACAGAGGGCTGCAGAGCTCCCTGGAGGAAACCTGAGTTGCACCTTGAGGCACAGGACTAGTTTAAGGCTGGGGGAAGAGTGCACAGTGACAAAGGCACAGAGCCAAGAAGCAGGGCAGGTGGAAGGGCAGACACTGCTCTTAGAGCTCATACCACCAGAGGGGAAATAGTAGATGAAGCTGTGCCTGTAGGCGGGTCAGGCCCTGGAGGTCCTTGTGTGCCATCTGGAAGCAAGTGATGAAGCCCGTGGAGGAGCATGACATGATTAAGTTTGCATTTTGGAAAAACAAATATCACTGGTGTTTTATGAAAGCTGAATTTCAAAGGGAAAAAAAAAAAACTTGAGTTGGGGTCCAAGTGAAGAAGGCTTGGATTTCAGTAGCATAGTGGGGAAAGAGGTAACACGTATTATTTTAAAAATTGGGCAGTACAAGCAGCAGGTCGTAGTAATTGACTAGATGTTCGGTAAGAGAAAGGAATAATAGTACTAACAATGATGGCCTATACTAAATTGTAGTTTTCTTTAAGCGGTAGCACAGTGGGATGAATGAGAGAATGCATCTGTCCCTTTACTCATTCATTTACTTATTTGTCTCTTTATGTGTTTTGTCCTTTAGAACTTATGATCTGACATACACAGCCAAGTGAATCAATAATGACTATATATTTACAATACATCTAGTCTAGGGCACTGCAAGATCTCAGAGAAGTCACCTTTACATAAAAGATGATTCGAAATAGCCGACATACTATCTCATTTAATAAGTAAATATTATGCCATTGTGGCAGCTGGCATTTTCTTAAGCAAATAATGTAGACAACTGTCCTTATTTCAACTGAAAAAAAATTAAATGTTGATAATGGTTGAAATAAATGTTCATCTTGAGGTGACCTACATGCTAAAGTTTCAAACTCACTTTTTCTCATCTCGCACAAATGCCGGCTCACACACACGCCTATGACATTTATCTTTGTCACCAGTGTCCCATCAGACATTTGAGGAGTTTCATCAATGTCAACCAAGAACCATTTGTAACATTGAATGCGTCCAACTTTGAAGCTATACCTCCTGCAATTCAGTTTTTGCCGAGCTGGAAATGTGCACGGGTAGATGGCAGAGCTCTATTATGGGATGACCAGGGTGACTGCAAACAGGGCAGGAGAGAAATTACCTCAGGACATCTGGAAACCAGTTGCCGGCAATGCAGCACAGCCCTTGGCTGTGATAAAACAAATAAGGCAAACAGATCAGGCTTAGGTACAGCCATCAGAGATGGGGTGATAGGGAGCTTGCTATGAGATGACAGAAATAGAAAGCAAAGCATAGTGCCAACAGGGCTGACTGTGTGTAGACCTCAGGATGAAATCTATTTCTTCTTGACCGTGGCTATGTTAACAGCACTTCTAGTTACATCTGTTTAAATCACTGTTGTGAACGTTGCTCACATTTTCTGACAAAGTTTCTGTGTGTAGGAGGTTTGCAATTAAAGCATAATTCAAACCACTATAGTTTCTTAGGGCATTCTAAGTCCTAACCTAATTTTCAAAGTGTAATTTTCCAGTACTACTCATGATAAAAATAAGACCTGGACAGAGATAAAGAGGGAAGGAAAGCATTTATTTTTTTCTCTGAAGTTCTGGGATTACTTTGTGTGGTTAGAATGGATCTGAAAATTAAAGAAATAAAACGAGACCAAAAAATACTGGCTCAATCAATTTGCTTGCAGTGGCTCCACGGATTCTCACAATACCCTTGATATGACCTCTACCAGGGGTTGGAGACCTGGGTCCCTTCTTGCTTTGCCAGTTCCATCCAGCTCTAAAGGTGAGCAGTGTTCTATAGAGCAGAGCTTTAATTTGTGCTCTTTCCAAACAGCAGAAAATTCCACATTGTGCCAGAATGACTGCATATGTTTGGATAAGTGATCCATGGAAGATTAAAATCTTACAAATTAATAAAGTAGGCATGAATAAGTCTACTATTAAGACTTTGCGGTTTCCAGAAGGCTGAGAAGGGGCCTGATTTGCTTGCTTTGTTTGATTCAAACCTCCTCTGTGTGTTAATGGTTGAAAAAAATGAATTACATTTATGGTATACATTTCAAGTGTAAGATGAATGCATTTTAGTTTTAGAAAATACATCATAAAGTGATTGGTTTTAAGACAAAACTTACACTTTCTTCAGCGACTAAAAATTCCCTGGCAGGAACACAAATGTGCCATTTTATTTTGAGTTTTATCACTTAGTATAAAAACTATGAGTGCTGCCGATATAATCACAGAACATTTTAACAAAAGAAAAGAAAAACAAGGAGTAGATTAAGCTAGCCATCAATATTGTGTCCACTCATTTTTTTTTCCTCCTAAAAACAAATAATCCATTTTAGAACCTGAAGCTACCTGGCCAAAGGGATTCATTATCCCATGATTATTATGGGAATTCGGACAGCTCCATAAATCTAGACAGTGAAATGTGTTGTAGCATGAAAGTGATTTCAGAAGCAAGGGATTTTTTTCTGTACACAGTGTCTGGCTTTTATTTCTAGGGCAGCCATTTAAGATGGTCATTTAGGAATGTGTGTCTTCATTGGTGATGTCTACAAGAAAAATGAAAAGGAATTCTGTTATCACCGACTGATGAACAGAGAAATTGTTTTCAATAGGTGAAGTTATGAGAATGATGGTTGTGTTTTCACTTTATCTTGTCTGTTCTTTTATGAGTTTTGGCTAGGGGGACCAAATTTGGACAAGCAAGCAGAACACTAAATTTAAGACTTCTGGTTTTCACTAAACAAAAACAACAACAAACAAACAAAAAAGAGTCTCTGGCCCTAGTTGTGACTTTTTATTAGGACTTTAAAAAAATCCATTTTAGATTGTACCTTTATTCTGATAAACTGCAGTTTCGGCTATTATGATAATCAGGGTCTGAATTTTCAGCATTAGGGTAGGAGGATAACGATGTAGAGAGTAAAGGTTCATGTGTGTGTTTCTAAAAGGGGATTTCCAATGGGAACTTTTCTTGTTTATTATACGAAAATGTTTCATACAGTCTTTGACTTCAGATTCTAAATGAGGCTGTAATTTTTTCTCGTTATCTTTGACATCTATCCTGGATTGAGGCTCCCACTGACTATTGTACTATTCTCTATTCTTTCCAGGTCTGAACAAGAATCCCTACTATCCCCACCTGTTAGACATTATCATACACCTCATTTGTAGCAGTTACCACAGTTGCAAATTCATTTTTGTTATTATGCTGTTAATACCCATCTTAATCATTAGAATGTAAAAATATATGAGTAGAGAGCTGTGGCCCATTTTTGCTAACCATTACAACCCAGCACGTAACACACACACTCAGAAAAATTTCTTGAAATGGTGACTGTTTGGCTAAATGAAATGCTCTGCCATAAAAGCTGATGTGGCTTTTCCTATAAACCAAAAAACAAATGTTGGAAATCACAGAGAGCACTGTTCCTTACAAAAAGATTCCTAAATTGGCTTGTAGAGTGAGTGACCTCAAAGAATAAATCCCACTTCCTACAAGTAGCATATGCATTAACAAAATGTCTCAAATTATTACACGTAGTAGTAGTGTGTTTTTAGGAAGAAGGGGCTAAAATTCAGCAAGCAATTTGCTGCGGCAAGCAGTTCCTAATGGACTCCTGCAATTCCTTAAAGCATTAATGTCCTGTGTGAGCATAACTTCTCAGCCTGACATCACGCTACCTTAAAAGCCATCATCTTTCTAAATGGCTTTTAAGTTCCCACCTCACCAATCATCCTTGTTCCTCAGCTGCTATAATAAAAGGGTCATGGAAATTAGTGCTTTGCGCTTCCAAACGTGCAAAGATATTGAACACACCACAATGGAGTAGAGCGTGAGGTTAAGGAAGCTGTTAGAAGTTCAAGACATTAGCAAATGTTTGTGATTGAAATAACATTGCTTTTCTGTACCATGTCTCATGCCACTGATCTGCCTTCCTGATTTTGCTTCCATTTCAGTGTTTCTGGAAATTCTTTGAGAGGGCTGTACGTTTAGGGATCAAAGATGGATTTCTTGAAAATAATATAGTCTATGACAAACTCACTGGACTTACTTTGTACTGCATTGGGCAAAAAACAGTATAGTTTCGTGATCTGAAACTCTTTGTCTAGAACTTGCCTTTACCACTCCATAATATTATCTAGAAGTGTGTTACATGTAAATTTTTAGTGTTTATATTTTATTATTTTTAAATTTCTACTTAAAATCTCAGCCAAGATTAGGATTTATATGTAAAAGTGGGAGGCTACTTTAAGAATCACTGGTAGAGACACAGGAAGCAAAGTAAACACATTGATTGTGGTGAAATCTCAAATCCTCAGGGAATGAGGCTGGCAATTCTGAGTCTCCTCAGAACAGCTCTCCTTCTAGGGTTAATATTACCAGCAAAAGTGTCTCACAGGTGACAGCCCTGCAGGAAGGAGGGGCAGCCATTCTTCGGTGATATTTGTCTGACTTACCTCCAAGCATCACGGACTTTGGCAGCTTCCCCATAGTTAATGCTCCAGGTGCAAAGGGCAGAGGTTCAATTCCTCATTCCTCCCCATTTCCTTCTGTAGTCCCAGTAGTTCTCTGGTTCCATGTTGCATTGGGTGGAGAGCCACATGTACCATTCAGTTATCTCACGAGGCTCCATGACAACCTGTGGACCTTCCAATGTGCATCACGAGAAGCAGGGAGTATGAGTGAACCCATTTGTTCGTTCAGCATCTAGTATGCATCTACTTTTCAATTCTCCATCAGACTTTGTGACACAAAGAAGCAACAAGTTGTACTCCTGTCCTCGGGTACCTTACAGACACCAGTATCCACTTTGGTGTGGGTAATACCAGATATTCAAGGCCCTATAATGTTTGGGATAAGTCTCTATTTCAACCTCAACTTACCTTTCTAACTAGAAGGACACTGCGTTACAACAGCAAGAGCAGCCCAGATGAAAATTATAACGGCGATAATAAATAACATACAGCAAGCACTTACTAAGGAGCATTTAACAACTCTGTAAATGTTTCTTAATCCTATGAGGTACTTCCATATAATCCCGTTTTACAGATGAGACAGCTGAACCCTAGAGAAGTTAAATAACTCGCTAAGGCCACATAGGTAGTACACAGCAGGGATGAAGGGTTAACTCTTGTCAGGTGGACTCTGGGGCCACCATGATTTGTCTGCTTGTGTGACTTTGGGAAAGTTAACATCTCTGGACTTCAGTTTCCTCATCTGTCAAACGGGAACACCTAAATCGTAGGGTCGTTGTGAGGATTTAATTAGCCGATACCTGTGAACTTAGGTGCTTAGGAAATGCTGACTACTATTATTATTGTTGTTATTATTAGGCTATACTGCTTCTCCAAGTTATCTATGGATATTCTGCATAACATGCTTGTATTTGCAACCTTCTATTTAACCTGTCTTCTCAACCCCACTCCTCAGAAATTCTACATCATTGTTTTAACCAACCGTACCAAATTCACTCTACTTTTCAGGGTCCAGGTTTCCTTCTTGAAATGTCAACTCAGACAGTCCCTTCCCTAAGAAAATGATTCTTTGTTTCTTATCTCTTTTGCATTTGTTCATGTGTCACCCACAGAGCAGGGAATATGAACCTATTACACTATTGGGGGGACATAGGGAAAAGGACTATGCCTTGGACTCATTAGTATTCCCCAAAGTCTAGCACTGTGCTACCTGCAGAGCAAACGTTCCTTAACAAATTATGAATAGATTAATTTTTTAAATCTAGGAGATCTCCCGGGTAGGCTGTTTCTGACTATGACGTAGAGATGAAAGAGGAAATAATATGGGAAAAGAAAGCTACCAAATAGCTTAATGATGTCCCAAGATAAGTCAATAAGAGGATCAAAGTGCAAAGGCTAAGCTCCAATTTTCTGCCTTAAGTTGAGAATGAAATTGATTTTGAAAATTGTGTGTACATTAGAATGGTCCAGTGATCAGATGGGACAGGTAACAGCTAACTTGTAATTTGAGTGTCACTTGGCTGTTTTTCTTCCTACTCACTAATATCTCCCTCATGCCTTCCACTGGGGTGAAACTGCATTATTGTAGATTTATTTCTTTGGTTAAAGAAACTGTCCTCAAAGAAGGCCAATAACCTGATTAGAGAGAGTTGCTAGAGGGGTTAGTCATATATTTTATATATGTTACATATTGTGTATTATGTATTATATATATACATTATGTGTGTGTGTATATATGTGTGTGTTTATTATGTGTGTCTGTATGTACATATTTTTATTTCAGAAAATAGTTATAGTGACTTATAGGTGACAAATATATAGAAACATAAATTGAAAAAGAGACGAAAGAAGACAGAAAGAAAAATCAAAATTTGATAAAAAATGCTCAAGATCTTTAAAACAATAGAAATATCTCCTGGATTTTTTTTTTAATTAAAAAAACCCAACACTGTGATGCAATTAATACCTCTTGACAACACGTTCCTGTTGACTTATAATTTCGTTTCACTGGGCTCCTCTCTAAGTGGACCTCAATACAGATGATGAGGTCACAGGTTAAGAACAACTCACTTAAAAGCAATTCTGCTATTATGGATCTTTGCTGATGCATTGTTGATCTACTGCCATCTTCATTATGAAATACCTGGAAGAATGGGTGGAACAGATGTCCTTTGAGAACATTGTCTTGAATGGTAATTTTTCTCAACTGAGTTCAGAAGGCTGACAGGTCACATTTGTACATTTCCATGCTGCCTTGGCAGGAAATGGGGCAAGAGCATAGTTTCTGTGTCTTCATGAAGCTGAAGAACCCACCAAAGATACAACCTAGTTAGAAAATTATCTCGTATTTGTTTGAGATGATCGATAGCTAGTCTTCTAACTAAGCCAGGATCTTGCTTAAATGATTATTTAAAATTTGCTCTATTGAATAGATAAATAGATGGCACAAATCCAAAGGCTATAGTCTATGTAGCATGGATAAAAGAATTTTAGCCTGAAAATACTTCAAGGCCAAGGCACATGGAAGCTGATACCTCTCGTGGCCTCACTAAATACATCTCAATGCCACTTTGCAAATAGTGGAAAAATTAACACTAAAGTAAGAAAATGTTATCTTGTTAAACAGGATCATTATTTATAATCTGCCCGAAATAGGGAAATGTCAGCCAATAATTTTATTATAAGAATATTTGATGTTTAATGACTTTTGTTTATAATTAACAGGATAATAAATGAGAAAAACATAATAAATATGTATGAAATAAGAATGAAATATGATATGACCATGTTATTTTCCTGTAGCAGGGGCAGTTTATAAACATTCAAAAGTAGTATCAGATTAACAATCAAGTTTAAAAGAAAGGAGTCAGAATATTATCCTTAGTTCTTCAGTTAGAAATTTTTAACTGCCCTCCAGGAAGGTCGTCTTTTCAGTTTGGACCCTCAGCAGCAAGTAAAGGAAAACATGAAGTTCATGGGTCAGTAATCAGGATCTAGTCTAAGTATACACAGTATGATCTATAAATGATTCCAATGGCCAAAGGCCAAGAAAAGGCCAATAAAGACTGCAAATAATCTGACATTTGTTTCTGATACGTTTTACCACATTTGGTCATTCATCAATTCAACAAATATTTGTTGGGTACATACCGTAGACAAGGTCTGTTCTACTTGCTGAACATACACTGTGGGCAAAGTAGTAAGAGAGGTAGACAAGCATATTTAACATCTCCCTCTGGCTCAAGTAAACATTGGCCTGAGCTTCGCAGTTGACGTTTGTCACCTATTCACTGAACATTTGTTAAGGCCCTGAGCTAAATACCAGGGACATCCTAGAGAACAAAAAAGACACGTCTTGTCAACTGGGGGAAGAAAAATAACAGATAAGCACATGTAAAAGCAACCAAATTGCAAATTTATTAAAGATTCGGGAACTGTGTTCTATAATGGAAATAAAGGAGTGGGGTGGGTATGTGTCACTGCTAAAATAAGATTTTGGGGAAAATCCTGCCTGAGAGCATAGTATTTAAGCTGGTTTTTGAGGATGAGAAGGATGTAGCCATGTGAGCAGCCATAGGCAAGCATTCCAGGAAGATGGTAAAGCAAGTGAAGCCAGCCTGCGTGGAGGACTGTGAGTGAGAAAAATGGTCCAAGACGTGTTGGGAGATGGTGATGGGAGCTACTGACATGGTTGACTTTCTTTTTTCACCTCCAGTACATCATTCTACCTGGAATATGGAAAATGGATTGGAAAAGGGCAAAGTAGAAAATTCAGGACAAGGGAAAGAAAGAGAGGAGGTGGGAAGTTCCGTTATAATGACGTTGTATTAGTTTAGGTAAGAGATGGCAGTGACCTGGACTAAGTAGGTGGCATGGACACGGCAAGGACTGCAGTCCAGATATTTGTAGAAGGAAGAATGTCAAGGATTAACAAAGGACTGCATGTGGGGGATGAGAAGGAAGGAATCGTGTGCCAACAAGCTTTTGGCAACTGAGTGAATAGAGGGTGAGAAGACAGATACCTCAGCCACATGGAGGAGAAACAGGTTTGGGGTTATAGTAGCCATTGGTGATGAATTTTGATCCTCTCTCTTTTTCCAGGCACATGCTAAAGTCACACATGGTGTGGTGACCTGCCTTGATGAGTTGAATGGGAATGGGAGAGTGTGTCACTTGTGGGCAGAAACTTTAGGAGTCAATGAGCTCTTTCAGTGTTTTCTTTTCCCAGTTTAATGAGTTGGATATGAAATTCTGGGGATGTCAGATGACATTTAAACTGTTTGCAGCTGTGGGAGTCATCAGCATTCAGATGGTGGTTAAAACCACGGAAAAGCTTTTGAGATTGCTTTGGTGGAGGATATAAAGAGAGAAGATGAAGATTCAGCTGTAAGAAATCTCCATGTTAACATTAGGGCAGAGGAGCTGGAATTATAAAAGGAGCAGTGAAAGAGTTGGAAGAAAATCTGGAGAAGACAATGTCTCAGTCCGCTAGGGATGCCATGGTGAAGTACCACACATTAGGTGGTACTTAAACTACAGAAATTTATTTTCGCACAGTTTGGGAGGCTAGAAGTCCAAGATCAAGGTGCCAGCATGGAGCGTTTTTGGTGAGGACTCTCTTCCTGCCCACAGATGCCTGCTTTGTCCTTATATAGGCTTTCCTCTGAGCATATGTGGTATATCTTCTTATAAGGACACTAATCCTATCGAATCAGTGCCCCACCCTTCTCACCTCATTTAAGCTTAATTACCTCCTTAGAGACACTATCTGCAAATATAGTCACACTGGGGGTTTGGCTTCAACATACTAATTTAAAGGGTCTACAGTAGATGGTACAGGGAAAGCCTTAAGAGGAAAACCTTTCAGGAAGCAAAGAGCTGTCAACTGTTTTAGTTGCTACTTGTATGTAGCAGAATTAAGATATCTGTTGGATTTGGCAATAGGTAGGTAATTGATGACCTTGGCACAATCAGATTCAGTGGCATGGTAAGGGAAAAAGCTAGATTGAAATGACTTATTGAAATGACTTAAGTGGAAATCGTAGATCAGAGATAATGAGTAGGCACCATAACATATATGGTCCTTCGAGGAGCAGAGAAATATGAAAATTTGGGGAAGAACAGAAAATCAAGAGGTTTTCTTCCTTTTTATCTTTATTTTATTTAATGGTAGATACTAGATCTTGCTTGGGTAAACAAAAAGAGCCAGTAACAGGAGTGAATAAGAATTCAGGGGAGAGGGGGGGCGGGTCACTCCAAGAAAGTCCTTGGAAGGTTGAGATGGGTAGATTCTTCATTGGCTAGGAAAAAAACACTTCCTCTTATTTTCACAAGAAGAGAGAAACAAGGTATGGATGAAGGAAACAGGAGGATCAGATGCTGTCTGAGGATTGTCTCTGTGAAGTACTCGGTAATGTGCACAGCAGAGCCAAGGAGCTGCAGAGCTTGAGGACTAAGGAAAAGGTGTGAGCCCGTCTTTCCAGGAAGTGGAGCCATGGATAATAATTCTCAAAACAGGGTTACAAATGAAGTCATTAGAACAAAACACGCATAGTTTTCTAAATGTCAAAGATGCATCAAAGAGATAAGAGAGAGAGAGAGGAGAAAGTGAGAAAGAGAGAGGCAGAGAGAGAGACAGAGAGGGAGAGAGAGGCAGAGAGACAGAGGAAGTAATTCTATTGAGGCCACTGAGAAATGATTTTGGACTCTGGACTGCGGTTGCATCACCTTTTGTGTGATTTTATTCAACAATTCTCAGCTGTATAATCTTGGACATGGTGAAGCCAAATGGCTGTTAGATCAATGGCTGCTTTTTTTTTTTTTTTCCCCAAGTGACTGTGATGGAGAGACAACTCTTGAGAAAGAATGTATTTGTAAAAGGTTGACTGTAATGGAAGCCCGTGAATTCCAACCTGAGGGAATAAAGGAGGGGAGAATGGAAGTGGAGGAGTCCATGGATTGGAGGTCTTCATGACAATGAGTTGTTCTCATGGGAAGACTGGTATAAGAGTTGTTTAAGAGTTGAAGCTATTGAGATAGTAAATCTTGATTTTCAGAGTGGAGCAGTTTTAGTGTAGGACAGATTTACTCAGGAGTAAATTCTGGTTGATTTAGCAAATGAACTAACACTCTATAATCTCGGGGTAGACGGCGGCTGGCCTTTCCAAAGATAAAATGAAGTAAACCCTGGGTCTCCATGTACAGTTCCCTGAAGAAGCAAATCATATTTTGAAAGTATTTCTTTTCTGCTTAAAATATTTAAATCAACCTTATATTATAGCAGGCTCTAATTAGGCCCCATCCATAAAGTAGCTGCTATATATAAAGATGATTATTGATCTTTATTTGAAGAACTGTTTTCTAGACCTCCACTACCAACTTCATTTTATTTGTCAAATAACCATTTCCTCCAAAATGTACTCATTATAGAATCTACCAGCCTGGCTTAAGTTCTCCCTTATGGTTGGAGAACCTTATAATAAACTTAAATTCCAAAAGGTCTTTGATGGACACTTTCAAATTTTGTTTTATATGGCACCTTCCTAATCTTGTTAAAGATTTGTTGGCTGAACACTCAACAAGTCAAAAGAGGTGTTGGGAAATTTCCCTGTTTGCAATTTAAAACTGATTATAAACTAGTCTCAATCTGCTCTTGGGAAAGAAGAGAGGGAAATTCATGTTTGAGGCATCTGAGGAAGTTCAAAAGGTTCTCAGCCCAAATGAGTTCCCTAGAGAAGTTCAAAAATTCCTCACTGTCTTTGCTCTTTGCTGTACTTGTTTTTACAGACTAGTCTTTGACTATCTTAGAAGTTACTCCCAACTCATCCTAGGTCACTTGGCTCAGAGAGCTTGTAGACACAACTGCTGTGTCAGAAATGTTTTGCTTTGGTCTAGAAGAAACTGCCTGATAGAGGCTGGATGTGCCACACCAAGGTCAATGCCACCCTCCTTGGAGGACATACTTAACAGCAAAGCTAACGGATGTCTATCTTTAGAGCTGGTGGGTTTCTTTGAATATACTCTGAAAAGTCTCTATTTTTGGCTTTAGGGGCCCTGGAATTGAGGATCATATTTCTTGATAATCCTGTGAAAAGTTTTAAAATGTTTATCTTTGAGAAATCAGGATTTTAGTACAAACATCTGTCTATATTCAGAATTATTTGCCTTTCTTTCTCTTACTCTCTTACTTTAGCAGAAGTTACTGTAGATTGGATTGCTCACCCTTATCTCTGGCAGCCTCTCCTGAGCTGTCTGGTGCAAGAGGGAGGATTCTCTTCTTGAAAGATTTGCTTCCATCTCCTGGCAAGTGGGCTGTGGTTTGTCTTAATGCTTGTACACCTCTTGCTAAGGTGCATGGTATGCTTCAGTACACGGGCTCAGTTCTATGACCTTTTAAACTTATATGGTTTATCTACCCCACAGAAGAGCTAATTTTGGGGGAGAAATGAAATACAGAATTTGCTGCCATATGATGAAACTCTAACAGGAGCTACTGAAGCATGAATGGAATGCTTTACTCTCAGAATATAGCATTAGAAATACACACATGAATTAAAAAGCCATCAGTGAACCCATTTATACACGTTGTGGTAGTATCCCATTGTACTGGGTGTAATAAGTCTGAAAGATATTTTAGCTACATCTCTCTTCCTGGAGCCAGCACTATAGATAACGTAAGTGTAGCCCAATGTGTCTTACTATTCTTACAATTTAGGATTTAGGAAAAAATAACCATTTACATCTTGCTTTTACCCTGGAAAAAAGCAGCTCAGTGCTGGTCAGCACACATTATTAGATTATGGAGATGAGAGCTTTGTCAGTGGAAGGAAGATGAAGGTGTGAGGCGGAGGCAGCATACAGACCAACTTTTTCAATAGGGTTAAAGGGAATCTCATTTCCGGAAACTAGGTAAGATAAAATATTGGTGGTGGAGCAAGTTCACTTTGGTGTAGAAAGAGTGGTATTCAAAACAATAGCAAGGGGGCTTCCCTGGTGGCGCAGTGGTCGGGAGTCCGCCTGCCGATGCAGGGGACGCGGGTTCGTGCCCCGGTCCGCGAGGATCCCGCATGCCGTGGAGCGGCTGGGCCCGTGAGCCATGGCCGCTGGGCCTGCGCGTCCGGAGCCTGTGCTCCGCAATGGGAGAGGCCGCGGCAGTGAGAGGCCCGCGTACCGCAAAAAAAAAAAAAAACAAAAAAAAAAACAGCAAGAAAAGCCATAAGAATGAAAGGAGGTAGAGGAAAGGAATTGAATTAAGGGTTCATAAAAGTTGGCCTAAATCATGCATTTTGACCAATTCACAATTTGGAGACTCTAGCTTCCTTAGGATGGTATCTTCTCAAAGGCAGGGGATTATTAATTCATCCAGTTTCTGTCCTCTTACTATTCCTTAATGATTTTACTAAAGATGAGGGATCATGACTTCTTTGAGAAGGGCCTTTAATTTTAACTCCAAAAGTCTTCCCTTCTAGATCTTGATGACGTCCCAAGTTAAAGTTCTGGAAGGGTAAAGGAAATTTCTAGAAAGTAGAGAACCAACCCTATGACAAATATTATATTTCAGAGTTCTGTTTATAACAATATGGTAAGACTATGTTCTGAATACACTTTCCATATTGAATATCTAGAACTATTGGGTAAAATACAGAAACATAATTTTAAGTACATAGTGAAGTTCCCTACGTATGTGAGCGAGCAAGTGTGGAAATACATAAATGCAATGCCAGATGTTCCCATAGGTCAGAACTTAAGACAGAGCTGAAAACAGGCTTAAGCAAGCCTTGATGTTTTAGCCGTCCTAGGTTGGCTACACAGAGACAGAAGACAAGTGACCCTGTAGAAGATGAAGACAAGAAGTTGAATTTCCCTCCTTAAAGATGTGCTACATTCTTAGGGAGAGGTAGGCTAGGAAAAGAAAAACTGACCTTTGGAAAAGGGAGATTATAGGGAAACATGTCTGCCTTAGTCTTGGCACCAAATGGAAAATTAATACTTTAATGAAAATTTCTTTCTTCTTTGGGTAATTACCATAACTGCATGACTTAGGAAACCCCAAACCAAGAATTAATTTAAATGATTTACAGGGTGGCAATGCCCTGGGGCATTCAATAAAGGCAAGCAGGACTCTCTGGAAGAAAACATCCTCAACCCAGGGACCCAAAGATTATTACTGATCAAAGTCAGTTAATGATCAACTCACAATCCTAAATTATATACACAACACATGATCAAAAGGGTAATAACTAAAACCAGTAGAAACCGTAAACAATAGAAAATGATCAGCAAGGAATTAAGATATTGTAAATATAGGCATAGATAAAATAACTTTGTTTCAAAAGATACCTTGGAGAAGGTAGTCAACTCAACAGGGCTGGAGCTGAGGTACCCAAGAGGCCCTGTGGCTGCAAGCTGGGAGTATGAAAGGGGAGGAGGGTAGTGGAGGAGGGTATGAATACTATGGTAATGGAGCTGGGGCTGTGAGCCAGCTGAGTCTTAGCAAGGATGCCATCAATAACCAGTTCACTAACAGGCTAGTCAACGTGGAGACCATTTGGGTTACAAATCCCTATATCAGAATTGACAAGAGGATAAAGCGAAAGAAAAATGAAAATTTCTCACATATCCCTTGAAACATAGCAGTACTTAATTGCTCATTCTGTTTATTTTGTTTGTTTCTTTTTCTTCCCTCTCTCTCTGTTTTCTCCTCTTTTCTTCAAATCAATAGCTTAACCAAACTGTACAGAAAGAACTTTTTTTTGTTTGGACTTGAAATGGAAAATCTAGAATCAGAGGAAAATAATATGTTTTCTTGATGAAAGATGCATCTTTCAGAGGACATAATCCTAAGGTCCATTGTTTACCATATTAGGGAATGAAAGTAAATACTAATAAATATAGTCAGATGGTGTTTTCTTAAGCATTAACCAAGTTAGAGGTGAAAAAATTTAGAAGATGATCTTTCATATTACTGAGATATATAGACTTTTACAAAGGAATGGAGGTGGGTAGGAAAAAAAATTTGAACCTTTCAAAAATACAATAGAACAGTACCAAAAAACAAGTTAAAAAAAATCTTACACAAAGCTTTTCCCAATATATTAGTAGAATCTTGCCTGATAAAAAGGAACAAATGAAAGACACCTAATCCTGTTAATCTTCTTGTTCCATCAGTGGAGGAGAAGCTGGATGGGAGGAAACAGTTTTGGGGAAGCACTCAGCTTAATGGAGTAGCTCCAGGTGACAAGCTGAATGGTGATCTGATCAAATTACTTAAACTAAAAACCATGAAAAGAATTTCACACTTTGTCTGGCTAAGGAAACAGTTTTATCAAGTGTATGATCTTAAATGGGGTGAGATTTTTTTACCTTTCTCTTTTCACTGTCTTGCTTCAGTGAATATGCTACATGGAAAAAGGAAAGGCATTGTTGATAATGGTTCTTTAAGTGGAAGAACAATTCATGACATTAAAGTGTTGAGTGCTGAGTCTGGGAAGGTGTAAAAAATCTGAGCTTTTTAGTGGTTTGGTGTATGAAAAAACGTGTATTTCTATTCACTTTCTTATGATATTTTTAATCTTCTCCTTTCTCCTCCCCTCCTCTTCCTCCCTTTCCTTTTCCTTCTTTTGAGTGTTAATGTCAGAGGTTTTGAAAACGAGGTTCATAAATGGACATCAGGCATTCTATTTTATTTATTAAAAAAATTTTTCTTAACATCTTTATTGGAGTATAATTGCTTTACAATGGTGTGTTAATTTCTGCTTTATAACAAAGTGAATCAGTTATACATATACATATGTTCCCATATCTCTTCCCCCTTGCATCTCCCTCCCTCCTACCCTCCCTATCCCACCCCTCCAGGCGGTCACAAAGCACCTAGCTGATCTCCCTGTGCTATGCGGCTGCTTCCCACTAGCTATCTATTTTACATTTGGTAGTGTATATATGTCCATGCCACTTTCTCGCTTTGTCCCGCCTTACCCTTCCCCCTCCCCCTCCCTGTGTCCTCAAGTCCATTCTCTACGTCTGCATCTTTATTCCTGTCCTGCCTCTAGGTTCTTCAGAACCTTTTTTTTTTTTTAGATTCCATATATATGTGTTAGGATATGGTATTTGTTTTTCTCTTTCTGACTTACTTCACTCTGTATGACAGACTCTAGGTCCATCCACCTCACTACAAATAACTCAATTTCGTTTCTTTTTATGGCTGAGTAATATTCCATTGTATATATGTGCCACATCTTCTTTATCCATTCATCTGTCGATGGACACTTAGGTTGCTTCCATGTCCTGGCTATTGTAAATAGAGCTGCAATGAACATTGTGGTACATGACTCTTTTTGAATTATGGTTTTCTCAGAGTATAGGACATCAGGCATTCTAGAAATGCCTTGAAGTTGTATGCAAAATTTGTATTTCCCTGTGTGCAATGTTTTCCCCAGGACAGGGAAAATGATATTTTCAGATTTTTAAAGTTTTTTTTATGACTAATAAATATTTAAAACCCAGTATTGGGCTGCGGTTTTTTTGCAGCATTTTGGTTGGAAGCCATTCTGCCCTCCTGCCCTTCTGCTCCCCTGGGTCAAACCCCTGCCCTCTCCCTTCATCTGTAAGTGAAATGACCAGAGGATACAAATATTCCTAGAAAGCTAAAAGAGAAGTTCTAGATAAAGGAAAAAACTCTTCCTGATTAGCAGATCAGGTCTTTGCTGGTGGCACCTTATCTGACCTTGATCTTCAAAAGCAGCTCCCTCTTCATCCTTTGTGGAGACACACATCTGTGAGGCCAAGACCAGGACGACATCTTACACCCTGCTCACCCAAGAAGGAAATATCTAAGAGGAATAAGGTTAGGATTTTTTTCTTTGAAATGCCATGAGGACCATGAGAATGGCAAAATGCATCCCCTTCATTGGATATTCCTTCCTGGGAAAGTCGGGTTGGACTCTTCATGGCCGTCCACTTCAACGAGCACCACTAGAGCAGTGTTGTCAGGTCCACCATGTCAGCCAACCCAGATGTTGGTAAAGAATGCTAAATCGCAAAAGACAAGCAAAAATCTCAGAATCCAAAACAAACAAGACTGCTTTTGGTTAAGTCTTCCCAATTGTCATAATGACAAAAATGAGAGTATTGACTGAGAAAGTATAAAATAGCAAAAATGCTCTCCAGATTAAAAAGCTAAAACATTTTCTAGTAATAATACTCTCTTCTCTTGTTCCCTACCACCTCAACCAGAGGAAGACTTAAAAGACCGGATAGATTTGAGGGTAAAGATTTTTTCTTTTTATAAAGCTAGTCATCTTGTGCAAATAGATCCTGAGAATGTTATTTTTTCTAATACATTTATTTAAATCTATATATGAGTTTTATCGGTCTTTCACTTACGAGCTGTGTTCTTTCCATTATCATTCAGTTTAAATTTACTTTGTAATTTTTATTGACATTTCCTATTTGATCTATAGGTTATTTAGAAAAGCGTTGCTTGATTTCTAATGTATTTTTTGTTTTTTTTCTTTTTCTTTTTGTTATTGATTCCTAGCTTAACTCCACTGTTGTCTAAATATATTCTGTGTGTGATTCCAATTTATTTTATTTTATTTTTTTGTGGTACACGGGCCTCTCACTGTTGTCGCCTCTCCCGCTGTGGGGCACAGGCTCCGGACGCGCAGGCTCAGCGGCCATGGCTCACAGGCCCAGCCGCTCCGCGGCATCTGGGATCTTCCCGGTCCGGGGCATGAACCCCGTGTCCCCTGCATTGGCAGGCGGACTCTCAACCACTGCGCCACCAGGGAAGCCCTCAATTTTTTAAACTTTGCTGAGATTAGCTTTATGGCCTTGCATATGTTTGATTTTGGTATGTTTCTCCTGCACCTGAAAATTATGTGCGGAATGCACTTGCTGCATGTGGTGTTCCATGGAGGTCAGCTGGATTAATCATGTTGTTTAAATATTCTGTATCCTTAAGGAATTGTTTTCTTTTGCTTGGCTTGCTAGCAGTAACTCAGAGGAGTATGTTAAAATATCCCACTATGATAATGGGTTTCTCTATTTTTCCTTTTACTTCTTTCAACCATTACTTTAAATATTTTAAACTTACATAATTAGTAGCCTGGGCATTTAGAAATTTTATATTTTCTTGCTTGATTGACACTTTATTATTATTTGTTCCTCTTTATTTTTAGTAATGTTTCTTGACTTAAAATTTAATTTGATGTTATCATAGCTATATTAGCTTTCTTCCGCTTATTGTTTACATGGTATTATATTTTTTCATCTTTAAATTTTCTGTATCCTTAAATTTAAGGTCTAATTTTTTTGTGTGCAGTGTATCTTGAAATTTTGTTTTGTGTCTAGTCTGAAAAACTTTTAATACTTTTAAAATTTAATGTGGCTCCTGATATGTTTGAATTTAAATTTACCATTTTAGTATTTTTTGTTTTTCTCACGTGTCTATTAATATTTAGTCCTGTTCTTGCATATTTTTAGGTAATCGAAATCTTTATTTCTTCTATTAGATAGTTACATATTCTTTGACTATTTTTTAATAATTACCCTTGATTTGACAATAACCCTGATCATGATCTTGACCATTGATGTCTAATATAAATTAATACATCTGCCACTTCCACAGCAATGAAAGAAACTTAGAACAGTTCAAATCCATTTAACCTATTTTCTGTTGTTTGTCATGTATTTTATTTCTAAAAATTTAAACCCCAAATTATTATTGCTACTTTAAATAATCAATACTCTAGTTTTTCCACATACTTAACCTTTGATTTACTGGGTTTTTTTCTTTTTAACCTTTGATTTTTCTGTTGATCTTTAGTTTCTCCTTCGTTTTTTTGATGCTTCACTCTGAGGTCATATTTCTTGTGCATGAAAATTTGTTTTAAGTATGTCTTTTAATGTGATCAGCTGTGGATGAACTCTCTCAGTTTTGTCTACAAATGCCTTTATAGAGACTTTTTTTTTTTTTTTTTTTTTTTTTTTGCGGTACGCGAGCCTCTCACTGTCGTGGCCTCTCCCACTGCGGAGCACAGGCTCCGGACGCGCAGGCTCAGCGGCCATGGCCTACCGGCCCAGCCGCTCCGCGGCATGTAGGACCTTCCCGGACCGGGGCACGAACCTGTGTCCCCTGCATCGGCAGGCAGACCCTCAACCACCGTGCCACCAGGGAAGCCCGAGACTATTTTTGATAGATATTTTCAAAGTTATATGAGTCAAGGTAGGCATATTTTTTCTGAACTTTAAATATTCTGTTTTCTTCTGAATTATGCTCCCATTATTTTTCTTGTGAAGAGCTCAGGTTTCAGCATTATTTTTTCATCCTTGAAGATGTCTTTTTTGTTGTTCTTAATGTTACTCTGTCTTTTTTTTTTTTTTTTTTTAATGCAGTACGCGGGCCTCTCACTGTTGTGGCCTCTCCTGTCGCGGAGCACGGGCTCCAGACGCGCAGGCTCAGTAGACATGGCTTACGGGCCCAGCCGCTCTGCGGCATGAGGGATCTTCCCGGACCAGGGCATGAACCAGTGTCCCCTGCATTGGCAGGCGGACTCTTCAACCACTGCGCCACCAGGGAAGCCCGGTTAGTCTGTCTTTATCTTATGATTCTGCTTCTACTTCAGTGTTTAATTACCAGCTCTGTCTGAGTTGCTATTCTGTCCACCTATTAAGTTTGCAGTTTGTCATTTATGTTTTATAATACCAAAGAGATCTGAATTTTTTCTTTCCATAACAACCTGTTTTCAGTGGGTTTTTTTTTATGTTCTTTGAAATTTCTCTGAGGATATTAATTATAATCATGTTGAAGTTTTCTTCTGTTCCTTATAATTTTTAGATCTGTTATATACTGAGTTTTTCAATGTTTTGTTTCCTTGTTTTGATCACATATTAAATGAGAGTCTAGTTTAAACGAAAATAGTAACTGGCAGTATTTCCTCAGACTAGATGATAATTAGATTTGCCTGGCAGTCAAAGCCACTTTGGATTACAGAAGTTTGTTTCTTGTGATTACTCAGGAAATTTATGGGGCCTGTGATCATGCCAGGTTTCTTCCTCGTTTATTTTCTGGAGAAGCAGGTTTCCACCCCTGTAAATTGCAGTAAGTTCCTTTATACATTGGCTCTGGTGCCCCATTCAGAGAAAAATTAGGGTTGTCAGTGCAGAGAGTGGTGGTGTTGGCTCAAGGGTTACACCCTTTAATTACCCACCACTTCATTGGACATGACCCACTGCTCATAGCTCCATTATGTTAGCTTTGGGGATTGTTTCAAGATTTTGCTCAGAAAATCCTTTTTTCTCTTTCTTTCTTTCTTTTTTTTTCTCATCACCTCTGTTGCCTCCATTGAGTTTATAGATGCTTCAGTTGACTTGAATTTCACTCTCATTCTGTTTCCATTTGCTTTATGCCTTTCAAAAACTATTTACATTGAGGTCTGCTGGTAAAATAGTCCTGTGTTTCAACATTCTCATGAATTTACTTTTGTATTTATTTTTATACTTTTTTTTTGGTCACCTAGTTGTTTTTACTTGGGGAAACAGAAAACACTTTTTTCCAGTCAGCTATCTTGAATGAGATGGTAGGGTCATTTCTTTTGAAATGAACATTTTCCCTGTCTACCCGAAGGCACAGCTGTATGGGAACACTAACCTGGCAGGTTTGTAATTAAGTTTTAATTTAAAACCCATTTCCTATGTAACAAAATACAAGTTTAATTGCAAATGATGTTGAAATATTCTCATCAGGAAGCCCTAAATCATGATATAAAAGTCTGTCCAGTTTCACAAACCTGAAGAAACAAATGTCTCATCAAATTCTTCAAAGAGAGAGAGAGAGAAGAACTTGTGAGCTCAATGGTGAAGTCCTTCTTCAGGACAGATCTTCATTTACTGTTTATATATTCAGAAAAAGTTGTTTAAAATGCATATATATTATAATCCCAATTGCACTCCTTCTGCTATAACTAGTTACAATTTAAAATATTGTTTATCTGAGGGAACAAAATTTTGTGTTATACTTAGAGCTGCCAAATAATAACCAAAGGCAGGACTGCAATTGAAAAGGGGAACATAGCAGCTCAAAGGCCCCAGCCAACATTCCATCTTCATGAAACTTCTCTTACTACACAGCAGAAGTCATGTTGTTGCATAAGATTTCCCATCGACAGTCTTTTGTCATCATCCTCTCCTTAGGCATCCAGATGGGTTGGTTTGAGGAACCATGCCCACAACCACAATCAATGGGTGGTCCTGTTTTCCTCTCTTCTTTTTCAGGGTCACCCTCCTCTAGTATATTGGGGATTAGGAATTTTGCCTCAACTGCTCTCCTGAGTTACTGTGTGCAGTGTGTGTGTGTGTGTGTGTGTGTGTGTGTGTGTGTGTGTGTGTGTGTGTTTTCCCCCACTGTTACCTGATTGCTCACTCCCCAATGTTTGCCCTAGGGTCTTATGGCCACTGTTCCGTTCAGCGTGATTTCACTCCTGCCCCTATAACCTGTACCACCCTTGCTACAAAGTGCCATTAGTTCCAGGCTATGTTAGTGTGGCAGCATGTTACTGAAGATTTAAGCACTGGGGGAAACTATCTCATAGAAAAACAAAATAAAAAGGAATAATGCATTTGACCTTTCCTAGAACTGAAAAAAACATTTTTATTTTATTTTATTATTTTATTTTATTTATGTTGTCCTTCATGGTATATTCTTGTTTCTAACTTTCCTTTCTTGTCTAAACATCCAAAAGTAAGACCTTTTCTTAACATCTTTGTTTTCCCCTTTCTTTTCTCTTTAACTACTCATAATAGATATTGCTTAAAAATTAGAAATTTTTGTTCATTTCTGTTGTAGTTTTAAAATATTTCCACAAATCCTTTGACATTTTTTCCTTCAGGAGGTAAAGTCTATGACCGCTCCCCTTGAACCTCTGCAGGAATTTATTGCTGCTTCAAAGACTAAGAATATGGCCAGGGCTTCCCTGGTGGCGCAGTGGTTGAGAGTCCGCCTGCCGATGCAGGGGACACGGGTTCGTGCCCCGGTCTGGGAAGATCCCACATGCCACGGAGCGGCTGGGCCCGTGAGCCATGGCCGCTGAGCCTGCGCGTCTGGAGCCTGTCCTCCGCAACGGGAGAGGCCACGACAGTGAGAGGCCCGCGTAACGCATAAAAAAAAAAAAAAAAAAAAAAAAGAATATGGCCAAAGTGATGCTGCTTGATTTCTGAGGTGTGTCAGAAAAGGCCATGAAGTTTCTTCCAGTACCTTGTGGGACGCTCGATGTGGGTGCTTTCAGCTGCATGTCAGTAGTCTATCCCAAGGCTGCTGTGTGGAGGGACCCATGGGGAGACTACACACGCATGAACACACACACACACACACTCCACTGCTGAAGATGATGTCAGGGAGCCCCAGAATTTCCACCTCTCATTGTTTGAGTCTTCTTAGCTCAGGCTCCATAGAGATGAGTGAAGAAGGCTTTCAGGTGACCCCAGCCCCACTGCCATCTGACCCCAATCACTCGAGAGACTTCTGGGCAGGACCGCCTTGTAGACGACAGTCAACCCCACATTCGTAAGCCAGGTACATGATTGTTAATTTTTCAGTCATGGTTTTGAGTGATTTGTCATGCAGCAACAAATAACTACTTTTATTATGTAAAGAATGCTGTATTATGCAAATACATGTAATTGGTTTTGTTTAAACCTCTAGGTTGGGACTTCCCTGGTGGTCCAGTGGTTAAGACTCTGTGCTTCCAAGGCAGGGGGGCGCCAGTTCGATCACTGGTCAGGGAACTAAGATCCCACATGCTGTACAGCGTGGCCAAAATATAAGTTAAAAGAAAAAAATAAACATAAGCATAAGAATAAATGTTAAAAAAAAAAAGACCTCTACCTTGTACACTATACCCAGGGAGGCCCTTCATTTCTTTGTCTAAGAGGCTCATGGACGTGGGCCTTCAGTGATTGAGTCTTTGCCTTTGGAGTGTGTCTTTTGGAAGTCTGGCAGCCATTCATTCCATTCCATCTCCTCTCCTCATCTCTTCCCCTCCCCCCCCCTTTTTTTTGCGGTACGCCTTTTGTGGCCTCTCCTGTTGCGGAGCACAGGCTCTGGACGCGCAGGCTCAGCGGCCATGGCTCACGGGCCCAGCCGCTCTGCGGCATGTGGGATCTTCCCGGACCGGGGCACGAACCCGTGTCCCCTGCATCGGCAGGCGAACTCTCAACCACTGCGCCACCAGGGAAGACCACCCTCCCCCACTTCCTATTTCTTCCTCTCTTCCTTCTTTCTTTTGTTCTTTTTAATAGTGTATTTTCCTACCTATTACATATATCTTTGATTTTGAACAGAAGAAAAAATTCTTCTCTATTATTTTCAGGTCCACAAAACAGAGGAACAACAATTGATATCCTCTCCATGAAAGCATGATTTATGGGTTCAAACTACCCCAATGACCATTTGAATCCATAATGGTTTGTAAGTGAACATTCATTTATCAAGGATTGCTTGTAGATCACACAAGGGTCTTTTTCTGTCATCACGTCACAAAGGATGTGGTAAAAGAATTCCTCTATAAACCCTGGGTTGACCTGGGAGCTGAGTCAGGAGCACTTATCTCTTGTGTGCTCTGATTTTAGTTTTTATTGGTTTCACATATGATGAGTCACATTTGAGGATAACCCTGGTTGCACTCGTAAACTCAAGTAAATAACACTTTCCTGTCTTAATTTACAATGGTCAGGATCTTAGGTGAAACAAGTAAAATAAAGACTCTGGGTTGAATATTTAAAATTTTATCTTGGGGGAGCTCATTGAACTGCTCAGTTTTGGTAAGGAGTTGGGCGGCTCTTGCTTTGGTGGTAATGGAACTAACTAGTCATTGCCGACCCCACCCGGAACTATGGGAACCTCTTCAACCTGTGAGGTCATTACATCATCTGTGTCCTTGAATATTACCTATCATTAAAGGAGAAGAAACACCCTCCTCTCCGTAATAAAAATTAGCAGTGTAATTACCCGAAGAAGGAAATTGATACCTCTTCACTCCAGGAAACTACAGCAGTGATTCTCCTCATAATTTTCCAATTGTTAGTCCCCTTCCCTTTTCCATTTACAGAAAGACAAAATCATAGAAATGAAAATGGGAATTCTCAGCTGAGCTGTTTCTTATCTCCCCCCTAATCATTTGTCCATTCTCTCCTTGGTTTGCTTAATACTCAGTGATGTCTTGGTATCACTTGGTATCTTGGTATCTCCTGCTAAATGCTTTTTTTTTTTCTTTTCAGTTTTGTTTCATTACTGCTGGCATGTCCATAACTTTAAGAAGCAAAGCTTGCACGGAATTACCTAATAAAAATAAATGTTCCTTTATTCCTGAAGGCGCTATAGATTCTTAATGACTATAAAGCCCACTCCACAGTGCTGCGGTATCAGAGAATGCGAGGGTAGGATTTTTCTCCTTGCCCAAGGCCCTTATCACTGGTAAAAATAATGAAGTGAATTCTGTGAAGACTGTCCCTTTGAAATCATTACATTGGATAGTCTCCTTTGCACAGAAATTATTTATACAATCCTAAATGTATGTATAGTGACACAGGAGAAATCCAGGGAATCACACTTTTGGTTTCATCCTTGCATAATTCTTTGTGCTTAGAAGCCATGCGATGCACATAAGTATCCCAGATGCATCGCACACATCATTCTTTTTCTGTCTCCTGCTTGTGCAGAAGCTGCCGCCACCAGCAATGTGTAGGTTGGCAGTCACACATGCCATCTTATGAGGAGAGAGAGGTGTGTGTCACAAGACATACTCATGTAGGCATTGTGGTGTCTGGTCTCATCTGTGCTGTAAACAATTTAGCCCAGTCAGTGCCAATATCCATTAAGCTTGGGCATTGAAAATGCAAAACCTGAATAGCAATTTGGGTGGAATTTTCACATTTTGGGTTTGAGTAGTACGTTGTTTCATCAGGAATGAATAAGAGGCAACTCTTGATACTGGTTGTATCAGTCAGCATTTTCAAGAGAAAGAGATAAAGATAGAGAGAGAGAGAGAGAAAGAATTTTAAGGAATTGCCTCACATGTGGGTGCTGGCCTGTATTAAATTTGTGGGGCAGGCTGGCCGGCTAGAAATTCAAGGAAGAGTTGATACTGCATCTCAACTCAGAATTCCTCAGGGCAGCAGACTGGAAACTCGGGCAGAGCTTCTGTGTTGCAGTCTTGAGAAGAGTTCCTTCTACATCTGGGAACCTCAGCTGTTTTCTCAAGGCCTTCAACTGATTGAACAACCCTGTGGAGGGTAATTTGCTTTACTCAAAGTGTATTAATTTAAATGCTAATCACATCTAAAAAATACCTTCATGGCAACGTCTAAACTGGGATCTGACCAGACTACCGGGCACCATAGCGTAAGCCAAGTTGAGACATAAAATCTACCATCACTCTGACCTTTATATAGGGCTTTGTTCAACCACCGTGAGATGTGGGCACTGATCGATCTTTAAAGTCTTTGTTGAGAGAGTGTATCATAGGCTCTCTAGAATTCCAAATCAAATTTTAAAAATCCTTCTTTAAATCTTCTCCCTAAAGTTTAATTTTTAAATCCACTAGTCCTTGCACTCTCTTTAGGAGAAATGGACAATAATTAGATACCTCATCCACTGCCTTTTAAAATAATATGCTTCCATAAGCAACTTTTAAAATAATCCTCTAACAAAAGATTTCTATATGCTGTGAGATATGAATGACACTATGTGACTCTCAATTTGGTTTTAAACTTGTGGATTTAGAGTTTTTAAAAAAATAGTTTTATTAAGTTTTATTCATATACTCTACAAATCATCCATTTAAAATGAATAGTTCAATGGCTTTTAGTGAATTCATGGAGCTGTACAATCATCACCAGAATCAATTTTCAACCTTTCCCCCCACCCCCACCCCGCCAAAGAATCCCTGTACCCGTGAACAGTCACCGGCTTTTCCTCCCAGTGCCCCCTCCCCCCCAAGCCCTGGGCACCACTAATCTCCTTTCTGTCTCTCTGGATTTGCCTGTTCTGGACATTTCATACAAATGGGATCACACAGTTTGTGGCCATTTGTGACTTGTCAGATTTAGTTTTAAAGTTTCAACTTTGTTAAGTCCCATAAAACATAGAGGATTCTAATGGGATGGCTAAGAGGAAGTAAAGGACGATTATTTGTGAAAGGCCATTGGCTGATTTTCTCAGCAGCTCCTCTCACTGAAAGTGGGTCTCTCTTAGGGGGTACCTAGATCCCTGATTGTCTTGTTTGTTTGTTTTGTGTCCTCTGCTTTAACGTGACCAGGGGTGAGGTCCTTGTTTGGTGAATTCTGGATTAAGGCACAGTTTTCTGAAATGGATGTGGTACTTCCATTCGCTTTTCCTCATAATCCACTTTTGCCTAAACACCTGCTTGATGAAGAGGCCGGCAGCCTCTAAGGGCAGTGCCCACGGCCCAGCCTCGTGCTGTGCCCCTGACTCTCAGTTCCTAACCCACATCCTTGCCTTGGTAGGTACCTGTGGTTTGTTCTTACTCACACCTTACAATACTGAAAGTGTTTGTCACTCAATTACTATTTTTCTATGACATTGACTCATTTCCTCCATATTGTCTTACTTTGTATTAGGTGTTTACACCAATGTATTATTCAAATATTACTGCCAATATTTATTGGGAAAATCTGGCTCATGTTTATAATTATTTGCTCTGGATACAAAAGAAATGATTCTTTTCTTAACTGATACACAGAAAAAGAAGTTCTTCATAATCATGCAGCAATCTCTTCCCATTATGCAAGATATTTAAAAACAAATGACTGTCAAATATAAACTAATAAACTAATAAGTATATAACTATTGCTTTAATACCTGTGCAAAGTACATTGGAGATGCTTATTGATAAGCTATAGACCATTATTTTTAAATAATTAAAACTAGGTTGCTTTCCAGAAAAAATACAGATTATAAATACATCCATATATCATATATATGTATATGTACATTATCATATATGTATATTTTTTGAGACTCATTTCCCTACAATTAAGTCATTGTTTTGAAGAGCATGGGTTTAATAATTACAGGTACATACTAATAATCTTCTTATGCATTATGCATAACTATCTAGAGAATTTATTTCCAACCGTATTTTATCGGTCAGCCAATACCATGAAAATGAATACTTGTGATATGACTATGAGACGGTATCTTATTGGTAATACCCCAATGTCTGAGGTAGTACCAGGAGAGTGGACTGGAGGGTGTGCTATTTAGCTGATGCACTGATTTAATGACTGAACTTTCTATCCATTGATAGTTGTGCTTATTCATATATTATTTGGTCTAATTCTTATGAAGCAACAGCAGTGGCCATATAGGATATAGATTTCCTATCCTAAAATCTGTGTTCACTGATTCACTCAGCCACTCATTTCTGAGCTTCTGAATTGTTCTAGGATCTATGCTTAGTGTTGGAAACCCGTGCTGAACTGACAGAGCTGCCCTCATGCAACTTACAGTCTCCTGGGGAAGGTAGATGTTAGCCAAACATTCAGACAAGTAAATGTAACATTACATAACTCCTGTAGTGCTGAAAGGGAAAGGCATGCTACTTTCCAATTTCTTAGACAAAGGAAAGAACATAATACATTTTGGCTTTAAGTGAGTGAGTGTTGTTTGTTTTGCTTTATTTTTAAAATGTTACCAGCTGGTATAGTAAAACAACAATTTTTCCTGTTCACCATCGTATTGACAAAGGTCCAATCAAATATGTTGGCATTTCTCCCTTGACTAATTGATTGTAAAGATCTCATTTTCGTACCTGGAGAATAGAGCAGAGTGTGGGAGGATGGAGGGCAGGAGAGGCATTTCATCATTTACAGAAGGAAGAACCTGAACTCAGTTATTGATAAGAATGTCAGAGGTGCGTCATGGCGTGCTAATCCCTTGTGTGAACATAGATTCAGCTCTCAGTGGTCAGCTACAGAGCACATCTGTGGAACAGCAGTGGGATCATCTGTACCTTTCTTGATTCAGAGAGAGGAGGGACCAGCAAGTTCTTTCTCAGGACCTTAGCTATATGGGAGTGCCTGGGCTGCCCTGCTGCTCTGGGCTGGGACCAATGCTTTAAAAATTTTTTAATGTAATATATGAAACAACAAAGTAGTATATGAACATATATATTAGTTACAAAACTTAATAATAGGTTATATGCCTTTCAGCTCTCTACCAATTTGAGCCCTAAAACAATAAAAAAATGATGCTGCATCTACCCAAGTTTTCAGCCCTGATCATATCTTTCTGCCTTTCCCCAGAGGCAACCACAATGCTGAATTTTGTCTTTATCCTTCTCTTGCTTAAGTTTAGCACTACATATGGTTTCCCAAAAACTCTTGCTTAGCACTTTGCTTTTGTGTGAGTCTCCAGGGCTTGTTTTATTCCCTCCTTACGGTACTTGTCACTCTCCCACTCTCAGAAAGCTCTCAAAGAACAAAAGAATTTGAAAGAGAATAGATACATGTACATGGATAACTGAATCACTTTGCCATACACCTGAAACTAACACAGCATTGTTAATCAACTGTACTTCAATATCAAATAAATAAAAAGTTTTTCTAGGGGCTTCCCTGGTGGCGCAGTGGTTGAGAGTCTGCCTGCCGATGCAGGGGACGCGGGTTCGTGCCCCGGTCCGGGAGGATCCCACATGCCGCGGAGCGGCTGGGCCCGTGAGCCATGGCCGCTGGGCCTGCACGTCCAGAGCCCGTGCTCCGCGACGGGAGAGGCCACAACAGTGAGAGGCCCGCGTACCGCAAAAAAAAAAAAAAAAAAAGTTTTTCTAAAAAGACACTATGATAAAGATTAACAAGTAGTTTTTAAGACTAAAAAAAGAAAAAAACATAAGCTGAGTCTTAAAAGGGGGGCCTGCATGGTTTAGGAAAGGGGAACTGTGAGAGCCTAATCAACATTCTGTGTGGGCACAGAACACAGAATATTGCAAAAGGTGAAAAAGCGCAGCTAAGGGGCAAGAGAACATAAACTTTAATATTTCAGAGATTTGGCTGGTAAGACAATAAACGGTCAAATGGCATGCTGGAACATGGTGAAGGCTTTGGAAGGAGAATCTCAGCGTTTTCAATTAGGAGCTGTGTGGCCTTGAGAAGTTAATTGACCTCTCTAAACCTCGGTTTCTTCAATGGGAAAGGGGGTAGGGAATGCTTCTCTCTTGAAAGTTGTGAAGACCTGGCACTTAGTAAGCCTTCAATAAAATGTCAGTTTATTTTCCTCTGTATAACACCTTCTTTTTTTTGCGGTACACAGGCCTCTCACTGTCGTGGCCTCTCCCGTTGCGGAGCACAGGCTCCGGACGTGCAGGCTCAGCGGCCATGGCTCATGGGCGCAGCCACTCCGTGGCATGTGGGATCTTCTCAGATCGGGGCACGAACCCGTGTCCCCTGCATCAGCAGGCGGACTCTCAACCACTGCGCCACCAGGGAAGCCCTGTATAACACCTTCTTAAGCCCCAAATTCCAATCATTGCCTCTCTCTTTCCCATCTGTTTCTGGGAAAAAACATATTATGATATGTATATTATGATTTTTGTCTTGAATTTGTCATGTTTGACAGTTTGCACTGCTAGACCACAGTATGACAACTTTATCTAATTCTTTCTTCTTTAGCCAAATTTCCTGCCAAATCTTGGATTTTTAGGTTACCCTGTCATCTTGTTTCCTAGCTTGGTTAGCCTTTTTGGCATTTTTGCTGTTTCTCAAAAATAAAATTTTAGTTTTCTCTTATGCCATAAGCAACTGACAACAATAATATTTAACATCTACCTACTCAGTGAGAACAGACTCACACAGCATCAGGAAGAAGTAAAGTGTCAACATCAGACTGATGCTGCCGGGACCTAGGGCCTATGAGGGACCTGATCAGACCTCTCCTGTCTCAGGGCAGCTGTGGACTTGATCTTTGGAGCTATCTGGCTACATTTCATTGTGCTGTGTTGTCTAGAGAACTTGGATTTAGTTCTGTGGTCTGTGTGCCTCTCATGCAGAGACTTGCATGAAGTCAGCTAATATACTGACCTGGTAGGTTACAGAACAATGTGGGTATTTGAGATTCAGAGAAGGATGTGGATCTGACACAAGGAATGATTATTATTTCCTGCAACAAGAGCTGCATTAGCAAGAGAGAGGTGATAACATGGTGACGAGTCAGAAAAATGCTGGCAAGAGTCTTGGAGAATAAAGTTCTCCTTAATATGTTTTCTTGTATGCAGTTGCACTTGTAAGCAAATTCTTAAAAAAAAAACCAAAAAAAAAAATAAAAAACGCAGATGACAATTTTGTAGGTCAAATGTCAATATTGATCAAAATGTTAGAAAGTACAGTACTCTTCCAGAACATATGCTATCGATTTATTTTATTGAGTTTCTAAGGGTCTATTATGGTTATTCCTTGGTGGGTGTTTTACATTTGAAAGCACGATTAAAATCCATTTATAATATCTGTTCGAATAAAACACCTGCAGTTAACAGCCACAGAGTTTCTCCTCCCAAGCCAGCTTTTGATAAAGGACGCATAATTTTGTATGTGCACATGTGCAGCTTGTCTTACTGAAGCACCTGGGAGATGCTTGAAAATCGGTTGCCGAATGTAGGGGGTAGGAGGCAGGATGGTGGGCTTTCCAATAAAGGTCAGATGAAATTGTTTTAGAAGCCTTAGGGATTTTTTTTAAAGTAATTCTGTAAGGCAGGAGGCCTTACTGTAGGTGGCCCAGGGCTTCTTGAAGATTATAGGACCCCGAAAGAAGGAACACTTAACACAAACTACTTTATTCTAAAGGAAGTCTAGCACAGGGAGATCAGCTCAGTGCTGTGTGACCACCTAGAGGGGTGGGATAGGGAGGGTGGGAGGGAGATGCAAGAGGGAAGAGACATGGGGATATATGTATATGTATAGCTGATTCACTTTGTTATACAGCAGAAACTAACACACCATTGTAAAGCAATTATACTCCGATAAAGGTGTTAAAAATTTTTTTTTAAATGAAGTCTGTTGCTTAGAGAATAAATGCACCCTAGATTGCAAAAACCTGAACACACAGGGAACTAGAAAATTAAATATTCAAATCTGCAATTAATGTATGGGTACATTCAAGGTGCTTGAAGATGATATAAGGTGTTTGCCTACCACACTTGCCTCATGGATGTGCCTCACGTGATGTGATGTATTAATTCTTCATCTGGGCCCTGAGCTGTGTGCTTCCTTTATGGTGACTCTGTACTATGTTAATGAATGCCCTTGGATATGTACTCGTTCCACAAGTTCATAGGAAGTTAAGAAGTTTGGGAAAACATGAACTAACTCAATAGAGGTGAAAGATGAAATGAGTATCTACAAAAGGGCCTGGCAAGAGTGGAACATTTACCCCTCTGACAAATGACAAAGTAGGTGATCGATGCTCAAGCACTGATGCAATTTTTCTTCTTTATTCTCTGTCAATATTAGTGTAAGAGACACAGCCTAAGACCAGAAGTTAGATGAACTAAGTTCTAGTACAAGCCCTGCTCCAAATGTCTTGGTTTCCTTAGTTTTCTCTTCTGTCATATGAAAGTTGGAATACATGATTTAATATTTTTTATTATGAAAACAATATCTTAAACATTACTGAAAGTTTACATATCCCCAGGCTGGTAAATGACCCTAACATGAAATAAATTATTGTGTCAATTGTCTTGTTGATTGATTAGATGGTGAACCACACCCAAATCATGAATCAAAGCCATGGCTCCTATAGGCACAGGGAGTGATAGAGAAAACAGTGGCTCAGGTCCTAGTCTGTGGCTTAATAATCATAAACCTGCCCAGTATATTCACAATTTGATTTCTGGCTATAAAGTTCAAATGCTAGACTATACGGTCAAAAACAAGATTCCTAGAACTTCTAGAAGTACTCAGAAGAAGGGAAACAAACAAAAAAAACCCTGGAATAATCATCAGTTTCCAGTTTATTTAATATGGAAATTCTTTTCTAAAGATTAGGTGCATGGTGAACTATGATAGGAAATTAAAAATATGACTAACAATACTGATATAATTAAGTGACAGTTGATTCAGATCATCTTCTTTACGAGATTCTGGAGTTCATTTTTGTAGTTTGAATACTTAGAATCCACAGCTTATAACCTGGGGTTCCTTTTGACCCTCAGCCAGTCTCCTCTGCCTTGTCTGTCACATCACATTTCAAATCCTGTCATTTTTTTACTTCCCAGGGTCTTTACTTTTTCCCCTTTCTCTTCAGTTAACTGTCTCTTGCTCACAGACCGTCTCATCTCAGGCCTCAACAACATGCTGTGTTATTTTATCAGGACCATTGTGGCCTTAGGTGACACGTGGTTTTAACATCCAAACAGAGGAATTACCTCTTGAAAGCTTCTTTTTAAAAATAAATTTCAAGGAAATGTATTATGTTGCTTGATTTGCTCATCGACCAAATAGGATTTTTATTTTATTCTCCTTTAGTTCTTATACATGGGAATTGACACAGTTGGATTGGAATTTCCGGTCCGTGAATGGACTCAGCATTGACTGGTGAGCCAGTTGTCATGAGACACTGCACTCGGTGCAGACGCAGCGTCGTCACCCTGGCGCATTCCTAACCACAGTGAGACACTGCGCGTATTAGTTATTTTGCCACGTGCTCTCGGCTTCCTAAAGACATACTTGCTCAAAGACTTGATACGAGTGAAATAAAATCTTGCTTCAATTCAGCCAAGTATCAACACCATTTCTAATCAAGTTTCTTTTACAGCTGTGGAGTATAATGACATTCATTTAACGGATATTTTGTAGGAGAAAAAAATTAAGATAATGATTACACCAAAAAGTGACAAATTGTGGAGAATTCCGAATCGATCAGGGATATTTCACTCTTCATATCCTCTAAAGCTCACAGCCCTGTGAAGTGGGCATTTATTACCATCCTAATTTTGATTTGAGGGTTAGAGGCTTGCTAAGTTAAGAAACTTGCACAAGATCATGGAAGTGTCAAGAGGGAGGGAGAACCAGCCACCCAGACGACACGTTCTGAAACCAGTAATCGATACTCTAGCTCTTCAAACTTTGATCTGATGAGTAGCATCAGCAAGCAGCACCTGGTGGGCTTGATGGAGGCACAGCATCTCATGTAGGGTGAGCAGTTCAGAGCGGTTTGCTCAGGACTCTGTCAGTTTCAGCACTGAATGTCCCTTATCCCAGAAACCCTTTAGTTGTGGGGAAAGCCAGATGGTTTGTCATCCTGATTTCAATCCCTGCCCCTGAACTAATGGATCAGGATCTGTATTGTAAACATTCCCCAAGTGACTAAGATGCACTTGGTAAGCGGGAAGTATTGCTCTTTAAGATTTCATTCGTTTAATGAATAGTTTCTGAAAAGCTTTCTAGAGAAGTTAAATCTCGGAACCAGCTACCATTCTTTGCATTGACAACAGTTCAACTGACCTAGTCATACACAGGACTCGTACAGATCGAAATCCTGATGTATGTATCCTCAGAAATTCACATGTCCTGAAGAAAGAAACTGTCCCACGCTCAAGAAGAGATATTAAACTACCCAGAGTTATGATCTGATATCACAATGCTTCAAAAGCTGTTAAAACAAAAGACAGGGAAGCCTATGGGGTTATTCCCTCTGATTGTAGCAAGAAGGATGTAGGTTGTCAAAAAATTGTAATTTTAACTGAAAAGCGACATATAAATATATTGATACAGAACATACCTGACGTCTGTATTGCCAGTCTCAGTTTGTATTCTCACGGGATTAGGAAGCTGTATCACTTTATTAGCGGAAGCCTCACTTGTCATACTCCAGTTGAAAGGGTAGGGTTGTTTAATAAGCCTTTTGTATTTCACTTGTACACTTTTATGCCTAGGATTTTTGCAGATAAAATTCTCCCAGCATGTGAAATCTCAGGGGACATACCTAGAGTACTGAGAAAGTTGGCAATGACTATTTCTATCTTACAGCATAGATTAAGAACAGTTAGACCTGGAAGAGACCTTGGGGAAAATAGAGCCCATTTGTATTATGAATTAGAAAATTGAGACCTATCGGAGTTAAATGACTTCTGGCGGCCATCCAGCAACTTTACAGTGCAAACCAGCCCAGAACTGAGTGTGGCTGAGAACAGATCTGACAGCGTTGGGTTTACCTTGAGTGTTCCTCATGTTACTTGAAATATAAAGTAATAGCTGTTACCCTGAAAGAAAATTTTAGACTCTTATTGAAAAATTACATGATTTCAGATGTCTATTTTAGGGATGGTGACATGATGACATGGCAGAGAGAGGAGGGATGATTTCCTCTCTTTTTCTCTCCTGATCAACGTTGCAGAGTCAGTCAGCAACAAGGAGTTGGGCCTCAGAGAATGGTGTTCCAATTTGATTTAATTTTTAATCTTAGGAAAATTAATTAACTCTTCTGTATCTTACTTCTGTTCTCTGTGAAGTGGTTTCGAAAGCAGTTCCCTCCCTGACAGAGAGGATTATTGGAAGGAAGACATGGCTACTGTGTGTCTAATGCCTGGCACTACAAAGAGGGTGGCAAGGGAGTCTTCTCCTAATTATGTAAATGTTCCTGCTGTGGAAGAGAAGCGGGGGTACAATATGGAGAGTCTGAGGCATGAGAGGAGACCAGCTGCAGGGATATGAAGGAAAGGAAAAAGAAATTATAATCCAAATATAAAACTTTTCATTTCAAACTCAGAGAGTGGAGTAAGTGGAGTGTTGAAAAGTAGCAAAAGTAGTAAAGGTTTTAAATTTTTAAGAAAGGAAACTGCAACCTTGATAAGGAAAGCAGGACATGTTTAGTTCTCTGCAGAAAAAACAGGTCATTCAGATTCTTAAATGAAAGTTTTATTAAAAAAAAAAAAGTTGGTCTTTAGGAAGATTTAGAACAGAGGTGTGCAAGGGTCCGTAAAGTAATTATTTTCCAGGAAAACCTTGATTAGAAAGCCAGTGGAGATGACACAGAAAATCTCAGCAGTCAGAGATACCAAGCATAAAAGCATATGATGTCAGTTTTAGGAGTTGGCAAACTATAATTTATTTGTGAACGAAATTTCTGGAGAAGAAAAGGAAAACTGCAGCTGAACGTCACGAAAATGCCACGAAGAAACAGCAAGATAAGACTGTTTACATATCATGTAATAATGAAATGCTTGCTAGAGACAGCATATGCTTATAATTAAGAGACATCAAGAAAAATGGTACAGATGAACCTATTTGCAGGGCAGGAATAGAGACACAGACGTAGAGAACGGACTGGTGGACACCGGCGGGGAAGGGGAGGGTGGGATGAACTGGGAGATTAGGATAGACATACACACACTACCATGTGTAAAATAGCTAGCTAGCGGGAACCTGCTGTATAGCACAGGGAGCTCAGCTTGGTGCTCTGTGATGACCTAGATGGGTGGGGTGGTGGTGGGGGGAGGGAGGCCCAAGAGGGAGGGGATATATGTATATGTATAGCTGATTCACTTCGTTGTATAGCAGAAACTGACACAACATTGTAAAGCAATTATACTCCAATTAAAAAAAAAGAGAGATTATGTCAGCTGAGTAAGATACCGGATGTCTTTAGGTGTAGACAAGAGGATAGAATATGAAGGAAACATTTTGGCCTGGAGAAACCAGAATAAAAGATTTATTCTGCAACTACTCCCTGTGAGTGCCAGGAGATGTACCGGCCATCCACACACTGGCCATAAATGTGGACCCACTTACGATTCAAGGGTGGGGTTCCCTCTGACCTCAGTGCTAGAGGTGAGAGGCGAGGGGCACAGAAACATATAACACTATGTGAACTTTGCACCAGCAAGGCAAGAGACGCTTACCCTGATTGCGACATTCAGGAAGAGAGGTCCATACAGAGGGAATCACACCAAACTGGGTTCTTTCAGAACTTTCTGGACTAATAATAGGCATTCACTGAATCACCTATTACTAGTTTAGAAAGAAAGTTTGCCGAGACTGTGAAGTAGGTAAAATGGATTATTTACTCTTTACAGTAACCCTGTAAGGTAGGATCTGTCTTCTTCTTGTTTTACAGATAGGGACTGAGGCTTAGTGAAGACAGCCAGCTTCACCATCATATGAACCTAGTGTGTTTGCCTCCAGAACTTGTCCTGTAACCAGGCTATGAGAGGTGATGCAGTGTAGTAGCTAAGAGCACAGATTTTAAGCCAAACTGCCTAGAGAATGCTGGCCATGTAGTTCGGGTAAGATCCTCTACCTCTCTGGGTCTGTTTCCGCATCTTAAATGGTGTGTCATGAGGAATACGTTAGTTAACCTGTGTAAAGCCCTTAGCCCAATTCTTGATCTTAGCTGAGTCTATACTACTTTCCAAGGTTGAAGAAGGGGAAAGCAAGTTAAAGACGGAAAAGAGACTTTGTGCAATTACCCCTTGCCTGACACTCACTAATTATCCAAAAGGGGAGTTTTGACCATGAAATGGATCCCACGTTGGTTTCCTCACATGGCTGCTCCTCCAGACTCTCTCTGATGACTTCATACCTGACTCCTACGGCAGATGCCCGTGCCTGCTGTAGACACTGTTCAATTGGATCTTTGATTTGCATTGCAATCACTGCTCTGATTTTGCCATTTTCCCCCTGAATATTTCCAAAGTCTCCCTAAAGCTGCTAAAATAACATCCCAGCTACATAGACTGGCTGTTCGCCAACAGGACTTGATTTGCCGTTCCCATCGTATTTCTTAGGAGTCCTCCGCGTTCACTCCTGGCCCTGCTGACCTGGCCCTGTCAGCGTGTTCGCTGATGCCTCAACACGGCTTCAGTTTCTTTTTAGACACACACCTTTCCATTCCATAGTATTTTCCTGACCCCGTCTGCACCGTCCTGCAATGAATGAAGCCTCTTTCTTCTTAACCTTGTAGAGCTTAGCATCTTGATCATTTCGTATTTGCAAAATAGAGACTTCCATGTTAAATTCTGTATGCTAATATCTTATCTCTTCAGATATAATAATAAACTCTTGGAGCATAAAAATGACACTTCCTCTTTGCCTGTAGGCATTGAGCATGGGTAAGTAACTTACGTGAGACAGATTGGGGAAAGGGGGACAAAGAAGAATCTTTAAAACCAATGAAAAAGAAAAAACTAAACGTGTGAGATAAGCAGAGGAAAAATCAGAAATTCTTCAAGATTTACATAACTTGTTGAAACATGTGGTCGGCTAAAGAAAGCCCAAGTTAAGGGATTTAGTCATCAGAGGGAGATTCCCGTTCACCTGTTAAGAGGACCCAGAGTCTAAGAAGACCCAGGAGAAACTGAAATAATAATGTAAAGAGGTCTAAATTTTAGGAAATGTGAGTTGAAAACAGTCTGTGTAACTTGTAACCACTGAGAAGGGTAAGTTGGAGAAAATGCACAATTAAAGATGGATTCAGGACGCATGACGGGGACCAGTTTCATGAATGGTGGAGTTCATCAGGCAACTTGTAACCGCTGAGAAGGGTAAATTGGAGAAAATGCACAATTAAAGATGGATTCAGGACACATGACGGGGACCAGTTTCATGGCAGATGATGCTTCAGCCCAGAACTGACGTCAGTGGGGTAGGCTGGGGGTTATCAGGGGAGGTTAGGCTTTGAGTTGGCTTCATTTTGGGGGGCTTTGAGGGAAAGAAAGCCTTATCAATGTGTATTTTTTTCCATTCTCCTTTCCCAATCCACTGTAATGGTAGAGGCCACAGGCATCTCTGGACATGGCCAGGACTACAGCCTGCAAGCTTTCTTCCTATCCCTAGGCTGGTGGGTGACTTGAGTTTCCACTTAAATATTATCACGAAAAGACGTAGGAAGATAGTGAGGTTTGTGAATTCTGTGCTGAACCACGCACACAGGTGCGCAGGAGGCAATGCATTTGAACATTATCTCCATTTCTAGGCACCGCAAGATTAATGTTCTGAGGGGACTTCTGCTGCATCACAGAAAAAAAACTGGCCTCAGCAGGGATCGCCAAAATAAAAATTACATATGACACAAAGTATTGAAGTCTTTCTGTAGGAAGGGAGAGATGATATCCATACCATATGCCATGATAATTCACTTACAGAAGAAAATATACAGCAAACTGAATTGGGGAAAAATGATTCCCTACCGAGAAAAAAATTGTTGATATCGTGGGGTGGGAATGAAAAAATTTCTTTGAGGTGTCAGTTTGCTTTGGGAAGGAGGGAATTTAGAGTGGGATAAAGAAACCCAAGGGTGCAGTGGATGATTAAATGGTGAGGAGAACACTTTGGTGGGAGAAATACTTAAAAAGATAGAGGAAAGGCAGTAAGGGGTGAAAAGAAAGGCAATTTGGAAGAGAAATCAGTTCTTGGAATGGAGCAAATGCTTTTAGAGATACACGAGGGAAAGAGAAATTACCCGAATAACAGATTTAAAAACAGACGAGAAAAGCCTGCTTTTGAGCACTAAGCTAATAGAGACAGTGGCTGAAGATAACCCTGAGAAAGTGCTGGTGTCAGGCAGAAGGCCCTGGTCGCATCTCTGCTCGTGTTCTTGTGGCTATTTATTTATCTCACAAAAGTATTGTCCAAAAGAAGTCACTAGGAAGGTTTGTATAAGGATATCTGGTCAATTAATTTTACGGGATACTTGATTGAGGAAAACAGGTGAGCTTTTGGTGAAAGGGATTTGCTAATTCAGCTTCTGCTAGGGTTGTTTGTCTGTTTTTTAATGTATGTGCTTTAGACAGAGTTTCCAGTTGCACACAAACAAATAATGTCCAAGGAAGCTCAGGTTAGGTATGGGTAGGATGATGACTGGTACCTCTTGCTCTAGGGACCTTGGCTTAGTCATCAGTGCATACCCAGGTCCTGTGTGGTACCCGGTAACTGCTCAGAAAACTCTTCTCCCGGCTGTATATCCAAAAAAAACCAAAAAATACACGCAGTCCAATGTTCATTGCAGCACTATTTACAATTGCCAAGATGTGGAAGCAACTCAACCTGTCCATCAACAGAGGAATGGATAAAGAAGATGTGGTACATATATACAATGGAATATTACTCAGCCATAAGAAAGAATGAAATAATGCCATTTGCAGTAACATGGATGGATTTGGAAGGCATTATGCTAAATGAAGTAAGTCAGGCAGAGAAAGGCAAATACTATACGATACCACTAATATATGGAATCTAAAAAATACAACAAACTAGTAAATATAACAAAAAAGGAGCAGATTCACAGACAGAGAGAACAAACTAGTGGTTACCAGTGCGGGGTCAGTAAAGGGATGGGGAAGTGGGAGGTACAAACTTTTGGGTGTAAGACAGGTGCAAGTAGGTATTGTACAACATGGGGAATGTAGTCAATATTTTGTAATAACAGTAAATGGAGTGTAACCATTAAAAATTGTATAGAAAATTAAAGAACAGAAAGTGAGACAAACCTGGATTTGAATCTAACTTAGAAAAATAAAGAAAGTTCTCCTCCCACTAATAGGGTGGTCGGATTTTGGTGATTCTGTGTTCAATATCATCATGAAAAAGTAATGAAAAGACAGGAAAGAAAGATGTGTAAACTATATACTACACATCCACAAGAGAGGAAGGTATTTTTTTCTTCATTTGTTTGTTTGTTTTAAGAGAAGAGGCACATGGGCAGTGATACATCTACCTTTACCTCTATGCTAGTCTGAAATTCAGATTTCCTTCTCTCATCCATCTGTTCCACAATGACTGCGATCTCACTTTATTCAAGGCATAATTCTGAGCCTGTTTCATGGAGCCCAACCCCATTGCTGCAAATCACGGGAGGGAAATGAACTGAGGATTTAAGGTCTCCTACCTTGTGGCCAGACTGTAAGCCTGTGATCGTCCTTTGCTGAAGGCTGCCGACAGAGGTAGGGTCAGGCACAATGGAGAGAGTCTGGGCTGGACCGAAAGTCCAGAGAGGAGAAGCCCTGTTCCGTGCCCCACCTCTCTTTCCTGCGGCTTCCTTTCCTGGGAAGTTCTGCCGTATCCTCACGGCCCCTCTGCTCACAGCCCCTCGTGTGTGACCTCTGGGACGTCATCTTTTACACAGCATCCTCTTCCCTGACTACCTTCCCCCACCGTGCCCTCTCTGCTCTAGCTCACCTGGCCAGACTTGTAGCCACTGTCTGTGCTCTCACTTCTCCAAGGGAATAAACTGAAAAGGGAAGGACCATGCAACTTGATAGTGAGAGTATATTTTAGATATTTAGTTTGCAAATCACTTTTACGCACATGTTCCTTGGTATTCACAATAATCTGGATAATTACAGGCATTTATTGCCCTCCTCATTTGGTGGAGGTGTAGAGCATTGAAGGGAGATGTCTAATGTCAATCAATCACATGCATAGAAGAAGTAGGGCTTGGGGTTGATCCTGAGTTATCTGACTGCAAGTCCTAATACCTTAACCCTCCCAGTTGATGTTTTCACCTTAATAATCTTGAGACACAATGCTTACCCATGCAGATATTCATCCTGAATGGTGGGACTTCACCCTAGCTGGCTGGGGTGATGTTTTTATGCAGAGGGATCGCTACCAATAATTAAGACTGAGTTTATAAGACCCTACATTTTAGAAAGGAAATGAAGAGGGAAAACAGAAGGGTGGGTAGATTTTTTAATATATCTGGATCAGGAAATCTCTGGACTGGGGAGAGTATTTGGTTTTTACTGTATCCTAATTCAGTGCGCTAAAAAGTTTGTTGGTCTGATGAACCTATGAAGTTTGGGAAAATGTGATTATTATTTAACTGAAAATAATAAAATAAAAAGGTATAAAAAGGTAATACAGTTCAGATGGATGAGGTAGCAAATTATTAACAAATATAAAAGTAACAAATGCAGGGGGTCATAAAAGGAAATAAATGTATTGGCGAAGCCGTGTATTATTATTAAAGTAACTGATAATTGGACTATTAATGACAAGAGAATGAGGCAAATTTCTGTTTTCAAGGTCATGATAAATACATGAAGCAGTCAGAGTTCACCATCAATAAATACGTAGGGACAATAATTTTGTTTGGGGAAGAAAAATTAGAATGCGGGAAAGGCCCATTAAAATACTAGCTGTATTTAGAGCCAATCGGAAAGAAAAAATAATACATGATTCAGGACAGAAAACATTTTCAAAGGAAATAAATCTGCAAGGAAATATGAAGGAGGGATAATCGCCCTCTCTTTGAAGTAAAAATAACATGATTACATTCAATTAGGGATGCGGTTACTGTACAAGAATGGCTCTGGGGAGAAAGCTAAAGGCGCCGCTGGGAAACCAGACGATCGCCTTCGTTCTTCTCTTCAGGCTGGAGACACGTGAGGAAGACAAGCCACTGCTTGACAGTAAGAGCCCCTCATGCTCTGAAGGCAGGTGGCCGTGTTGCCCTGTAGCTCCTTTCCTGAGTGACAACCCCAGCAGTTGCTGAGCACAGAAAACCCACGTGCCTGGGAGCAAGCCTCCCCCTTGCCCCTGCCCCGTGGAAACTTCTGGATTTCTACACATCCTGTCTTTCTGTGAGCTCATCTTCCCTCCTGCTCTCGGGAGAGAGGACTGTGCTTGTGAACTTGAAAACTGCTCATTTCTAACAAGTTCAAGTTTTATGATTTAAAAAGCTTTTCTCAGTAGATAAAGGTTATTAGCCATCTGGCAGCCGTGTGCCGATCTGGCTCTGCTTTGGTTTTCTCCACTATATTATAAAAATGTTACAGTCCAGTGTGATATTAGCAAAGTGTGACATCTGGGCTTATACAAAATATAGGGCTTGGCAGGGGGACTAATTTCCCTTCTGAAAAGTTTCCATGGCACCAAGGGACCGAGGACAACCCTGGAGCCGAGAATACGGCCCTGGACATTGCTGTCATTCAGCCAGCACCCTCCTCCAGAACTTCTGCCTGGAAAGGGGAAGGGGCCTAATTACCCCAGAGGATCATGTTGATGGGCTGCCATGGGCCTTGAGAATAGAGGCTATTTTAGTGAAAGAGAAAAATTCTCTCTACCTGCAGTGCTAGGTGGTCATGCGTTCAAGAATTAAATGAGACTGCTTCAAAAAAATACCACTGTAGGTATGACAGTAATAAAGCCAGGCTGCTTTTCAGCGGGTTTAGATGTTAGAGCATCTAAAATCTAAAATGTATAATTAAATTTGGGCATTGCTCTTAGGTGGTAATGATTTTTATTAAATTCCTTTTTTTGTATGACCCCTTTTATGAGTTCAAGACAAATGCCATATTTATTCCTCCCACCCCCCAGGCTCTCTGGGTAAATTTTAATGCTCTGTAATCTAAAAGATACCAAGTCACTGACAAAAAGGATCCTGACAGAACCTTGTACAATCTGAGTTAGAAGCTGTTTTTTTTTTTTAAAGAAAAGAAAGAGGATCAAATTTAAAGAACATTTCTCTCCTCATCTCTGGGCACTCAAGTTTTGTGAAGATTCAGGCACTCTTATGGTTGCCAGTTCTCCTAAGTGGGAAATTGCATTAGCGGTTTTTCACAGTGGTTAAAGAAAATTCTAAGCTTTAAGAAGTTTGGATATCTAAAGCTATAATGCCTACGTAGGGAAAAGTAAGATAAAAGATGTTTAATCAGGAATCCAAATTATTGAAACTGTGAAAATACAAGGTTTTTGCAAAATGCCGCAAAACACTGGTAACAGGGAATACATATGTGACTTGTGGAGGTGACGTGGCATTCCCATGGGTTGTTTTTTTTTTTTTTCTGGTAAGTGGTGGTGGCCAAGATGAAATACGATAAGCTTCCTTCTGAGTTCTCCCTGCCCATCACGGCCTGAATTCCTATTTTACATTGAATAGCAAACTGCTGCTAATTGTCGCCCTCTGAGTTCTGTGAGCACAGTCCTCGAGGGCGCACACAGCGTAAAGATGATCACTCAGAAGGAGAGGACAGAGGTCGTCCTCCCAGTCGGGGCCCTTGGGGCCCCTATCTCAGAATGAAGGGGAGCGAAGCTTTCAGCCTTTCCAGTTTCCACCTGAGGAACTCCCAGCACACAGAGGTTCCATGGTTGCTGAGGCAATGGGGGAACCAAGTCTGGAGGGCAGGTCTCTGGCAGCGCCTCTCCCTCTTCCTTTAGCTGTTCCCAGCTCATTGCCACCACCCAGACCAGGGGCCTTACCCTTGTTACTTTCCTCAGACTGAATCATTTCCTCGTCAAGAGTCAGAGAGAATGACTGGGCTTCTGGAACTCAGAGGTGTGATGGCGGGGGTTAGGGCAGGATCTAGGCTCCAGGGTGGTTTTGACTTTCCTTAGTCGTTCTGTCTCTGGGGAACTTGCTCGGTTGCTTTGTTGTTATAAAGATGCAACATTTTTGGTTTGAGATGGGGAAGCTGTGAGGTATGATGGGGGCCTGCGCAGGGAGATTTTCCTGCCTTCCATTAGATGAGGCTTTTCCTTGCTCTCCTGCTCTTATTATTTTCCTTCTTTCTGAAAAGATTCTTAAGATAGAAGAAGGTCCTGACATAATTCCAAGGAGTGGAAGGTCGATGGGCATTCCCAGTGCACCCAGGGCACTGGAGGCTTCCTTGCAGATGACCTGCACTGCCTGTGAGAGTCCACACAGGATGCATCTTGATGTTTGGGCCCCTCAGACTCTGGCTCCCGGCAGCTGCCTCTGTTGCTGTCTTACTGGCAGGTAGGCTCTGGACTCTGCTCCACACCTGACTCAGTGGGGACCAGGGCGTGGCTGAAATGAGAGCCTCTCCTGCAACCACCCCAAGGGCTGTGGGGTTCAGACTCGAGATAAGTAATCAGATCAGGAATTGAGTCAGTGGATTCCCAACCTCAACACCACATGCTACTAGAAGACACCCCCAAATTATACCTTCCCCCTTCCCTCTGCTTTTCATTGAGATATAATTTGCATAACAGTAAATTCATAGTTTTGAACTACATTCACAGGGTTGTACCATCATTGTCAGTTCCAGCACATTTTCATTGCCCCACAAATAAACCCCGTATCCATCAAGCATCACTACCATTCCCTTTTATCCCTTTCTTCTGGAGACCACTAATCTATTCTACACTAGTTTCTATGGATTTGCCTATCCTGGGCATTCCACACAAATGGAATGATACAGTATGTGGTCTTTGTGTTTGGCTTCTTTCACTGAGCATAAAGTTTTCAAAGTTCATCCACGTTGTGCCATGTGTCAGATTTCCTTCCTTTTTAAGGCTCAATAATAGTTCATTGTATGGACAGACCACAGCTTGTTTACACTTTCACCCACTGACGGACATCTGGGTTACTGTCCAGTTTTTGGCTATTAAAAATAATGCTGCTAGGATCATATTTTTCTGCGAGTTTTGGGCGATCATACATTGTCAGTTTTCCCCTCCCCTTTTCAGTTACTTTATGGGCTAAGGTCACATGTCTAGATCTTTGTCTTCTTTTCTTTTTATTTTTTGGCTGCATTGGGTCTTCGTTGCTGCGCGCAGGCTCTCTTCAGTTGCGGTGAGCGGGGGCTACTCTTCATTTTGGTGCTCAGGCTTCTCATTACGGTGGCTTATCTTATTGGGGAGCATGGGCTCTAGGAGCACAGGCTTCAGTAGTTGTGGTGTGTGGGCTCAGTAGTTGTGGTGGAAGGGCTTAAAATAAATGATATTAAACAAATAAATAAATAAATAGATAAATGTTAAAAAAAACAAACCTGAGTTAATAGATAATGAAAGAAGACTTCCTTGGTGGTGCAGTGGTTAAGAATCCGCCTGCCAGTGCAGGGGACACGGGTTCGATCCCTGGTCTGGGAGGAACCCACATGCCATGCCGCGGAGCGACTAAGCCCGTGCGCCACAACTACTGAGCCCACATGCCACAACTACTGAAGCCCGCGCATCTACAGCCCATGCTCCCCAATAAGAGAAGCCACTGTAATGAGAAGCCGGAGCACCGCAATGAAGAGTAGCCCCCGCTCGCCGCAACTGAAGAAGATGAGAAGATTGAGGCTCAGAGACATCAATTAATTTGCTGAAGTTCACGAAGTCAGTATGTGGCAGATTTGGGGTCTAACCTTTGATAAGTTTGATGTAAAGGCTGTTGTTCTTTCTACAACACCGTGGGCTCCAGAGCCCCGAAGAACATCTCACTTTACGTCTGCCCTACATGAAACGTTATGGTTTCCTCAGCTTTCTCTAGGTTGTGCTGTGGTTAATGGGAAATCCCTAAATCTCTGTGGCTCACAGAAATAAGGTTTATTCTTCGTCACATTAAACGTTGGGTTTAGATCTGCTCTTCGCTTCTTCATTTGGGTTTGTGCTGAACGAGTGAGCCCTATCTGGGACACACTCTTCTTGACCCTGAAGCAACAGAACAATGCAGAACGTGCAACGGCTCTGAAAGCCTCTGTTTGATGAATAACCCGTCACTTCTGCTCACAGGTCATTGGCCACAGCTAGTCACACGGCCAAGCCTTACGTCAATGTTGAGTGATGACTATTCCTCCCACAGGGAGAGCCACACAAGAGGAGTGACTGGGATAAAAAGCAGCATTTTGAACAACTAATGGAATCTTCTACACGTGAATTCCACATCACCATGCACTCAGTAGGAACAGTAGGAGTTACGATCTCCGCCTTCCTGAACTTTCCTTCCTCCAGAGCTCCTCTGTCCCATTTTCTCTTGCTGGGTCTTCCTCTTTGTCTAACTGGCCTCCAAGCAGGAGTGTATCCTGGGATGCATAACAGACTCTCCTCTTGCTCTACCCTCAAACTCCAGATGACCTCATCCAGCATGGCTTTAATTACCCTTAACTTGCTGATAACTGTCTAATTTATCGTTCAAGTCCTGACCTCTCTCCAGGCTCCAACTGCCTTATGTTATCTCCACTTGGAATTCTCATGTGCAACTCAAATATGATATATCCAAAGTGGAACTTGTGATTCCTATCCATCCCCACCCAGCTGGCAGTCTTCCCTGTCGCAGTAAATGGTACATCCTCCAACCGGTTACTCAAAGCAGAAATCTCAGGTCCCTCCCTTTCCCTCACTCCCACATCAAATCCATCAGCAACACGTGTTATTTACATCTTTCAGATAGTTCCCCCAGATGTCCGCATCCTTCACTTGTAAATGCCCACATGTTCACTCAAGCCATTATCATCTTTCGCCTTGATGACTGCCGTAGTCAATGCACTGGCTTTTTGTATGCCTTTTCTTTTCTACCAAAAACTCTTTCTTTACATACTGGTCAGAATGATCTTACAAATGTATAAATCAGATTATGCCTTTTCTCTGCTAAAAACCTTCTAAAGGTTTAACATTGCATTTAGAAAAGCAAGACGACGCAAAAACCCAAGTTCCATGGAATGGGTCACGAAGGCCCTGTATGATCTGAGAGTTGATTGCTCACTATATTGGGTTGAATAGTGTCCCCTCAGAATTCATGTCCACCTGGAACCTCAGAATCTTACCTCATTTGGAAATAGGGTCTTTGCAGATGTAATCAGTTACGTTAGGATGAGATCATACTGGATAAGCATGGGCTCTAAATCTAATATGACTGGTATCCTCATAAGAAGAAAAGAGACTCAGAGGCATAGAGGAGGCACAGAGATGAAGGCCACGGAAGATGGAGACAGAGATTGGAGGGATGCAGCTCTAAGCCAGGAACCGCAAGGTCCACCGGCTACCACCAGCAACTGGGAAAAAGGCGTAGGACAGATTCTTCCTCAGGGCCTCCCGAAGGGAACAACCCTGCGGACACCGTAATTTTGATTTCTGGCCTCCTGTTTTATGAGAAAATGAATTTCTCTTGTTTTAAGCCACCCCATTTATGGTAATTTGATACAGCAGCCCTAGGAAGCTAACACAACCACATCTTCTTGCCTCTTCCACCTTTGCCCTCATGCAGTGATGCTGCCCTGGCCTTCATCTTATCGCAAAGCTTAGTCTTGTCTGGGCGGCGGCGGGGTGGGGGGTGGTGCGGGGGGGTGTAGGGCTTTGAATTTGCTCTCCTCACTGTGTCCCAGAGCTCTTCCCAGGACTGTCTCTTCTACATCAAATACACCTCCACCTGCACTACTATAACCTCTGATGTTTGTTCCACATGTTTACAGTAGTATTTTGACTAGGCTTGTATTTATTTCTTTGGTGTCATCCATTGCTATACCTGAGAAATCCAAGGCAAAGTATGCACCTACGTTGGAAGCATCTTTAGACAGTACGTTGTTTCCAAATGTGAGTCAGATAAGATGAAGGTGGGGGGATGTGAACTGTGAGAGTATTGCTCACTCCATCAGATTCATGAAATTTCAGGATGAACGGATCCCCTGGAATCTGTTTCCCTGCCTTTAAAAACTAGCAGCAATAAATTCCCTCCCTCTGTGGTTAAGTCACAGGAATAGAGGGTATCCAGGCCATGTAGACGCAGAGGGGAGTTCCTGGGTAAAGGCAGTCAGCACTTTCAGAACATATACATTGGAGGAAAGCAAATTTGGGGACTAAAGATACAGGTTTTCACATTATTTCTAAACCCTAAAAAATATCTGGTGGAGAATCTGATAATTCTCTAATTTGGACTAAAAGTCCTAATACTCCAGGACGGAGGTGGCAGGCCCTTGAGGTCAGCTCATAAATACTGGTCACTGATTGCAGGGAACTCTGATGAAGAAGGAAGAATATCCACATAGTTTCAAATACTTGTTCTCCCTCCACTGGCTTGGTCACACCAGGCTTTAGCATTTATTTGCTCCCAGTTAGAAAACATTGTAAATGAACCATATGAACCAAACTGGTGTCATTCATACTTTGCGATGCATATTTGTGTGACTATATTAACTAATATAGCAAACAGCTGACAGTTCTTATTCCATAGATTTATGTGGTTCTTCTCCCAGTATACCTTACACATTATTAAATCAAAGAGCCCCTTCACACAGTGCAATATATAAGTAAATATCAAAACTGAGTTACCGTTGATTGTTACAGCTTAGTCTCTGGTGCCCCAATCAAACCAATAAATCGATGACATTGGTGATAAAGAAGGAATCCTAATATAATGTAACTACTCGTTCTAGGAAACAAACCATAACCTCTGTTCAGTGGGGTCACACATGTTTTTATGACTCACACACCCGTACGCTCTCCTGACAGTGGCTCCCCAGAGTGGAGATTCTCACCCTGGGAGGTTCCCTGTGGCTACATGGAAGCCCTTAGCTCCGTGACTTTACTACAGTAGCAATGCTTCCCCAGGGCAATAGACTGGTAAGTACACGTTAGTAACTGATTTGTTCAGACCTACTGCAGACCTCATCCTGGGGAGGACTGATTATCTGAACGTAACTCGACAGATTTAGGTAAAATCTGATCCCCATTTTTGAGATGAGACATCTGAGGCATGAGAACATTAAGAAACTTGACTGAGGGTGCACAGACCTAGTACTTGGAAGAGTGAGGCCAAATGGAAGGACTCCTATCCGATGGAACTATTCGTCAGTATCTAGGCTCACTCTTCTACTGGCCCCAAACCATCAGCCGGTGTCAGCAGGTGCTGACCTAGTCATTGTCTAAATCCATAGGCTCTAAAATCTCTGCGAGGAGACAAGGGCAAAGTGAGACTTTTTACTGTAGCGTCTTGGAGAGCAGGTTGCTAATGGACCAGAGTACAAAGAAAAGAACAATACGAATGAAAGAAAAAGCTAGGATTTCAAAGATGAAAAGTGGTTTGAAACAACCAGGTGCAATAACAAATTCTTTGTGAAAAAATAATCTGCTCCACCAGATTTTAAGACTGGAACATGTCAAAATGTAGAAATATTTTTATTATAAATCTGCTACCTCTGGGGCCCCCTTTGGAGGAAATGGTGTAGCATGCACCCTCTTGGGAGTGTGATAAATTTGCTCCACTGTGAAAGTGTATCACCCCGTTCTGAAACAGAAGGCAGCCCTTCAGGCACCAAGCCTCAGGAGGGCAAATTGCCCTTGCCTTCCATCTCTACATTCTGTTTCCCTTACCTGCTCACTTGCTAATCTGTTTCCGAGCTCTACTTAAAGAATGGACCAAAGCAAACTTAAATCATGCAGCTCAACTTAAGCACTATATTCTCAAAACTTATAATTTAAATTTTTTTCTGTCTTTGAGAAATACTAAACTAAATCAAAGGCTTCCCTTTTATTATCATAATTTTAGCCCTTTGGTTTATTGTGTTCCTTTTCTAGCTGCTAGAATTTATTTTAAATATGCCTTTGTTGAACCAATACTTTTATATTTTAGGTGAGCACAGAATGTCACATTTGATTGACCTGTGAGTCAAACAGTCCTCAAGTCACACATATATCACAAGATTCCTTTATGTCTACACAATTCTAAATGCTCAGAGTAGATCATAACAAACATTGACATAAAAATATAAGTGAATTTGTATGCATTTGTGTGAATTAATTTTAATGCTCTATATAGTTCTTCTCTTCAGGATAATTTGAGTATTATTTTCTGCTATTGTTTTAGGAAATTAAAATCCAGAATCAGAACATGAGATAAGAATTTGTTTTAAGCTCATCTCATACTATACAAAAAAAGATCAACTCAAAATGGATTAAAGACTTAAACGTAAGACATGAAACTTTAAAACTCCTAAAAGAAAACATGGGGGTGGGGGAAGCTTCAGGACATTGGTCTTGGCAATGATTTCTTAAATGTGACACCAAAAGCACAGAAAACGACACGAAAAATAGGCAAGAGGCACTACATCAAACTAAAAAGCTTTTGCACAACAAAGGAAACCATCAACAGAATGAAAAGGCAATCTATGGAATGGGAGGAAATATTTGCAAACCATATATATCTGTTAAGGGGTTTATATCCAAAATATATAAAGAACTCCTACAACTCAATAGTGAAAAAACAAATAACCAGATTAAAAATGGACAAAGGATTTAAATGGGCATTTCTCCAAGAAGACGGACAAATGGCCAACATGTATATGAAAAGGTGCTCAACATCACTAACCACTAGGGAAATGAAAATCAAAACTACAGTGAGGTATCACCTCACACCTATTAGGATGTCTGTTATCAAAAACCAACCAAACAAACAGATAACAGGTGCTGGTTAAGTTGTGGAGAAGTTGGAACCCTTGTACACCACTGAGACGAGTACAAATTTGTTCAGCTGCTATGGAAAACAGTAAGAAAGGACCTCAAAAAGCTAAAAAAAGAACTACCCATGTCTGGGTACATATTCCACGTCTGGGTATATATCCAAAATAATCGAAGTCAGGATATTGAAGAGGTATTTGCATTCCCATGTTCACTGCAGTGTTATTCACAACAGTCAAGACATGGCAGTAGCCTAAATGTCCATTTATAGATGAATGGATAAACAAAATGTCACACACACACACACACACAGGAATATAATTCAGCTTTATAAAAGAAGGAAATCCTGCCATATATGACAACATGGATGAACCTGAAAGACATTATGCTAAATGAAAGAAGCCAGTCACAGAAGGACAAATACTACAAAATTCCACTTTTATGAGGAATCTAAAATAGTCAAACTCATAGAAGCAGAGAGTAGAATGGTGGTTGCCAGGGGCTGGGGGGAAGAAAAAAAAATGGAGTTGTTGTTCAATGGGCATAAAGTTTTAGTTATGCAAGATGAAAAAGTTCTACTAGAGATCTAGTATATAACATAATGCATTATGGTTAACAATACTGTACTGTGCACTTACAAGTTGTGTTAGGGGGTGGATCTAACGTTAAGTGTTTTTACCACAAAAACAAAAATCCCAAAAAACAAAGCGACCTGAGGCAACTTTTGGAAGTGATCGATGTTTATTATCTTGTTTATAGTGATGACTTCAGGGGTGTATGCATATGTCCAAACTCATTAAATTGAGAATTGTATACGTTGAATATTTGTAGTTTTTCTATATCTCAATTGTATCTCAACAAAGCTGTTTAAAAAAAGGAATTGTTGTTAACTAAGAACTTCACTACCAGAAGGGAGGAGGGTGGCTGAGGGATGATCACACCAACCTTCTGGTTATATCAACATTATAGACTTCCTTTTATGAATAAATCTAGCCTTGAAATTATGGGAGTTCTTATACTTAAGTTCAAACTAAGGTCCGTCTGAGAATTGCCTTTAGTCAGCAGGATGGATACTCAGGTAGAAAGAGGAGGTCTTTGGATATTCAGAGGAGAAGTGGATGGGCTTTTGTTTTCTGAAATTAGCAAATATTATTAAGAGCTAATAACATACATTTGAAAGGGATCACAGTATTTGTCCAGACAATGATTAAGGACCCATCATTTTGTGAGGGCTTTAACTTTCCTCTTCTTAACTACTAACATGTAAGGGTTATATCTCCCTTTGTCACTATGACTAATGCCCTTAATTTAATATTAAAGTACGTATTATTCTTGTATCAAAGCTAGTAGATGATGACAGTGTTGAAGAGAATGTTAAGGATGATAACGTCGATGGCAGTGAATCCGAAGGTATATGAATTTCACTGTGGACCCCCAGGTAACTGGTTTGGGTCTTGGGGCTGCACAGAAAATGCATAAAAGGAAACCTACTCAAGCTATGTGGGTAGGTACATCTGTGTACCCTCACACTGGCAGTATCAGTGGAATCACCCCCTCTGGGGTCAAAGTGGTGACTGTCCCCAAACTGTGGTTGTTCCTCAGAAACGTACAAGGTCATATAAGTGTAACTCTCTAGTCCCTCATTTTATCCTCCTATTCTTGTCCCTCTCTCCTCTACCCTTTTTTTCCCCTTAAATTTGTACAGTGATTTTCAACTAACTCTGTCCTATATAATCCCTTATGATCTCAACGGACCTGTATAATTTGTATGGTTCACACAGTTCTAACTCAAATTGTGGTTCAAACCCACAGTTCTTTTCACTTTACCATAGCAGACTCGTCAACGTAGAACTGGGTAAACTGCATACTTTATGTTTGTCCAGGTCTGGACTAGGCAGCCACCTTAAAGTCTGTAATATCTAATTTGTTGTTCTTTCTCCCGCACAGTAATATTAGTCTAGAGTTTTGCATATACGTACATGAACTTTCTGACCTGCTTATACACCAACCTTAACCCTGTTAAGTCTACTTTTCATTTTATGGGCACCCTAGAGACTGTGTGTTTCCCAAACCAGGCCTAAATGGGGGAGTCTCAGGGGTCCCTTCTCCTGCTTTGAAAACATGATTCATGTTGCTAAATTTCAAAGTGTCATTTCATCATGTGTCTCACAAAATATTACATTATCCTGATGACTCACTATTGTCAATTGGAGGTTACCTCAGATTTAAATTCTTTCATGCTGGCGGTATGTGCATAAGGCTTTAGCTTTCGTAATTCTTCTCAATTTACTCAAGCAGTTTAGAAAGGACCAGATGGAAATGAACATATTGAACGCTTAAAAAGAAATGTTTGTATTGTTTATGCAGGAAGTAAGACTCATTTCTTAATACACCGAGAAGGTCGTTTCCCTTTCTCTTAGCAATTACAAATGAAATGAAATCTAGGACCTCTGCATTTCCCTACAGTAGTTAAGCCAGTAGTTAAGCCGATGCAGCAGATACTTTGGTCTTAATTATTTATGGATGACCATGTAAAATGCCTGCCAAAAGTAGCAAAGGGAAAATAGTGGCTGGTATTACACAACTGACCTTGAATCGAGCTCTGACTGAAATTAATTACCCAAAGTTTTAAAATCTCAGCTTCGTATATTGGTGGTAATGTCCTTCTCTGGTGATAATGAATAGGCCCATTGTCTTACCATGAGCTTTGCTTATCACAGGCATTTATTTCAGAGAATTTGGTCCATCTCACCCTTGCAGGGAAAACATTATTAATTGACCTGATTTTTTTTCTAATTCCTGTATATTGTGTCATCATAACATTCAGCCTCAGCCTTTGACATTCCAGTAAGGCCAGCTGTTATTTTATAGAATGATTGTAAAAATTAGTTCAGTTTTGGACTGACCTCTAGAATATTTTGCCACTCAGAAGGTACAAACAGATTTTCTCATATCCTTTTCTTGTGTTTCTGTCTTGTCAATCTAGGGTATATTAGATGTGAGCCACTGGATGGGGGAAATTATTATTCCTATTAATTCTCATTAGCTGTCAGTCTTTCACAGAGAGGAAATTTGGTCAGAATGGGACTGATGCTAACTTGTGAATATGTAATCCAGTCTTTAGAGGACGTTTGCTTTGAAGATGCAGTGCCTTCTTCTATCATTTTTAAGGGCCCATTTAGTTTTTATATATTTGAGTATCGACAAAGATGTTGCCTCCAGGGTCCCAGGTGCTTTTCCCCACAGGTTCCGGATTTGTGCATGCCTGGGATCACATCATTGGTAGCTGGGGGCAAAAGTTGCACCTGAGGAAACTTCACTGACAGAAGAATGAAGAATGCCACACTGGAATGCTGAGAACATTCATTTATAATAAACAGTAATTAAACAGGGATTATTAGGGTGGCACATTTACGATGTGAAAGTCAAAGATGTGTCAGCACCTTATAAAGTCCCGAAAGTAATTCAGCTGAAACATTTGCTCTGGGCAAATGGGCATTTGTTCTGGGCTGAAGAACAAAGTTCTATTCTAGGGAAGAAGCAGGCTTGCTGGTTGTTGTATTGAAAAACTCTTCGTAATAATCTTTTTGGTTTTAAGCATTTAACAGATCTCTGCCAGGGTTTAATACGTACGCTATGAAGTCTGAGAGACTGGGACATATCACTGGGCTTTTCTCAAAACCAATCCTGTTCCCTTTCAGAAGACATCATTAAAAATACACATAGAAACTTAGTTTTTGTCTTTTGAATATAAATCTCAGGCAAGGTGGCTGCACTTTCAGAGGGGTCTGGGTTTCCCTTTGTTTTGCCGTCTATCTCTGCCTTTTTTCTTCATCCTTCTAACCTACTGGCTTCACCCATCACCTGAGCTGATAACTGTAGCCACAGACAAAGGAGGTTAGGCTTCCCTTGATGCTTGGTGTTTATTCAGTCACTCCCATTCTCTTCTTCAAAAACCTTGCGGAAACTGCACTCTTCCACACGGTAGCCTCCCAGCGTTGGCTTGATGGATGAATGCTCTCTGATGCGCTAACCATCAGAGGAGGTAAGAATATAGCTTCCTTTTCAAGAACCCAACATTTCTTTGGCCTCCTGGAACCATTTCTGTTTAATAAAAAAAGATCTCTAGGGCTTCCCTGGTGGCACAGCGGTTGAGAGTCTGCCTGCCGCTGCAGGGGACACGGGTCCGTGCCCCGGTCCGGGAAGATCCCACGTGCCATGGAGTGGCTGGGCCCGTGAGCCATGGCCGCTGAGCCTGTGCGTCCGGAGCCTGTGCTCCGCAACGGGAGAGGCTGCAGAAGTGAGAGGCCCGCGTACCGCAAAAAAAAAAAAAAAAAAATCTCTAATAGTAAGAGTTTCAACGAGGTAATAAGGGGAAACCAGCACAAAGATTGCTGAATAGGGAGCAGTTGGAACCTGGCATCAAATAGGGCTTCTTTGCCTTTTTCAAGTTATGGACACTCTACATCATTTACACATTAGACTTACCCTGTGGCAATGGTACAAGATTTCAGTTCAAATGACTTAAAAAAGAAAAGGGGAGAGTGGAAAATAGAATGGCATAAGAAAAAAGGACTACATCTGCCCATCGAAGCATCAACACCAACTTTCTAGATTTTTGTTTGAAACCTGTAAAAATCTTTTCATCCCTCACTGTTAAAATAACATTTAGTTAAAAGACCCATTAGCCATGTATGAGTCAAAGTTTCATTTAATTCATATTTATTTCTACCTCTTATATTCAAGGAACTTTTAAATTACTGGGAAGACAAACATGAATAAGACAACAAATCCATCTTCAGACATGTTTTTCGCTAGGGAAGCAAACTACTACTGGATTTATTATTGCACAACCGCACGTCATGCCTTATTAAGTAAGTCAGGTCTAAGTTGCCTTTAGGATACGTACACAGAATGTCCATCCTAAAGAAAAATCCTGTGCGCAAGTAATTCATGAAGACTGTTGGAACCTTCAGTCTCCACGTGGTCTTTCCTTGATTTGAAAAATGGCCATTTTTTTAAGAGAAGGAAAAGTCATACCCATGTAGAAAGATGTGACAGGCTTCTCCTTACCTCCCTTCCCCAAACAGGGCACTTGTGTTTATAAACTTTGCTTAGTAGCAATTCAATCCAGGGCCATTGATTGTGCCTAAACCAGAGGAGAAGCTCAACAGACAAATCTAGGAAGGATGGAGACCTAGTTTTTCCCCAATTTTATGGAAAGAGAAAATAGTTTCTAATGGATAGAATATTTCTAGGAGGAAATGGATAGGCTCTCAATATCAGAGGTTCCTCGAGGGAAAATGTGTAGGGAAGCTAACAACAGAATAGCTGGTAAATGACAAGGAGGGACACCTCTGGGAACAGGGTTATAAAGGTCCTAAATCTGAGGACACTTGAGAGAGAAGAGCTTGGCCAAGGTAGATTTAGAGGCAAAATGAGCTTAGGAATTGGAGAATTTCCTGCTTTTCATTTTTTCTAATTACTGGAGTACTATTTGTGGGATGCATAATGTTATGAGGCTCTGCCTTCAAATTAATAATGAACATCAAAAACTTTCTGATTAATTTTCCAATCTTTAAGCTTTTTATTAAAATATTAATATTTTTTTCTAAGTGAATAGCTATGGGATATAGCCCAGGAAAATAAATTGACTCAAGGATTCTTAGTTGGGATCCAGGCAAAGAGAAACAGGATTCTGACAACATTCCTTGTCAGCCCTCCAACAAATAAAACTACCCAGGATTCTTCATGACAAGAGCATTTTTAGACAAGGGTTACATGCCTGTGTTGCTTGTTAATGAGAGTGGAATTCACAGTATAGTACAGTGGGAATTGCCTGAATACAGGAGTCAGGCAGATCTCGGTTCAAATCTAAGTTCAGTAAGTTACTAATTATGTGACCTTCACAAATTGCCATCATAGACACGTTGGTGCTACTTCCATTCCATTTTCACCTGGCAAACTAAGAATAACAGCACGATTTCCTTCCTTATGACACTAGATTGCCCTCTCTTTCAATTTATTTGAGCCAATGTTTACGTAGGCTTCTTGCCCTGAAAAACTGCCATCAGTGAATTAATTCAGTTACCGTTCAGAATAAATGTACAGGTAAGGTCTACTATGTCAATTTCAGCATTTATTAGAAAGCCCAAAGGGATTAACTAGGATTGTTCCTGAATCCATTGTACTGCTCCTAAAACACAGTCATTGTGTTTGTTTCTTCACGGAAGCAATGTCTACCACTGGGTAAAGAGAAAAAAGAAGGAAACTGTATTTATACATATTTTCCCCTTTACTAACAATCTCACATTGTTAACAATATTGTTTAGCATAGTATAATCCATATTCCTCATTACATCATTCTTTATGCTTAGAGAAATTTTAAGTGGGTTTAACCGAAATATTCCTTGTTCTTTCCAAACTTCATTTGCTTTCTGTACGTAAAGTTCTCTGAATAACATGTCAAGGGAGGAGTATATATTAAATAAAGGGAAATACTAAACTCACATAAAATATATATATTTTAAATGACACTATTTTATATACCATATGTCATATATAATATGCACCTTTGGTATATGGCTAAAATGCAAAAGGAAGAGGGCTGGAAACTTAGGGCTGGAAATACGAGTTCTTATGTGTAAACCTATTGCCTACAGGCCCCAATTTCTCAAACAACAAACACAAATGAGAAGCTGAAACCATATAAAAAGTTGCAGAACCCATGAGCAGTTTTAAAGCACAAATTAAACAAAGAACAGTCAGTATTCATTTCGCCTCCACTGGTAGTTAACTACTCATCTATGTGTGTTTATGAGCCGAGGAGGAGAATCCAGTTAACCGTAGAACCCCATATTCAAGCTGAACTACACTGCTCCTTTGGATTGTCATTTTTAACACATTAGCTTCCACAGATTCTATTTGAAGTGGAACATCCAGTATATAGCTTGATTCTTTCCCCTTATAATTTCATCAGAAGGAAAAATAATAGAAAATACAATGTGAAGGGTTAATAGTATTTTTCACTGAAGACAATATAAAACTTTTAATAATACACAGTTTAAGATTGAAGATGATCACCAAAAGTTTTCTTTTCTATATCCAAACAACAAAGATCTATTCAAGTTAAAATATCATAGCTTTCCAATTGTATTGATATATATGTGTAAGCATCTTCATGGTAGATTACAGCTCATACTCTATATATGGAGCCATTCTGGTAACAAGAATACTGTGACAACCTGAGCTAAAGTCTGAAGAAACTATGAATGATATTTAGGAAGAACAGTGATTTCTCAGTTGTCTTTACTTTAAAATATTGGGTTGGCCAAAAAGTTCGTTCGCGTTTTTCTGTAAGATCTTATGGAAAAACCAGAACGAACTTTTTGGCGAACCCAATATATTGTACTCTGAAGTGACAATATCTTTCCGTATGTCAATTTAGTCATCAGTCCATTCACTCACCCATTCATCCATCTATCCATCCATCCATCCATCCATCCATTTATATTTTCATTCATCCACCTATATAACATTTATTGAGTGGCTACTGTATGTTGGGAAATGAACCAGGAGCTGGGAATGCAAAGACGAATAAAATAAAATTCCTGATTTCAAGTTGCTTAGGACCTCAAGAAAACAGCCAGACACATAAATCAATAATTACAATACATGCAGTTAAGTGCCATAATAGGCATATACTGCCCTTGAGAAAGACTTGGGAAACAATATTTACATTCACCTGCCTGACTGGAGTTGATGATGGAAGAAATGAGAAAGAATAAAGATATTGTCAAGATATTAGATGGAATTCAGATTTAGTAGAGGAATCTAAATTGCAAAACACCAGGCATACAAAAGCAAGGATAAAGTAGACAAAGTAGGCTATTTGAGACGGCTGAACTACAGGGTGCATTCAGCAGTGGCAGGTGAGGGTGGGTAGATTGTGGAGGAACTCAACATACGGCGTTTGGACTTGAGCTTATACACCAGCATTTCTTAAACCAGCATTTCTTAAACCTGAGTAACATATGGATGCTTTTTAAAGGAAAATACCTCTTGCGACTTCCATTGTTCACCTCAATTATTTTTATCGCATTCTTACTTACATATGCACACATGTAAAACCAAGTACAAACTCCTTATATACAAAGCTCTTATATAACAAAAACAAAATTATAAGTTAAAAATAAAAAGAATTATAAAACGATTACAATTCAAAGTTGGAGGGATCTTACTACTTTCTTTTTCAGTTAAAACACTGCGTTGATGTGAATGTGGTCTTAACTGCTTGGGTGCGGGAGTTTTGACTTTGTCATGCCTTCACCAACACTCATGTTGCTAGGGCACAGTTAGCTCACGATGTGTCTCTCTTTAAACCATAGGGAGATCTTTGTATGTTTATATCCCATGAGGGGATGCCATTTGGCCTTAAGACTTGAAGTTCCCCTATGTCCTTTTTTTTTTTCATAGTCAGAAAGATGAACGTGGTATCACTGGTTGCTAATGAAATTGTTGGCACTGACAGAATAGCAGGTGCTGAAATCTTGTGGCATGGCCGTGTCACAAGAATATATACCTATATTTATGCTTGTCTGGAATATATACCTATATGTATGCTTACATTTATGTTTTGGATTATTATTAAAAAGTGTACAATTTGTAAATTAGTAAAGAAATCCAGGACCCCTGAGATCATGGCCATGGAAATAACTTTTAAAAATACTGCCAGAGACAATGAGGCCACCACTGAAGGGTCACATGCAAGGATGGATTTCCTGTTGGAAAGCTCACTGTGTGAAGAGTTAGAAAACTTTAAACAGTCTGACAAAAGATGATGCAGCAGCCATGGGAACAGGGAGGAAAAGATAGATTTGAGAGGGGTAGGAGTATAATTGACAGGACTTGGTCTCAGATTGAATGTGGGAGGGAAGGGAAATTGAAAATTCGAAGATGGTTCTCATATTTCTAGCATGGTTGCCTGGGTAGAAGGGGATACCGTGGGCTAATAGGGAGAATGTTAGAAATGGAGTAGGCTGTGGGTGGAAAACAATGAAATTGGCTTTGGATATATTCCATCTGAAATGCCACAGCTCCGATAGAGTAGACAGTCTGCAATGTAAGCCTGGAGCTTGGGAGAAGGAACTGGGCTGTGGTTGAGGTTTGGTCATCATCGGCATACCTGTGGTCATTGTGGACATACATGTATGAGATCCCTACGGGGAGAGAGTAGGGAGTTAGAAGAAAGCCAAAGCTGGCCTCACAGGGGGTAGTGATACTTCAGGGTGGGCAGATGGGAGAAGGACAGCTCCAAAGCCTAATAAGGACCATTCAGAGACCAGAGGAGACCCAGGAGAGTAGGTGTCACTGGTGACCATTGAAGGCACTGCTGTGTTTTGCCTGAATTATTTCTGAATCTTAGTTTTCTCACCTGAAAAGAGGGAAATGATTATTTCACAGTTGTAATGAGAATTATGTGAGCACAGATAGGAACAACATTTAACATGGCTCAGATCCTAACATATAATAATTGCTTATAAAATGGAATTCCTTTTCCATCACCCCCCATGCCTATTCCTTTTTTCATTTCCCTGGGGGAATGGTTGAGAGTGTAACATGTTAATATCACAGAGATTGTGGCAATATCATGGATTTGTCCCATTCTCCAATTTCTTATTACCTAAAAATTAACTGGAAAGTCAACCATCCAAGTCACTGAGGAAGGTCTGGGAAAAGACTCACTGAACCCTGCCCAGGGAGCGAATCCTACTGATAACCTTAGCTAACACTTGACAGGATACTCCAGCAGTCATGACTTTGGAGTTTTAGAGAAAATATCAGAGCAGCCTCTGCTGGGAGTTACTCTTCAGCTTCCACAGAGCTCTGTTGCATTAGCCCTTTGACTTCAGTCCTGACCCTGACCTTGAAGCTTTCTATTCTAAACCACCTGTGAACTGGTCTCTTGCTTTTAGACTGACTAGGTCTAACTGACCATCATTTGTACATGTTAAGCCAGAGGTCCTGCAACTGTAGCCCACAGGCCAAATATGGCCCCCAGCTTGTTTATATAAATAAAGTTTTATTGGAACACAGTCACACCCATTTATTTACATATCATCTAAGACTGCTTTAACATGACAAGAGCAGAACTGAGTGGTTTCAGCAGAGACTATATGACCCACAAAGTCTAAAGTATTTACTATTTGGCCCTTTACAGTAAAAGTGCCCAGACTTGAGTGTTATACTCTAACTCTGTATTGCCATCTTTTAGAAACAAAACCTGTGTTGGATACTTAACTCGATGCCTATCTCTGGATTAGCTACTGAGAGTAGAATGCGGAGCCAAGGATGTTCTGTCCTCAAAGAGCACACAGTGTAGACCAATAACTCCTAACTGACTGGGGGATAAGATCCTCTTCTCCACCTTCTCTCCTTGGTCTCTACTCAGAGGACAGTATTCAGGAAAGTAACAGAAAACAAGAAGAAGCTTCATACAAAAGACATTTCCCATTTACGTCTAAAGTTTATCCTGATTCAAGTCTCCCTGGCCTGGAAGTTTCAATAGTGGGAATAAATCTTAAAAGAAAGAAAAATACCCTGTGCCCTTCCTCCCCCAGATCGCTGGCTCGGCACCACTCTACTCTCTGAGCTGGCATAGACTTTGAGAGTTCAAAGCTACTTCCAAAGCTACTTCTTAAGACAATTTGTCTATCAAAATGAAGAAAAAATAGTTCTTCTTTCCATAAAACCTTTCATGTTTTATTATAAAAGTCTCTAGGTTGTATTGTGCCTCCAATGCTGCTTACAAACTCTTGGAAATACATGAAGAGTTCTCTTTTGTTCAAGTAGAATAGTAGCATATTGGAAATCACAAGTAGAAAATCATAATTGGGATGTGGGAGCAAAGGTAGCTGAGTTCAGATAAGGCCTTTTCCCTAGTTAATGAGATGTGTGTGAATGTGAAATTCCATGCAAATGGGGCTCAGGTTTGCGGGCATCTGGGTTCTTTTATTTACACTAAAAAGTCACAGCAGAAGAGGCTCTGTTGATAGGTCAGCTCAACTCTCCAGAAAATGAATAATGTATATGCTTTCAGATAATTCAGTTAGTGCAAAAAGTTACTAAATATACAGTGACACAACAACTTGCCATTTTCAAACTACTTCCCCTGGATCTCTGTGCCTTGAGTTTATAGCAACAAATACAAGATTAGGGTTTTGGGCTTCCCTGGTGGCACAGTGGTTAAGAGTCCTTCTGCCAATGCAGGGGACATGGGTTTGAGCCCTGGTCGGGAAAGATCCCATATGCCGCGGAGCAACTAGGCTCCGTGTGCCACAACTACTGAGCCTGCGCTCTAGAGCCCGTGAGCCACAACTACTGAGCCCAAGTGCCACAACTACCGAAGCCCGCGTGCTTAGAGCCCGTGCTCTGCAACAAGAGAAGCCACCGCAATGAGAAGCCCACACACCACAACGAAGAGTAGCCCCTGCTTGCCACAACTAGAGAAAGCCTGCGCTCAACAATGAAGACCCAATGCAGCCAAAAATAAAAAATAAATTTATAAAAAGAAAAGAAAAAATTAGGGTTTTTTTTCCAACTTGACTTAAATTGTCATTGTGCAACTTTTAAAATTTATTTATGAATTAAATTTTTAATGCACATAGAAAAAAATCGGACAACACATGAGAATCTAAGAAGTTATATTCAAAAGAGTGTATTTTTATGTTTGTACATTCACTTATTAAAGTATGGCAGAGGTCTTTTAAAAATTAAATATATGAGGGTACCATCTAATTCTTTCTCTTTTCTCAGATTTATGCATTACCTTTCCTTTTCCCTTCCCTTTCCCCCCAAATTAGATTTCTTAGTTACCTTCAATTTCACCTTGAAATACAAATATGTATTATTATTATTTCCCGCCTTCTTTGAGTCTTGAGCTTCCACCTCATCGTCCACCTGCCTCTGATGCTCAGAACTCACAGGTCCCCCTTTAGCACTTGCCCTCCCCGGCTCTGTACCTTGAGCCGGCCTCACCAAGTTGCTTATCACCCAGCGTTTCTGACTCTGCTCAGTTCAGGGCCCTGCGATGCCTACGCTTTAATTATTTTACAAAATAATTAAGAAAATTCCTCAAGTTCCCACAGCTACTGTTAAAATTGCTGGAGTTGAGATTCACTCTAGATAGTGATATTTTTACATCACCACCTTGGTTTTTAAAAAAAAACTTTTTGTGTGTGTGTGAATATTCTGTCTAGATTTCTGACACTTTGAGAGTATTTCAAGCAGATTATGTTGGAAGCAATTTGGTTTGGTTTAGTTTGATGATTTCATTAGAAGAGATGAAGGATGAAACTGGGTCTCAGAAGCCAGTAACGAGGTGATTGCAAAGGTGCGGGAGTGCTATTCCAAATAAATAGACAACTGTCTTAATTTTTCCCTTATCTCGGCATCTATTGTTATGACCTCCAGCAGAACCTTCCAACTGTTATTAACAATTAATTTCCTAACTTTGTTTTAAAGTAGTGGATAATGGATCTTTACAAAGTCTAAGTGAAGAATCAAGAATGAGGCAGCGTGCAGAGCCCCCTTTCTCTTCTCCCACATCCGGATGAGATCATGGTCAGCTACAGAATGTCTTCATTTTCTTCACTCTTGTCTCCTGTTCACCTGGCAGTTAGCAACCTCTTGGATATGCTGGGGGTGGGTAAGGGCAGGAGGGAAAACGCTTTGTCCCCTCTTTCTAGAAACTTAAGCCCGTTTCCTCTTGTCCTTTCTCAGGGGTAAGCTTGTATTTCCATTTTAAATCGGAGCTCCCACAGGGCATTAGCCACATGCCATTTTTACTTAACTGCATTTTATTTTCTCCAAGATGATGCTGTGCTCACATAACTGATCTATGATCATAGGAAGAAAATGACCAAAACTGCATTCCAGTGACTATAAGTTAATATTTTACAGGCCACTGTAATGAAAGTTTTGACCACTGTTATAAATCATACCTAGAACACACATAACTCATGGTCTGTACTGACAATACTGTGAATATATCCTACAACACTAAGCAGTGGATTTGAACTGTCCTAATCGGGGTTGGTGATAATTAGGCAGAGCAGGATAACATTTATCCCCACACTCTGTGGGAAACGAGGACATTTATAGCCAGAAAATTGATAATATAAACAAAGGCACTGAATCACGTTTTACTTCTTTGTGCAAACATTTTTTTTTTTTTTGCGGTACGTGGCCCTCTCACTGATGTGGCCTCTCCCGTTGCGGAGCACAGGCTCCGGACACGCAGGCTCAGCGGCCATGGCTCACGGGCCCAGCCGCTCCGCGGCATGTGGGATCCTCCCGGACCAGGGCACGAACCCGTGTTCCCTGCGTGGGCAGGCGGACTCGCAACCACTGCGCCACCAGGGAAGCCCCTGTGCAAACAGTTTTACAGAAGTGGATTACACTGTTGTAAACTCATGCTAATGACTAGATATATATTTTAAAACATCAAAAAGTTCAGTTTGAATTTGAATTGTAAAGTCACAATACTTAATAATACATGAAAGTAATTAAAATCTATTTCTTTAGTAAGTACTTGTTATGAAAAAATTTAAAATCATTTGCTGTGATTTAGTGCAAGTTAGTGCATACCTATTACTTTTTTCTTTCCTTCTGTCCTTTTATTCATTTTTGTTTCTTTGATCATCTCTTAAATATTAGATGGTTTCCTTTTGCAAAGCTTTGAAACTAGATGGTAGGACAATTTGGATGAATATCTTCATGAACAGATCTCTGTTTGATTGAGGGAAAATATCTTTATTTCTTTTAATATTAACTTTCAAATGGAAGGGCAACTCATTTTGGTTTCCTGACATAACTCAGTGGAAGACACCTTTTGCTTTGGTTTAGGGCTCTCTGTTTTCCGAACGCTGGGAGGTTAAAAAGTTACCTTGATTAACAGAGAAATGAGTAAATGTAGGCTTGGGGAGCCGTATGCCTGGAGAGATGGGGTGGTGGAGGTATGTACATTTTAATGAATTCTGATTTTATTAAATCATTTGCATAATTTGAAGAATGCATGTGGGTTGCATAAAAGTGCTGAATACTTTTTAAGGTTGCTCATCTTCATAATTTCTGCAATTTTGTGTCTATGATTGTGTAATTGGTTTTCCCTGGGCCTCCCATCACCCATCCCTTTTTAATTGATGGTTCTAATTCATTTGTGCTAAGTGAAGCCTCAGGTGATAAAAAAAATAGCAGGGAATGCCCAGATGCCCTTCTTGGAGAAGATTCTTAAGAGAAAATGATCTGCTTTTGAGGAAAAGTCCTGTTTTTCTCTTTGTGTGCCACCAGTGATGTCCTTATTGTGCATATCTGAAGGAAGGTCAGCCCAGCTGGCAAGGTTATTTCATTGACTAATGGGAATTGGACTTCTTGGAGTCCCACTGCAGAGCACTTTTATGAGGCCAGAGAGTGTTGGAAGCAAGGTCGATAACTAACTCCTTTATCTGTTGCTTCTTTCTGACCAAATCCTGCATTTTCTAACTGTAATATTATTGTACTTTTGTCTTCCAAGAAATTCTAGCTGCTGCACAGAGGATTACCCTACACAATGGAAAACTCTAAAATAAAATAGGTCAAATTCAGGCAGCAGAGGTAAATAACAAACTGCAAAATAACTGGTGATTGATGCATATCAGTGAAGCTCAGATTCACACTTGTTCTTTATGTCAAACCACAAAGGCAGTTTTCTTTGTTTCCACACCTACTCTCCCTTGCAAAATACCCTAAGCGGCCAAATTTTTTGACTGTTTAATTCTCTACAATGGACTGAACATCTGTGTCCCTCCAGAATTCATATATTGAAACCCTAATCTCAATGTGACAGTATTTGGAGGTGGGACCATTGGGAGGTAATTAGGTCATGAAGGTGGAGCCCTTGTGAATGGAATTTGTGCCCTTATAAGAGGCCAGGGAGCTAGCTGGCTCTCTCAGCCATATGAGGAGTTAGCAAGAGGATAGGCATCTGCAAACCAGGAAGCAGGCCCTCACCAGGCACTGGATCTGCCTGTGCCTTGATCCTGGACTTCCCAGCCTCCAGAACTTGAGGAATAAATGTCATTTAAGACACTCAGTCTATGGTGTTCTGTTATAGCAGCCAGATCTAAGATACTCTCCTTGTAATGTATATCATACTCCAACTGAATGTCATGGGAGCAATGCTAGGCTCTGTATACTGATTAAACTAAAGTCCATAGATGTTTAAAAAATATTTTACCACTGACATTCTCTATGGGATTGTAGACAGAGTACTACAGGTGTTAGAGTTGAGAAGTTTAGCTTCATTTAATGCTTTATCATCTACTGATGATGGGTCAAGGGGGATCATTCAGTGTCCTAGTTTCACTACTCATATGGTAAAGTTATTATTAACAGTAATAATAATAGTCACAAAAACCAAAGCAGTGACCATTTATAAAGGCTGTTGACTGCTATGACAGACACTTTCTTGCATCATCTCTCATCTTCAGGATCACCTGTGGGATGTTACTATTTACACATGATAAACTAAGGCTCAATAACATGTGCAAGACCTCAGGACTGTTGTACAGCTTCTTTAGCTGCACTGATATGTGTAATTCATGCGATAACATTTGTGGAAGAACTGTGCACAGAGTTCGGCTTACAGTGTTTGGTGAAATGGCTGAAATGAGCAAGGGGGTATATAATTATCTGGAGAGAGAAGAGATCATGGCCAAGTTTCTGGATTCCTCCTTGGTGATTTGCTTTTCCCCAGCTTCTGCATCTCATCCAGGATTGCAGAAGAAATAATTCAATTCTGCATTTTATGTTCCTCCTCATACTTTTTTCCCCATAAGGAAAGGATGTATGGATGATTCTTGAGGTCAAAGTTTTCATCTCTCAGAACACTTCTGGTCCTATGGCACAGGTCAGAGAATCAGTGGTATTCCAAGATTTATTTCCAAGAGAATTGTGTAGTTTGGGGACTTATTTGGGGCAGACCAAAGGAAATATAACAGAGAAGGAATCCATTTCCTAAATCCCAAACCTAGTTAAGGCAACTCCGGGTTTTCTGTGTCTCGGCGGTTTTACCAGTGCTTTCTGAAGAAATCTAGGGACTGTTTGTCCTAGAATCACTTGGGATAAATTTTAAAATGCAGATTCTAGGGCCCTTCCCTAGGCCTACTCTAGCAGAACCTCCAGGAGCCCCAGGGCTGTCTCTGAATAAGATTCCTAGAGGATTCCTCTTTCATTCGAGACCCATCCCTTATTGAAAGTTCTGAATTGCTAGTGGGGTGCTCACTTGTTCACGGGGAGTGCTTGATAGAATGACTTGCAAGGAAATTCCACCTGTTTCATTTTCAGTCTGAACCTGACTTTGTGTGTGGGTTCTAACAGTTCTGCAGTCAGATTCCATTTCCAGAGGAGATGAGGAGATGGCATTTTCTCTATGTAAATGTGTACTATCCCATTCCCTTCAAGTTGTGACATATGCCCGGGATAGTCACATGTCCTGTTGCTCCCTTCTGCTGTTGTTCAAGTTCTACATATGTAGCTTATTTCTTGGTTAGTTGAAGACAGCAACAGCTCCAGGAGTCATTTAAAAAAAATCTAGTCTGAGTTTTGAGGCAGATATTTCTTGCTCATTTGAAAGCTCTCAACAATGATTGCTAAAAGGATAAGAACATGCCAGAGTGTTACTTATGAAATCTCTTTGAAATGAAACCACTAAGAAAAGAACCTTGGGAGGTTGATCTGATTATCAGTCAAACGAATGCACCAACCTTTTCCTGATGTTGTTCCTGCTTCTGATATTTGTAGTTGTTCCTTGTTTACTCTGCTGGGAGCATGTCTGACAAGACTCACGTTGGACTTTCTATTTGCCTTTGTCACTGATAAATGAGAAATTCTGTCCTTCGTACTTGTATCTTATACAACCATTCTGCTTTCACTTAGTACCTGTTTGAATATGTTTAACTTATCACCTTAGAAAATCATTCCTTAGGAACAGATTTTTTTTTTTATACTAGTGATTCCTTGGGGTTCCATTTAAGTTATTTTTGTATTTTGTAATGGTACATCCTCTTTATCTCTAGTTCTATACCTACTTTTTTCATGATATACCCTGTCAGTGGACTTTCTCTTTCTATATATATATGTACACACACACACACACACCCCTTTGGAAGAATTTTCAAAACTAGAGAGAGAGCTTATGTCTAGTATTAAAATCTTGATTGTTCTCAAACTTACTTAAAAATCACTATTGATTGATTTCTGTGGAATTTTAAAATAATTTGCATAATTTACCAACTAATTCTATCTCACTTTTCTTTTTTTTTTTTTTTTTTTTTTCGGTACGCGGGCCTCTCACTGTTGCGGCCTCTCCCGTTGCGGAGCGCAGGCTCAGCAGCCATGGCTCACGGGCCCAGCCGCTCCGCGGCATGCGGGATCCTCCCAGACCGGGGCACGTACCCGCGTCCCCTGCATCAGCAGGCGGACTCTCAACCACTGCGCCACCAGGGAAGCCCTATCTCACTTTTCTTTTGTGCTTAATTTTACTGTTATAGTCATTTACATTGGCACAAGTTTCCCACATGGAGTACTGTCTTTTACCAAGCCTCTCCCAACTTCTTTAATATTTTCAAAAGCAAGTCTTTTAAAGTAAGTAAAAGTCCTAAAGGTGACTCTGGGAACACCTGAATATAAACTTCCTTACCTCTACTGCTAATTCTGGAGGGATTTGCTTTTCCTGGGACAAGTGAGTACAGTGGCAGGGGGGCTGGTCTGGATGAAATCTTAGGAGATAGAGCTGCTTCCAGGTTGGCAGGGGTCTATGCTAGTCTGGGGAATGTGAATTTTGAACTCATGTGAGTTTTCTGGGGTTTATGATCCTACAAAGCCCAGGGTGGATTGAACCTGAAGGCTGAGGCTTCCAGGTCTTTATGTTTGGGACACTGTGAGAGACAACAGTGCAGAGTGTCTTCCTTCAAGAGCTTCATTCTGAGTCTCAGAGTTTGAGTCCTTAAGTCCCAGTCCATGGGGACAGAGACCATTGTAAAAAGGCTCACATAAATTGAAGGATGTATAAATAAATTTATAAAGATCCTACATAATTAGGTTCTTCCCAGTAAAATTTCTTGAACTTCAGATACAAGTAAATTTTACAAACTTCTAGACCAGTAATTCTCAATTGAGGGTGACTTTGTTCCCCAGGGGACATTTGACAGTGTCTGCAGATGTTTTTGGTTGTCACAGCTCAGGGGGAGTGGATGATGGTACTGAGACAGGAAGGGGGCAGGGCACAACCTTTAAAAGAATGACATAGCCCGAGGACAATACCAAACTGGTTAGAACGAACTAGGTCCAAGATGGCGAAGGACTGACTTCTACTAGACCTTGAGCCTCAGTATACTCTCATTGTAACACATCAGCAAGCTAAATGACATACCCACAGGTGCCATGACAGTTCCAAGGGTGACCACGAGGGTCAAAAAGTGGGTGGTGGCCCTTTCCTGGAAATCCCCACCTCTTCCCCCAAATAGCTGGAATATGCCTCCCACTCCTTAGCCTATGAAATTACCCACCCCTATAAAAACTGACAACCCTGTTCCCTGGTGTCTCTCTCACTTTCTGAGATGGCACACACGGGCCCAGCCGCTCAGCGGCACGTGGGATCCTCCCGGACCGGGGCACGAACCTGTGTCCCCTGCATCAGCAGGCGGACTCTCAACCACTGCACCACCAGGGAAGCCCGAGAACACGCATTTTTTAAAGGGATGTTATGACTTTTTTTTTCAAAACAAGAAGTCACTTTTGGAATTCAAGATTACAAACAAGTGGCGTCATTCTTGCAAAGACATTTGGTGTTAGGCGTTTATTACACTCTACAATCTTTCATCCTAACCTCACAGTTCATTTTTCTCTTGTCTAATGTGGTTTCTGACTGAAGTGACTAGAAGTAGGAGGAATTGCATATGAATTTTACCCACCAGAGTATTTCAGGATCATGTGTACATGCATCCAGATTCATGCCTGTGGTCTGCTTTTTTTTTAGTGCAGAATATGTTGCAAAGTGTTTCATGAGGTGCCAGAACTGGAGACTTCATACAGCCTTCTGTAATTTCATACCTATATTGCATGTATTTTGTGTGGAGAAAATTAAAGTTTCCAGCTGCCATTGCATAAGATGCACAAGTCCCCGGTACACTTATAAATGCTATTTCCCTCCACATGGAAGAGATTTGGGCCACATCTGCTGCAACTCAGCTTACAGACACGGGGTAGATGGTGTCAAGAATCACGCTGCACTGGAGTCTAGTAAGAGAACAGGAGGCCACCACCCACGGAGGGACAAGGTTCACAGGTTCCGATGGGACGACATTTAGTTAGGCTGACTCGTCATTCATGAGTCATCATTCTCATCATTCAATAAGATGAAATACTACACACTACTCCCTGCAAACTCATTCATGATGTTTGCCTACGCATGACAATAGCTCTACTCTGGAATATTTTCATCCTAAATTTGATTGAAGCCATCAGTTGTGATGTGTCTCCATGATAATGAAACTTTATCAGAGATACAGAAGCATTGCCATTGGTCATTGAAGGCATGACGGCACGGGGACAGACCAGCTCAAGAGAAAGTGACAGTTGGAATGTGTGTAGGTGGATCCCCAAGAGACCCCTCAGAGGGGATGGGAGCGATGTCTCTAAATCCAGTTTAATACTAGAGTGAAACGTCATATTAGTTGCAAAAAGAGGACACCGTTTAAAAACTGCACACGTATGATAACAGTGCCGCTATTTTCTACAACGCATATTCATCTAAACACAATAGCAAAGGCATGAGCATAATTACCGCAAGTCATTTTGATGTTCTAGTTGTTTTGCATTTGCTTTTATAGAATAACCCTTTGCAACCTTTCTCTAACAGCAGTGCTTCTAATTGTTATTAGCTTCATTGGGTTCAGCTCTTGACAGGGTGATTTCTTCTACAATTTGGGGATTTTCTTTTTCAAAACCCCTGGATCCCCTTGAAATGCGTTTGGAGTATAGAATTTTCTATGTGGGGTAAACCTGAATCGGTTGAGGTTTCCAATAATGAGAAGTCTGCCATCATCTCAGGTTTCATATTTTTGTCAAGATCTTTTCTGTGGTTTAATTGCCACTTCTCTGGATGTAACTTTGGAGATTTCAACCCTCCTCCAGGCAAATAGTTGGCCATTTGGTACTCAAAGCTTTTGTGGCCCATCATCCTAGGACAGCAAATGGGTAGCCCTGGAGTAGCCTGGACCCTCAAAGTCCCCATCTTCTGTGTAATGATGGTTATCAGCAGCAATAAATTTACTGTGGGAATGTTAACTGGATCTCTGTTTTCTACCCTGAAATTGTTTTTGACTGTAAGTTTATAAGCAAAGATCGTGATGAGCTTTTCTGACTTTTATTTAAAAACCTCTAAGGTAACATTTGGCTTGAAACTCCTCTACCTTAATTAGTTTGCTGAAACATTAATCCATGTATTCAGTGCTAGAGGACTCAACTTGTGTAATTGTTTATAGGCCTCCAAGCCATCTGTAGAACTGTGAGGTAATATAGAATCTAGCCACTAGATTAACTTAAGGAATATAATGTGTAATGAGAAAGCACTCAGTAAAATAGGAATTGTACTTTATGACTCAGTAAGTAGCATTTCAAGTTACCTGAACTTGCGGTGTACACTGTGTTTATCGCATCGAAGCATTTGCTGAGACCAGTCTTTTTATTCTTATCGTCCTGAAAATCTACCCACTCCATCTCCTTTCTGTTATTACTGCTATATCCTGGTCCCAAGTATTTGAAGTCTGGACTATTGGCCCCTATTTGATATTTCAACTTTTTTCCCTCTGTGAAAAGTTTTGCATGAGGGAATGCAAGATATTTTTCTAGGACATTTCTTCACTTTCACGCTACGGATGAGAACATGTTCCATGCCACTCATTCTAGCCATTTTATGGCCCATTCACAAGTAACCCTCCATCTCCAGGACGCAGCCTGGTGATGAGACTCCACAGTAGGCCCTTGGCCTGCGCCAGCACTGTTTTCTTCCGACCCCAGCTTCCTCCTCCTGCGCGTGAAGGGCTTCATACGTAGGTATGCAGATATCATAGCCCACGAGCTGAACATCATCCCATTCCTTCCTCCCCTACACTGCACGCAGCAGATTCTCGGCTGCCTTGTTCCTAGAGGAGGACACAGCAGAGACGTGAGTCCAGCCTCTAGAATGGAGGGTGGCCTGTGGGCGGTCATGGCAGCAGGATGCTCTGGGGCATCTGAGCAGGGTCTCATTTGCATTCCTCACTCCATGGCCAGGACTTAGTCAGAAGGGAGGCCAGACTGGAGGCCTCGCAGTGTGGGGACCACGCTTGCTGGTTTCTTAGTTGATGCTGATTCTGCTCCTACTTAGGGGTGTAGACGCAGGGAAGATGTAACATTAAGCTAAGACTAAAAACACTACGATTAGTCATACAGGTGGGAGGGGTGGGGATTACAACGAGAAGGAAAGATTTTCAAGCAGAGGAATTATCATGTGAGAAGTCCTTGAAATAAGATGGAACCTAGTGGTTCAAGGATCGGAAATAAAAACAGGTTAGGACTTCCCTGGTGGTGCAGTGGTTAAGAGTCCGCCTGCCGATGCAGGGGGCCGATGCAGGGGACACGGGTTCGTGCCCCGGTCTGGGAAGATCCCACATGCCACGGAGCGGCTGCGCCCGTGAGCCATGGCCGCTGAGCCTGCGCGTCCGCGTCCAGAGCCTGTGCTCTGCCACGGGAGAGGCCACGACAGTGAGAGGCCCGCGTACCGCAAAAAAAAACATACAAAAAAAAAACAGGTTAGTTTCTCCTGATAAAAAGGTAGGCTGGAGCCAGATTTGAATTTTGAACTTTTTCTGAGGTGCAATGGGAACCAATGAAATATTTTAGGCAGGGAATGACATTACTGGAATTGTATTTCTGTAAACGCTTCCTGTTTGCTGAGTGGGGAACGTAGCCTGGACCAGGGTATAACACAGAGATGGAGAGAAGCTTTCGGGTTAGAGACGTAGGTGGTCGCTTCCTGTTTGCTGAGTGGGGGACGTAGCCTGGACCAGGGTATAACATAGAGATGGAGAGAAGCTTTCGGGTTAGAGACGTAGGTGGTAAACTCAATAGGATCCAGTGCTAAAGTGAAAGACAAGGAACAAGCAAAATTTCCTCAGAGCTTCTGGCTTGTGCAACTGTGTTCATGAGAGACATTGGGAAGCAGCATTTAGAGAAAAATATTAGGTCTTCACTTTTGAGCTGGATAAGTTTGATGTGATCAGGGATCCAAGTGGAGGTGTCATGTAAGTAGCTGAGTAAACCAGCATGGATCCTGAAGCGTGGTCTGGGCTGAATTCATGAAGTGGTACGTAAAGGGATATATGAAATGGCTCCAAAGATGATGTACTGAGAGAAGAGAGCATCCAGGAATAACTCTAAGATTATAACTCTGCAACTTTCTAAGATCTAGGGGAAGGAGGAGGGGCAGGGGAAGAGCTGACAAAGGAAACTGTGAAGATTTCTGAGAGATCCAGGGATGTCAAGATCGTACATCACGGGAGACAAGAGAAGACAGTATTTCAGCAAATAGGGAAGAGGGAGCTCTGTACAATGCTAATAAGAAGTCAAGCGAAATGAAGAGCAAAAGTTATTCACTGGATGTAGCAACAGAGAGATCACTGGCAACTTTAGGGAGATTTTGTTGCATAGGGTGGTGGAGTCTTATTCCAGTGAATGGATCCACAAATGAGACGAAGTAGCACAGAGAGCATATACAGAACAAACTTTTCATAAGCTTGACTATGAAAGAAAGAGAAAGCAACAGCCCAAGTGGACTATAATGTCTGGGAAGATATTTTTGTTGTTTTACTTTTGTTTTCTATGGGGAAAACAGGGTATATGTTAATGTCAATGAGAAGATATTTTTGTTTTTGTTGTTTTACTTTTGTTTTTATGGGGAAAACAGGGTATCTGTTAATGTCAATGAGAAGGGTCAAATTCTGTATGTAAGGGAAGGCTGAAGATGCAAGAGCGAATCCACATAAATGACAGCCTGAGATTCCAGAAGGAAGCCTCAGGAGAGAATGGGCTCGAATGGGAGGAATACTGTCTCCAGTGGAGAAGAAGTTGGGTGTAGACCCTGGTGATGCATGGATCTGGTGGTGGGCCGTCGAGACCATCCCCAGCAGATGGCTTGAAACTCTCACTACAATATCATCTCCTGAACAAGGGCCGGGTGGGCAGGCTGGAGGTTTGATGAGATTGGAGCTGTACGGGTTGAAGTTTTTGTGGAGAGGGGAAGAGAGAACTTCTATGGAGCAGCTCTAAGAGCCCAGTTGAGAGTGACGGATCTAAATTTATCGTCACGCCAATCTGCTCTGTTGTATAATTTCCCACAAGGAGAACTAGGGGCTTGATAAGTGGGTGCAAAGAAAATACGAAGCAAAGGAATTTGGGACATTTAAAAATGCATGATTTAAATGATGGGCTGAGTGGAAAGGGAGGATAACAACTGGTATTTGCTGGACAGAGAGAAAGCAGAAGGGTCAAAAATGAGGGTCTCAGTGAGATCGAAGCACTGTTTTGTAGAGGTACTTGGATGCGCAGGATAGAACTGTAAAAAGTTTTGCCTGGAAAGTGGAATATTTTGATTCATGATTTAGACAAGAAGTGGTTCAGGATTTGAAGATGGGGAAGAGTGGCTGCTGTAGAAGAAAGAGAAGAACATTTTAGTCTAGGAAGTCAGTAAACTTGAAGGCCAGGGGTGCTGGGGCATCTTCATGTAGATGTTGATGAAGCCTAGAATCACAGCCAGAGGAAGTGGGTAGAGCACAAGTGTGAGCCTGGTGGAAGGGACATTGGTGAATGAGGAGTGTCATGAAGGTCTGCAGATGATTGCAAGGAGCCTGCACTCTAGGAGACTCTGAAAGTGCCAGAGCAGGGGGGCTGTGAGCTCCAAGAAAGAGAAAATTGTGCAGAGTGAGTGCAGTGAGATAAAAAGCACAAGAGATTAAGGTCAGATTACTTCCTGACCTCAGGGAAAGACGAGAAGCCGCCTCTTAAGGGTGCTGAAGGGAACCGTTATTTTCGGAAAGCCTTTTCTATACAACAAGAAAAAAGGAGGGAATGTTGTGGAAAGGGGTTGATGATGTAGCTGAGTGGCTGTTCACTAAGTGGAAATTCCAGAGGGCGCTGTGCAAAAGTTTGGGAGGGACGGGAGAAATGCAGGGTTGTGGAGAGCAGTACTGGGTGAATGTAAGAGACTGGACAGGTGAGGTCTTCCGTCTCCTGGAAGGGCTGCCGTCTGGCTACCTGGTAACCTCTGGCCTGGGAGAGAGGCTCAGTTGTAGGGTTACATGCCCTTTCCTTCATCCGACTGATGAGGGCATCTGTGGCAGGTACAGCAGCGGCCGTGGTGCCAGAGTGCACTGGATGTTGCAGGAATAGAAGGTCACAGATTTAGGCTTTTTTTTTGCATCAAAAAAAAAAAAATCTATATCAATTAATCACCTGTGTTCACGAGGCTCATAATCTTGACAGCCTTGTGGAGGTAGGAAGGGGAGTGCTGGGTATTTGGCTAAGGAACAAAGTCCACCCAAGCTTTTCTCACAAGTAATATTTGCCTTTCCATTTTATACTAATTTTAAAGTTTTTTTATAAAGGATGAAATGCTTATTACATACAGACACTCAAAATATTTCCTCAGCAACATCTTTCTAAATGGGTAGTGTACAGATGGCTCCAGGAAGTTGAGTCACAGGGCCACTCTCTGTGACCCCAAACACGGCATTTGGAGGCAGATGTTGACAGGAGTTTTAAAGAGGGCTCTCGGCTACTTCCTGCATTTCCTTTTCTCTACTAAACTACAGCCAACCATTCATTTGACCTCTCCTCACTTCCAGAAAGCTCACCTTGATCTTCCACTTTCTAATAGGATTTCTACAGTCTTTGATTCACCCTTCCATTTAACACAACTTTACAAAGGACCTGACACATGCAAGGGAAAGATAACAACACATTCCTGTTGAATAAATGTTTATTTTGACTTTCTGACCTCTGAAACTATGACTTTCTTGAATGTGGGACTGTGTTGTGACATCATTGGTGATGGACAACTCCTGTGAAAATTGAGTTAAGCATCATGAAACATAGACTTGTGGAAACAGGGCCATCAGGGTCTGGGCCAGCGCTCCAGGCATGATGTTGGTAGATTTACTACAACTTGCTGATTCTGTGACCTTGAGACTCCTGTGATGTGTTCCTTATGACCAAGGCTCATTAAGATTCCTAGCATGTGTTTCTTCAGCTTCTCTGTTGAAGAAAGTAAATACCAGAAACCATTGTGTTGCTGTCGTGGATACAGGTCTTTTAAGGAAGCAGTTTTACTCTGCACATGAAACTTTTGTTTGGATTGAAACCCAGTTTTAAAGCATCTCCTGCGTAAATGATGAACACAAGACTTTGGCATGTCCCCTTGTATGCTTGACATCCAGATTTACTGTCCAATCTTGGATATATTTCAATAAAATGGGACCATTAATAGCAGAGGAAAAGATATTTGTGAAACCATGTAACGGTTTATTATAGGAAAATATAGCAATTATTAGGAAAACAAGAAGCGTTACATATGTGCCTTATACAGTAACCATTGTAAGACTTAATTTGGAGTGGCTTTTCCTTATTTGTCCAGTAAATTCTATTTCATTATTTGCTACGACATTAACCTTCCAAGGGAAGTTACGTATGGTCTCCACCTGTTTTAGATAGTGTGTGTCTCGGTTACAAACTTGCCCTCGTGAAACTGTAGAGTCTCACAGTCCATGTTAAAGCTAATGTTTAACTGGAAAACACACCAGTTAAATTTATCTTGTAGATTTGATGTAAAACCCATGCATGCTGGTGCTTTGCATGCCATTAACGGAGACTAGAATCCGATTCTTTTTTCAAAAGTTCATTTTCTTTTTCAGGACCATGAAATACCAAACAGAACTTGACCCTGAACAGGCTCTCAGTTTCAAACTGGATATGAAAACCTTTTAAGAATCACGTGTGAGTCAATTTCATGGAACGAGAAGGAACAGGTAAAATTTCGAATTCCCTCTGAACTGCTAGATGCATATTCAAGTCAGTGATGCAGCCCTGGATGTACAAAGACTTGAGTAACCGGTATAGTTGTGGGGTGAACGTCACTGCCATGTATTAGTACTGCATTTCCCTCCCTCACGCACTGACCTGCAGAGCCACATTTATAGTTACATTCACCGCCAAATATACTGTTAAGCGGACAGATGGGTCACTGGCTCTACACAGATGTGTGCATATTCCTGAACCAGTCACAAGTCACAGAGAAATAAAAAGTTTGGCTGGGATTCTGCCATGAGAACACTAAGCTGTAAAAGTATAATTATATCAATATTTGCAAGTTAAAATACATCTTCGTTCCACAATAAGTAGGAGGTGCGGGAAGGAGTGGGTACTGGAAAGTAAGCACGAGACCATGAAAAACAGGGAGATGTCCTGGACGAGATGGCCACTGCTCTGTTTGATGCGTGGTGGGAGGGCAGTCGGCATTGGCTCGTGTCTGCAACGATAATCAGGGCAAAAGGAAGAAATCTGTGACCCTGAAGCAAGAATGGAAGTTTGCTTTGAGGAAGAAGTGTCAGCCAGTGCAAAGGAAACGTGTTATGGAATTTTTCTAAATACTAACTTATCTCAGGTTATTGTAGTAGAAAGTAGAAATGTTCGAATATGATCATAAGTAAACTTATTTTTTCAGGTCTATATAAAAATAGAAGGATATTGCCTCATTTTAGGGATATAAATTTTAATTCGCAGTCAAAAATATGTAGAAATTCTGTGCACACATTTAGACACGTTTACCCTATTTTATTAATTACATGACTATATATTGAATATTACTATATGCCAGGCCTCGTGAGGCTCAACAAAAATAGGAGGTTGCATAAAAAAATATTTCCGGGCTTCCCTGGTGGTGCAGTGGTTCAGAGTCCGCCTGCCGATGCAGGGGACACGGGTTCGTGCCCCGGTCCGGGAAGATCCCACATGCCGCGGAGCGGCTGGGCCCGTGAGCCATGGCCTCTGAGCCTGCGCGTCCGGAGCCTGTGCTCCGCGACAGGAGAGGCCACAGCAGTGAGAGGCCCGCGTACCACAAAAAAAAAAAAAAAAAAAAAAAAATTTCCCCTTGGGAGGCTCAATTGGATGTGAGGAACTGACACTGAGAAGAAATATTACAAAAAACTAACTGTGGGATAAAGACCATGATAAAGATCACTGGTTTCTCTTCCCCTGTGTGTCCCTATGTCTTTCTCCACCCCCCCATTCAAGATTTCCAGTATTTTAGGGGACATCATGGAAGATCACTGTACAGGGAAAAGACTCTGGAGTCCAACAGATCTGCACTGACTCTCTTGAAAAGTATTAATTTCCTAGTGCTGAGTGAATTATTTCATTTCTTAGTTCAGCTTCCGCATCTGCCATGGGTTTGTTGTGAGGATTAAATGAGGTCATTTGGGTAAAGTGCCCACGGCCTCACCTGACTCTGTGAATGACTGCCTTTCAGTGAAACGTGGGAAAGCAGAACATGGAAATAGGGGCTATTTCCTAACTCGCGTAAGGACTCTGTCAAATCATCAGTAAAAGTCAAGTACATGTTTTATTAAACTTCCCTTTCTCACCTTTGTGAGACTTCAGCTAATTTAGCCTTTCTGTGTCTTGTCCTTTCTTTAAAATAAGGTGGCTGAAGTAGTTTTGAAAATGCTTTTATGCTATGATGTTTCCTCCCTTTCTGCTCACCCTGAGGAAACAAGGATACTAAGCAGAAGGGGGAAAAGGGCGTATTTCAGTAGATTTAAAAAATTCAAACAGTGAAATAAAAATAGAACTTCAGAAGAGATTAGCAGAGACTACAATGACATCCTTTTTCATGTGTAAAGGATGGGATGCCTGACTTGACAAGTATGGCCATACATATGGGGCCAATGGAGACCATATTAGAAATCAGGATTCTTCAGGAAAATCGAGGGGCAGTATTTCTTCTTGCTTCAGTGTATCTGCTAGGATGATAGTAGAAGGATATATTGAAATGGATAGTTGGATTATTGCCATAGATGTCTAAAAATAATATGAGGGTCAGGGTAAGCGTGTCTTGATTTTCTAATTCTGAACCGAATGAGCTACAGAGAATGACCATGCTCAGTTCTCTAGGAACAAAACGCTATGTGTGGGGTACTGTTCTTATCTTTTGGAAAGATACAACAAAAACAACAATGACTGAACCATAAAAGGTCTATAGGTGAGACCATTAAGAAAGATTTTTGATGATTCACCGTGTGTGTGCTGTTTGGGGCACTACAGCTTGATATATAAATTGTTTTTATTGCCAAGGATTAATACAGAATACACTAAAGAATATTTCAGTGTCAAAAGCCACACTGGCTCTAAAATACAACGAGGCAAAAGCAATTTTGTGGAGGGCTACCACATAAACTCATAAATTTAAATGCCAAAGACAAATTAAAAGATGTTGGTATTCTTCTTCATTGTATGAATATTCCTGTCGTGCTCTCATCATTATTTATATCTTGTTCTATCACAATAAAGCTGAATTGCCTATAAGCACAAATAAACCCCAGGGTAATTTTATATGAAGTATTCTCTATAGTAATTTTATATAAAAATAGCTTTAAAGTAAGAAAATATGTATTAAACTTAAAGATAATTCATTTTCTGGAGCAAAAGACACTCAGGTTTCTCAACTTCTCATTAAAGTACTTCTCAATTTATGATTAAAAATATTAAAAGCTAGCATATCAGGGAAACTTCAGTGAAATACAGACACATCTATGCCAAAGCAGACAGAAAAATGGAATAAATATTAGCAGTCCTTCCTTCTTTCAACTTAACAATTCCTATTATGAACTGGATCTGGGGAGAGCAAGGAAGACTAGGACAGATGTCCTGATCTCAAATAGCCACACCCCACCGAGGGGAGCAGCTTGGTACTGATGTGACAGTGATAAGCACAAGGCAGTGGGGTCCACACAGGAGGGACCCTGATGTTTAGGGAAGAACAGGGAGGTTTTCTGGGAGGATGTAGCAGCTATACTTTATCTTACAGGATGAGGGGTTTACAGAGGTGTAGATAAGGGTACAGTTGGCAGAGGAAACAGTATGAAAAGATACAGAACTTTTGCAGATCCCTGAGTAGCCTGTTAGGTCTGAAGACAAAGTTTCAAGTTAGAGATTGGCAAGAGAGAAGGCTGTGGATATCAGTGGGAGGACATCAGTATTCGTCTTTGATGGAGGATCAACGTCTGGATTTGTCCTCCCTCGTGAACCAGCTAAACAATAGGAAACAGTATACGAAGGAGCAGTTTTTAGATGATGGCACATTAGGCAGCACATGACCGTGAATCCAGGAGGAGAAACCAGGGGGTGAGCCCTACGGTGGGTCTGCTTCCTTCTGGGAGCGTATCCAGGCCACAGCACAGGAGGAGATGCGGAGGTAACCCTTAGGATTCACCAAGCTGAGAAGATGGGTCTGGGAGTCCAGTGAGGACATTACGGTTATCTCAACACATACAACAAACACAAGAAAAAAATATTTGAAAAAAAATCCAGCACCCATTCCAAACAAAAACTCTCAGAATGTCAGGAAGAGAGTGATATAGGTCACCTGTGAAAGATCTACAGCTACCATCATATTTAATGGTGAAAGACTGAATTCTATTCCTCAGTTCAGGAATAAGACAAGGACAAGGACATCCATTCCCATCAGCTCCATCAATAGTTCAGCAGTGGCTTTAAGGCAAGGAGAAGGAATAAAGTGCTTTGAGAGCATAAAGGGAAAATTAAAACTGTCATTACTCACAGATGATGTGATTGTCTACGTAGAAGATTTTACAGAATCTTGTTCGTGGATCACAGGTCACAACATTATGAAGAAATCTATGCTCCCGAAATGATCTATAGATTCAATGCAAGCTCAGTCAAAATTGTAGTGGATTTTTGTAGAAATTGGCAAGCTGATCCTGCAATTCAGACAGAAATACAAAGGATCTAGACTAGCCAAAATGTATTTGAGTAAGAAAATTACAGTTGGAAGTCTTACACCCTCTTATGTTAAAGCTTATACATAGCTACAGTAACTAAGATACAATTGCGTTGGAGTAGATGTTAACAAATAAATCAGTGAAATAGAATAGAGCCCAGGTAGACCCACAGATACATACGTGGGCAGCTGAATTTTGACACATGTCAAGGTAATTCAGTTTGGAAATCATAATCTTTTCAATAAGTGGTGGTGAAATGATTTGATAACCATATGCAAAAAATAAACAATGAGTTCGACCTTATGATATATTCAAAACTTCAGCTGAAATGCATCATACTCAAGTTTAAGAGCTAAAACTATAAAATTCAGGAGAAAAATCTTAGTGACTTTCAGTTTGGGAAAAATTTCTTATAAGACAAAACCTACAAAATATAAGAAATAAAATTCAATAATTGAAATGTTTCACAAAATCTTTTGTCTTCAAAATACACAGTTAAAAAAATGAAAAGATACAGATGAGGAGAAAATATTTGCAAAAAATATGTTAAATGAAGGATTTGTACAAAGGACTCTTACAGTTGAACTACAGAGACAAAGAACCTAATTTTAAAAATGGGCAAGGGCTTCCCTGGTGGCACAGTGGTTGAGAGTCCACCTGCCAATGCAGGGGACACGGCTTCGTGCCCCGGTCCAGGAAGATCCCACATGCCGCAGAGCGGCTGGGCCCGTGAGCCATGGCCGCTGAGCCTGTGCGTCCGGAGCCTGTGCTCCGTCCGCAATGGGAGAGGCCACAACAGTGAGAGGCCCGCGTATCGAAAAAAAAAAAAAAAAAAAAAAAGGGCAAAAATTCTGAGTCGACACTTTGATGACGAAGATACGCAGGTGGAATACAGCCCATGAAATGATGCCAACATCATCGTTAAAGAGATGCCAGTTAAAAATAGAACTACCATACGACCCAGCAATCCCACTACTGGGCATATACCCTGTGAAAACCATGATTCAAAAAGAATCATGTATCACAATGTTCACTGAAGCTCTATTTACAATAGCCAGGACATGAAAGTAACATAAGTGTCCATCGACATATGAATGGATAAAGAAGATGTGGCACATATATATATACAATGGAATATTACTCAGCCATAAAAAGAAATGAAATTGAGTTACTTGTAGTGAGGTGGATGGACCTAGAGTCTGTCATACAGAGTGAAGTAAGTCAGAAAGAGAAAAACAAATACCGTATGCTAACACATATATATGGAATCTAAAAAAAAAAAAAACGGGTTCTGAAGAACGTAGGGGCAGAACAGGAATAAAGATGCAGACGTAGAGAATGGACTTGAGGACACAGGGAGGGGGAAGGGTAAGCTGGGACAAAGTGAGAGAGTGGCATGGACACATATACACTACCAAATGTAAAACAGATAGCTAAAGGGAAGCAGCCGCATAGCACAGGGAGATCAGCTCGGTGCTTTGTGACCACCTAGAGGGATGGGATAAGGAGGGTGGGAGGGAGATGCAAGAGAGAGGAGATATGGGGATATATGTATATGTATAGCTGATTAACTTTGTTATAAAGCAGAAACTAACACACCATTGTAAAGCAATTATACTCCGATAAAGATGTTAAAAATAAATAACCCCCCCCCACACACACAAGAAATGCCAGTTAAAACCATACTAAGAATATGCTACACACCCCCTGGAATGGCTAAAAAAAGTAGCCTGATTACACCAAGTGTTGCAGAGCATGCAGTTACCAGAACTCTCATACTCTGCTGGTAGAAGTATAAAATGGTACAAACATGTTGGAAAAGTTTGAGCCTCTCTTAAAAATGAAATACACATCTATCATAAGCACTAGGTACTTACTCAAGAGAAATGAAAGCATACCTTTGTACAAAGGCTTTTACAAGATTTTCATAGCAGTTTTCAAATAATAGCCCTAAATTAAAAATAAAATGCGTGTCAACTATTGAATGGGTAAACAGATTGGAGTTTATCTATTCAGTGGGACCCTATTCAGCAACAGAAAGAAACAGTGATTGATAGACCCAACTATATGAATGAAACTTGAAATTATGTTTTGTGGCAGAAGCCAGAAAAAAATACATACTTTGTGATTTGTATTTATATAAAATTCTAGAAAATACAAACTAACCATACTGTTACTTTATTAATGGCTGCTTGGAAATGGGGGTCAGAACTTTTAGGGGTGATGAACACGTTTAGCATCTTGGTTATGTTGATAGTTTTAAAGGTGAATACATATACATACTTTCATCAATTCGTATACCTGGCATATGTGCTGCTTATTGTTTGTCAGTTTTATCTCATTAAGAATGCAAACAAAAACAGGAAGAAATTCTATTTTGGTGTTTAAGGTTACAGGCGCTCCTTGTAGGATTATAGGCAGAAAGTTGCTTGGTCAGCTTTACATCTCATGTAGCTCTATTTGGACACAAAGGGGAGAAGGATTGAAATACACTAGCAACTAGGGGATCTAAGTGTTGGTCCATATCCAGGCAAGAAAGGATGAGGTGTGAACTACGAGAAAAGCAGTGGGATGGAAAGACAGTGACCAGCACGATATCTAGAGCTGGGAGAAAGTCCTGTCTATAAGTTACCAACTTTGTGGCTGGTGGAATATGGTTTACTTCTTTGGTAATGTTTCTTCATCTGTAAAAAGTAGAGTAATGATATTCAAGTATTAGTTAATGTTACTAGTGAATACTAGTATCGGTTAATTCTGAGCATTAAATGCAATATATACATGTGTATAGTTGGCATTCTGTGTTAATGTGGAATCTGATACATTTACGTTGAGTCTTCTTTGTCACCTCATGTAAGTCAAATAAGATTTGTTCTATACCATTATATATTCAAGAATAATAAAAAGGCTGCCAATATTGTTGTTTAATGGGTATAGAGTTTCAATGTTGCAAGATGAAAAGAGTTCTGAAGATGTACTGCACAGTAATTTCAATGTACGTAACACTAACCTGTACTAAACTGTACACTTAAAAATGGTTAAGATGGTAAATTCTACATTTTATGTATTTTGCCATGATCAAAAGCCTTAAAAGAGCTGTCAATACAGTACACAAAACTTCTTTAAACTTGGCATAGTGTTAGAAGTTCATACAATAGTAAAGAGAGTATGGTAGTAGCTAAATCCTGTGCATGGCTGAGCCTCCCACCTAATGATCCTGCCAATCACAAGCAAGATGGCCCTTGTTAAACTAACATTTTGGCCCCAAAATCCATATAAAATACTCTTCCCAAGTATTTTTTACTTTTTGCTAATATATTTCTTTGCACTAAAGCAAGCTGAGGAGACTGCCCTATTTCACCTTCTGTAGTCAAAACTCAAGTTTGGGATTTTAAGGGAAGATTGAACCGTGCATATCCGCCAGCACCAGAGGAAATAAATTTAGAAAGGGAGAGAGAGGGAAGTACAGATTGAAAATCTGTGGGAAATTGGCGTAAAAAGAGATTGTTTGCCTTCATTTCCCAGACCTCCAGCCTCCAGGAGAGGCTAAGACCACGAACAGGGAGGTGAGATTTGCTGGTACTTAGAGCTTTGCATACATTTACCCCTCTCTCAGGAGGTAGAGTCATTATTTACATTTTACAAGTAAGGAAACTGAGATTAAAAATTTGTCCAAGAGCATACAGGTAAGAACTTGCAGAATACATATTCAAATCATAATATTTTTATTACAAATCTCATAATCTTAAACCATATCTTATATGCTTGGGTGTACATGCATGTGTATAAATTTTGACACATGTAAATAAGGAAAAAAAAACAATATGTAAATACATAGACAAAGGAACCAAAGAATGTAATTTTGTTATTTCATTTGTCTATAAAATTAACATAATGAAATTCCAGGGATAATAGCCAATTGGGCCCCAATTCTGTCATCACATGTTGCCAAAATATCGGCATGTGCTTTATTATAACCTTATTCAAGTCTCTGATAAAAATTACTGAAATATTTCATTCAATCTTTTATAATAGTTTCCATGTCCTAAGAACTCAAACATGCCACTTAGTGGAAATAATAAATAAATTGAATCTATTTTCCCTATTTAAAATGTTGTAATTCCCCATACATTCCATATCTATTTCTTTTTATTTTCATGTAAAGATTGCTGTAAATTATATTTATTAAAACTATGTTATGTGACACGGGATTTAAAATGTTTTTTACAAAGCACGGGCTATAACACTTCTGTGTATTATATTCTAGACTTCTTTGTGCACAATATTGTTCATAAGCAAATCTAAACTAATTACTATATACATTTGACCCTCAAAGACACATTGAAAGTAGGTATCCTTACAAACTCAAGCAGTAGCATCTCCTAAGGGTCTGATTTAATGTCTTTAATTCTACCTAAAATTTAATGATTACCATAATAAAGCCATCATTACAGAATGATAATCCAGATGGTAATTAACATTTCTATTTTGTTGCTTCAAGGTCAACACAGTGGCGGAGAAGCCAGTTCCTTCCTTCGCCTTGTAACATTCCTTTCCACAGCGCTAAGCATTCGTAGTGCACATTAATATGGCTTTTGGCCTCACTCTGAATCCTGGTGGTTAGAGGCTGGGAAATTAACGAATGCACCACTCTGCTTCATTCTCTGCTCCTCTCTTTTATTTATTTAATTTAAGTTTTATTTTATTAACATCTTTATTGGAGTATAATTGCTTTACAATGATGTGTTTTCTGCTGTATAACAAAGTGAATCAGTTATATGTATACATATATCCCCATATCCCCTGCCTTTTGCGTCTCCCACCCACCCTCACTATCTCCCCCCTGGCAGTCACAAAGGACCGAGCTGTTCTCCCTGTGCTATGCTGCTACTTCCCACTAGCTATCTATTTCACATTTGGTAGTGTATATATGTCCATGCCACTCTTGCACTTCGTCCCAGCTTACCCTTCCCCCTGCCCCGTGTCCTCAAGTCCATTCGCTACGGCTGCATCTTTATTTCTGTCCATCCCCTAGGTTTATCAGACCTTTGGGGTTTTTATAGGTTCCATATATATGTGTTAGCATACAGTACTTGTTTTTCTTTCTGACTTACTTCACTCTGTATGACAGACTCTAGGTCCATCCACTTCACTACAAATAACTCAGTTTCGTTTCTTTTTATGGCTGAGTAATATTCCACTGTATATATGTGCCACATCTTCTTTATCCATTCATCTGTTGATGGACACTTAGGTTGCTTCCATGTCCGGGCTATTGTAAATAGAGCTGCAGTGAACATTGTGGTACATGACTCTTTCTGATTTATGATTTTCTTAGGGTATATGCCCAGTAGTGGGATTGCTGGGTCGTATGGTAGTTCTATTAGTAGTTTTTAAGGAACCTACATACTGTTCTCCACAGTGGATGTATCAATTTACATTCCCAACAGTGCAAGAGGGTTCCCTTTTCTCCACACCCTCTCCAGCATTTATTGTTCGTAGATTTTTTTGATGATGGCCACTCTGACTGTTGTGAGGTGATACCTCATTGTAGATTTGATTTGGATTTTTCTAATGATTTGTGATGTTGAGCATCCTTTCATGTGTTTGTTGGCAATCTGTATATCTTCTTTGAAGAAATGTCTATTTAGGTCTTCTGCCCAGTTTTAGACTGGGTTGTTTATTTTTTTGATATTGAGCTGCATGAGCTGCTGGTAAATTTGAGAGATTAATCCTTTGTCAGTTGTTTCCTTTGCAAATATTTTCTCTCATTCTGAGGGTTGTCTTTTTGCCTTATGGTTTCCTTTGCTGTGCAAAAGTTTTTAAGTTTCATTCGGTCCCATTTGTTTATTTTTGGTTTTATTTCCATTTCTCTAAGAAGTGGGTCAAAAAGGATCTTGCTGTGATTTATGTCACAGAGTGTTCTGCCTGTTTTCCTCTAAGAGTTTTATAGTGTCTGGCCTTACATTTAGGTCTTTAATCGATTTTGAGTTTATATTTGTTTATGGTATTAGGGAGTGTACTAATTTCATTCTTTTACATGTAGCTGTCCAATTTTCCCAGCACCACTTACTGAAGAAACTGTCTTTTCTCCATTGTATATTCTTACCTCCTTTATCAAAAATAAGGTGACCATATGTGTGTAGGTTTATCTCTGGGCTTTCTATCCTGTTCCATTGATCTATATTTCTGTTTTTGTGCCAGTACCATACTGTCTTGATTACTGTAGCTTTGTAGTATAGTCTGAAGTACAGGAGCCTGATCCTTCAGCTCCATTCTTCTTTCTGAAGATTGCTTTGGCTATTCGGGGTCTTTTGTGTTTCCATACAAATTGTGAAATTTTTTATTCTAGTTCTGTAAAAAATGCCATTGGTAGTTTGATAGGGATTGCACTGGATGTGTAGATGGCTTTGGGTAGTAGAGTCATTTTCACTATGTTCATTCTTCCAATCCAAGAACATGGTATCTTTCTCCATCTGTTTGTATCATCTTTAATTTCTTTCATCCGTGTCTTATAGTTTTCTGCATACAGGTGTTTTGTCTCCTTAGGTAAGTTTATTCCTAGATATTTTATTCTTTTTGTTGCAGTGGTAAATGAGAATGTTTCCTTAATTTCTCTTTCAGATTTTTCATCATTAGTGTATAGGAATACAAGAGATTTCTGTGCATTAATTTTGTATGCTGCTACTTTACCAAATTCATTGATTAGCTCTAGTAGTTTTCTGGTAGCATCTTTCGGATTCTCTGTGTATAGTACCATGTAATCTGCAAACAGTGACAGCTTTACTTCTTCTTTTCCGATTTGGATTCCTTTTATTTCTCTTCTCTGATTGCTGTGGTTAAAACTTCCAAAACTATGTTGAATAATAGTATTGAGAGTGGACAACCTTGTCTTGTTCCTGGTCTTGGAGGAAACGGTTTCAGTATTTTACCACTGAGAACGATGTTGGCTGTGGGTTTGTCATATATGGCCTTTATTATGTTTAGGAAAGTTCCCTCTATGCCTACTTTCTGGAGGGTTTTAATCATAAATTGGTGTTGAATTTTGTCAAAAGCTTTTTCTGCATCTACTGAGATGATCATATGGTTTTTCTCCTTCAATTTGTTAATATGGTGTATCACATTGATTGATTTGCATATATTGAAGAATCCTTGCATTCCTGGGATAAACCCCACTTGATCATGGTGTATGATCCCTTTAATGAGCTGTTGGATTCTGTTTGTTAATATTTTGTTGAGGATTTTTGCATCTATGTTCATCAGTGATATTGGCCTGTAGTTTTCTTTCTTTGTGACATCTTTGTCTGGTTTTGGTATCAGCGTGATGGTGGCCTCATAGAATGAGTTTGGGAGTGTTCCTCCCTCTGCTATATTTTGGAAGAGTTTGAGAAGAACAGGTATTAGCTCTTCTCTAAATGTTTGATAGAATTCACCTGTGAAGCCATCTGGTCCTGGGCTTTTGTTTGTTGGAAGATTTTAATCACAGTTTCAATTTCAGTGCTTGTGATTGTTCTGTTTATATTTTCTAATTCTTCCTGGTTCAGTCTTGGAAGGTTGTGCTTTTTTAAGAATTTGTCCACTTCTTCCAAGTTGTCCAATTTATTGGCATATAGTTGCTTGTAGCAGTCTCTCATGATTCTTTGTATTTCTGCAGTGTCAGTTGTTACTTCTCCTTTTTCATTTCTAATTCTATTGATTTCAGTCTTTTCCCTTTTATTCTTGATGAATCTGGCTAATGGTTTATCAATTGTGTTTATCTTCTCAAAGAACCAGCTTTTAGTTTTATTGATGTTTGTTATCGTTTCTTTCATTCCTTTTTCATTTATTTCCGATCTGATCTTTATGATTTCTTTCCTTCTGCCAACTTTGGGGTTTTTTTGTTCTTCTTTCTCTAATTGTTTTAGAAGTAAGGTTAGGTTGTTTATTTGAGATTTTTCTTGTTCCTTGAGGTAGGATTTTATTGCTATATTCTTCCCTCTTAGAACTGCTTTTGCTGCATCCCATAGGTTTTGGGTTGTCGTGTTTTCATTGTCATTAGTTTCTAGGTATTTTTTGATTTCCTCTTTGGTCTCTGGTGGACCAATGTCCTGAGCTTGGCTCTCCCACCTGAGGCACAGGCCTGACACCTGGCTGGAACACCAAGACACTGTCAGCCACATGGCTCAGAAGAAAAGGGAGAAAAAAATAAAGAAAGAATAAAATAAAATTATTAAAATAAAAAAGTTATTAAAAATTAAAGAAAGCAAGGAAGAGAGCAACAAAACCAAAAAGCGAATCCACCAATCATAGCAAGTGCTAAAAACTACAAAAAACAACAAAAAACAGAGAGAACCCTAGGACAAATGGTAAAAGCAAAGCTATACAGACAAAATCACACAAAGGAGCATACACTCACAAAAAGAGAAAAAGGAAAAAAAAATATATCTATACATACATATAAAAAGAACAGGAGAGCAACCAAATCAATAAAGAAATCTACCGATGATAATAAACTCTAAATACTAAACTAAGATAAACATAAAACCAGAAACAAATTAGATGCAGAAAGCAAACCCCAAGTCTACAGTTGCTCCCAAAGTCCACTGCCTCAGTTTTGGGATGATTCATTGTCTATTCAGGTATTCCACAGATGCGGGGTACATCAAGTTGATTGTGAAGATTTAATCCACTGCTCCTGAGGCTGCTGGGAGAGATTTCCCTTTCTCTTCTTTGTTCGCACAGCTCCCGGGATTCAGCTTTGGATTTGGACCTGCCTCTGCGTGTAGGTCGCCTGAAGGCGTCTGTTCTTCGCTCAGAAAGGACAGGGTTAGAGGAACAGCTGATTCGGGAGCTCTGGCTCACTCAGGCCGGAGGGAGGGAGGGGTACTGAATACAGGGCATGTGTGTGGTGGCAGAGGCCGCCGTGATGTTGCACCAGCCTGAGGCGCGCCGTGCGTTCTCCTGGGGAAGGTGTCCCTGGATCCTGGGACCCTGGCAGTGGCGGGCTGCACAGGCTCCTGGGAGGGGAGGTGTGGACAGTGACCTGTGCTCACACACAGGCTTCTTGGTGGCGGCAGCAGCAGCCTTTGCGTTTCATGCCTGTCTCTGGTATCCGCGCTGATAGCTGTGGCTCACGCCCGTCTCTGAAACTCATTTAGGCGGTGCTCTGAATCCTCTCTCCTTGCGCACCCAGAAACAATGGTCTCTTGCCTCTTCGGAAGCTCCAGACTTTTTCCCGGACTCCCTCCCAGCTAGCTGTGGTGCACTAGCCCCCTCCAGGCTATGTTCAGGCAGCCAACCCCAGTCCTCTCCCTGGGGTCTGACCTCCGAAGCCCGAGCCTCAGCCCCCAGCCCCCGTCCGTCCCAGCAGGTGAGCAGACAAGCCTCTCAGGCTGGTGAGATCCTCTGTGCGGAAATCTCTCCGCTTTGCGCTCCACACCCCTATTGCTGCGCTCTCCTCCATGGCTCTGAAGATTGCCCCCATGCCACCCCCCGTCTCCACCAGTGAAGGGGCTCCTAGTGTGTGGAAACCTTTCCTCCTTCTCAGCTCCCTCCCAGAGGTGCATGTCTCACCTCTATTCTTTTGTCTCTGATTTTTCTTTTGCCCTACCCAGGTACGTGGGGAGTTTCTTGCCTTTTGGGAAGTCAGAGGTCTTCTGCCAGCGTTCAGTAGGTGTTCTGTAGGAGTTGTTCCACATGTAGATGTATTTCTGATGTATTTGTGGGGAGGAAGGTGATCTCCACGTCTCACTCCACCATCTTGAAGGACTCCCTCTCTGCTCCCTTCTTTAAATGGTAATTATAGTTACACCATTCATGCTGCTATGGTTAAGCATTTCCATTAGAAAACCAGTCTGTCTTCTGAGATTAGTACTTCTCCTATAAAAATAGCCTATCCACTTAGACAAAAAAGTATATAAACGAATAACTCTGAAATTGTAATCTTGAGGGCAAAATTGAGAAAGAGTAAAAACAGGCTGCCATGTAATATAGTACAAGTTGTGCACTGAACAATTCCAGGGAATACAATTCACACAGATTTGTGCATCAACACTTCTATGTTCCAGTTTAGGTTCAGTAACTTAAGTAGTGGAGGAAAAAAACTACAGCTGTATTAGGCTAAAAGTTAATCTCTGATAAGTACTTCAGAAATATTGCACTAAAATTATAGATCGCAGGCAAACTCTTAAAGAAAATGTATCTAAGATGCTACTTACTGAGCGTGAGAGATACAGCTGGGATAGAAGGTACTAAAGGTGATATTATAAGAGCTGGTGACCAAAGGAACATTCACATCACATCATATGGGAATGAGAGTTTATAGCAAAGCTTGTTTTTCCCTATGCTTTGCTTCCTATATTTGTAACCAGGGAGTAGAGATCTCCTTCTTAGCTGGGGCTAGGCAGCTGGCAAGGTGCATCAATTGGTCTGAGCTGTTGGAATGAGCTAGATGTGTTTTAGAGATTAATTCTTCTATAATGACAGATGGTCCACCAAGTATGGTGTATGTTTTTCAAAGCATACTTTCTGGGCTTCTAGTTTTTATTTAGGCCATGATATCAGGTGCTCTGCAGTGTAGAAGTAGTAGTACAGAATTCCTCACAAGCATTTTTTTGTAATTGGAGACAGTTTCACTGAACTATTGTATAAAGGTCAAACGAGAAGAATGATAACTCTTTGCAGAGCCCTTACCCCTCTACTACAGTGTTTTTAATATTCTTCTTTAGCCGTCCTTTTGGGCTTATTTATTGGGCTCCTCACTGAAAATGTAAATATGTTTCCATTTGTTTTGCAGCTGGAAATAGTTCAGCCAAGAGCAAAAGCTTGAACCCTAAGGGAAGGACAGGGTCTGGGGCATGGCAAGCTCCACTGGGGTCCTAGAAAAACCGAGCGGTTGGTTTTCTTGGACAAGATACCTGGACATTCTGGTCCAACGGCAGTCCCAAGAGTGAACACCTGAGCTCTCATAGAATGTTATTACCTTCTGAAATGGCTGGGGCCAAAGCAGCAACAGGAATGACCAAGGAATGAGGATGAAAATCATGACATTTTAATGCTTTAAGCCTTGAGGTCCCCAAGGTGGGGCTGTGCTCCTGCCTTCTTTCTACCACACACCTGGGGATCTTCCTAGCATCTGGCGGCTGCTCAAAATAAGTTTCTTGAATGAATGAATAAATAAATGGTTGTCTTTCCATACACACTGTCTCATTTGATCTGGCAACAGACTCCCTTGAATTTTTATTTCAATGAATATTATCGAGCATCAGGAAGATGGACAAATACATTCAAGTTAATGTCTAACACCTAAGAGCTGTCACTATACCAGAGCACGTAAAGGTACATGGGATAAGAAATGTGAATACATCTAGCTCTGCGTGGGCGTGAGGGTGGTCAGGGAAGGATGCATTAACACCTCTGTGCTCCTGGAGTCTTAAAAGGTGAGCAAACATTCTGTAGACCCTCAGGTGAAGGGAGCTTATGCCAAGAAAACTCTCCACCTCAGTGTATACACCTGGTCACCTGGTGATTTTATCAAAATGCAGATTCAGTCGGTCTGGGTGGGACCTGAGAATTTTTTGTTTCTAACATATCCTGGGTGATGCTGATGCCATTGGTCCGACTGTATTTTGAGTATCAAGACTTTGGGGGGAAAAGGTCACATTTAGAAAAATATAAATAATCTATTATATCCAGAGCACCATCTCCAAAGTGGTGGTCGTGTGCCCCAAGGGACACACAAGATGACAATGAGAAGAAACTATTATAGCTTCTTCGAGTTTCATATCAGCTTCTGAAAATGTCTATTTTTTTAACATACATGACATATTAAAAGATATATGTACAAGACATACAAATATATAAAGACATATTTGTTTGAGAAGATGCTTAATTTTTTACTAAAAGAGTTTAGTGTTAAAGAAAAAAAAAAAAGGCTTAGACAGGACTGGTGCGGTGCACAGGAAAAGGCAAGGAATAGACCATTATCTCATTTCTCAGACAGAGACACTGAGGTTCTAAGATGTCAAGCGATTTTTCCCAGGTTCACATAGCTGAGGCCTAAATGCAGACCTTCTGACTCTAAGTCTAGTGCTCTCTCCTCTCCTCTGTGCCTTGGGCACTTAGCTGGCGAACAGAGCCATAAAATAATTCAGAGCACAGGGAGAATCCTCACCTACAAATGCACTTTCCTTCTGATCACTAATAAAACACAAGCAGAAAACGAAATTTGCAAAAGCCAGATTGTCTTACATTAGCGTCTCGTTTGAGATAAAACCTTTCTTGCTGGTGTCCTTAATCACCTTACCTCTTCCCTTCCCCTAGGAATCCCTGGTGACAGACCAACTACAAGCTGTTTTGTATCTGTATTGCAGCTATCTCAAGATCTAATTAGTATTTTTCACAGAGCTGTCCTGTAGAAATACAACAGGGGATGTGGACAAAGTCAACTGTTGTGAGGCCACAGGCCACAGATGAGTTGCCTGTGAACCTGTAGGGACAATGAAAGGGCTATCACATCTTATGACGTCAGTCTGAGCTTTGAATATGGCCATTTCTGGTTTTATCTTAACAGAAGAATGAAGCCATAAACTAGGGAAGATTGGAGTGGGGAGTGGAGTTGGAGCATTACCTATGGAAGTACTTGCTTTGTTAGCTATCTTGCAAATGAAATAAATTCCATTTTAACATTGCAGAAGACCACAGCAAGTCACCTTCTCCAGGGGCCTTGAAGGGAGACCAGGAGTCAGGCCCTGTGGAGGTGATTAGCTTTCCTGCCCGATATATGAAAAGTAAAAAGTACATGCAATATTAAAAAACAATTAAAGAGTGTCTTTAGAATGTGCCAGAACGTGTGTATGTCCTGTCCTTTGCTCCAGTCTCCAGCCCTACTTCCTTTGTTATTTTTGTTAGAGCCTGAAGCCCTGCAGGCACTGGAGGTTTGGACTCCAGAGGACTCAGTCCTTCCAAGTGCTAACCTGGCTTTCCCAGCTAGAGACTCACAGGCCCTAACCAGTTTTCACATTGACTTGTTCTTGAATACCTCATTGTCATGATTATAAACCAAGTCTAAGGAATTTATGCCTGTTGATTAACTCATTCATTCATTTACTCACTCGGTTATTCGGTTGTTGACTTTAGCAAGCAAGCCTTACCTAGTGCCTACTAAGTACTGGTCACTGTGGGAGTCACGGGAAAAACAGAATACATACCATCCTCACCTACCAAAAGCCCCTTGCCTAGGGGAGGGCAGATAAACAAGTAATCACAGTCTAATGGGATGCATGCTGGCAGGGAGTAGAACCAATGACAGAGAACTGGGTTCTAGTTCCAGATCCTGCATTTGTTAGCACTGGGAGGTAATACCTTTGAAGGGCTTGGCAATCTCTGGAGACACCAGCAAATTCAATAATGGGGGAGAAAAGTGGAATTTACTGAATATTGGGCAAGCTATATCTATTATCTATTTATCATACCTTTGCATGTATATACATATACATTGATATACATACATGAATATACATACATATGTGCATATACACACTAATATACACACATTTGCATATATACATACACATATATTTACACACATACATACATATATGCATATATATAAATGCATTTTTCATTTTCCCTCACTACTATCCTGAGATATTAATATTGCCAATGTACAGCAAATTATAATTTAGAAATTCTAAAAAGCTAGCCAAAGTTACTCTGAATCCACACAGTTTGGGCTCCAAAGCCAACACTATTTCTGAAAACATGTCCTTAGAAGGGAGACGCAATGCTTAGTTCTGAGCAACTTACCATAAATACTTTCATTGAGTATATAGAAAAGAACTTTCTTTAAAACTTTCTTTGGTTATGGGAGTTCTTGCTTTTTCCTTCTTGTGCTCAGATTCTTTCATATATTCCGGGTTACTATAGTAACACAGTGAAGCTTTAATTCCTTTCCCAAGGGCTAATCTCTCAGTGAAGAACTCCTCAGCTGTGCCAAGGAGTGACTGCCTAGGTAACAAATGTTTCCATGTTAATAATTCCCTTTAAGAGTGTCTGGGTCTTAGACAATCAACTTTCAACAATTCAGAAACCACATTTTAGAGTTTCAAGATGGCAGATCCTGTATTATGCCATGAATTTCTCAGTAGCTGTGAATCTGACACCTTGAAAAAATATTTTCATGGATAATAACAGAAATCAAGAGGAGTTTCAGCCTAATCATGCAGGAGGTTTTCTGGGTTTTACGTATTAAAGGTATACACTCTCAGATCTGAGATTTGAGAAGTCGCTCACTTGAGAGAGAAGGAAGGTGGGTACAATTAGGTATCAAAGCTCTTTCCATTTTCCCAGCCTATAGAGATCACAGGTTTCTGTAACTTGTAGGCCACCAGCTCCTCTCAGGGCTCTTCAAACTAGCTCAGCCCAGCTTCTGACCCTCTCTGCTTTGGTCAAAGGGTAAATGTGGATAAGTAGTCACCACCCTACCAGGCACCACACTTACTCGGTGTCTTAGCTCGAGCTGCCATAACTAAATATCACAGACTGGGTGTCTTATACAACAGAAATTTATTTTCTCATATTGCGCAGGCTGGGAAGTCCAAGATCAAGGTGCTGGCTGATTGAGTTCCCTGGTGAGGGCTCTCTTGCTGGCTTGCAGATGGCCGCCTTCTCACTGTGTCCTCACAAGGAGGGAGTGATGGCCATCTCTTTCTCTTCTCATTAAGCTTCTCATCCCATCATGAGGGCCCCACCCTCATGACTTCATCTATCACTACCTCCCAAAGGCATCATCCTCTAATAGCATAACATGGGTTATGGCTTCAATATATGAACTTGGGAGGGACACAATTTAGTCCATCGCCCTCAGGAATATAGTGTATAGGCGTATGTGAAGTGTGGTGCTCAAGCTGGGGAATGGGACTGCCCACACCAGTAAGTCATACTATCTCGGAGCAAAGTCCTCAGTGAGGTGTGGACGAGCATCACTCTTAGTGGATAATTACAAGTGAGATGCCAGAAGCTGACAAAGGAAAATCTTTGCCAGTTACAAAAGAAGGGACAGTGCGAGTTCCCTGGACCCTCAGAGCTGCAGTGGGAAGGCTCATAGGATGAAGGAGGTGACTAGTTCCCATGGGGCTTCTGTACATTCAGTGGTCTTCCTTTCCTGGGTCTCACAGTGATTCTCTTCCATTGAAAGCAAAGTCCTCAGATTTATCTCCCAGTTCCTGCTCCACATACCCTGAAACCCTTACAGTCTCTCATCACCCTTCCTTCCCTCAAAGGTACTTCCTTCCTTTTACCTCCTTATGCTCTGTACGTTCTTTCATAATAGGTCTTGGTGATCCGTATCTTTAACCAAGTCAATAAGGGTTACTTTTTCTTGCATAACAGGAAAGTCTTCTTCGGCAAGTACTACCAGGGATTTAGAGAATGGGAGGTGGGAGGAAGCATTTATATTTGTATTTCTTTTGCTGTTATTTTATTTGCACGATAAATAAAAAATAGTAAAAGTGCCACATTGCCCTATTAAAATATTATTCATATTATTTTTTCAGAGATAACCTACTGTTAAAAGAGCCTATGTACTATACCTGGACACAGAATGATAAATTAGAAAAAAGCAAAAACAATAAAACAAAATACATTTCTTAGAAAAGCCATTCAAATACATGACATCACTGATGTGAAGACATCTCTGACCCCATAGATGAAAGTGAACATCCTTTCCTGTCTGTGGCCACTGTACCTATCACATCTATTATATTTTAACATCTTATCACATTATCTTGCAATTACAGACATACTTGGGAGATATCGTGGGTTCATATCCAGACCACACCAACAAAACAAATATCACAATAGAGGAACATAAATTTTGTTTCCCAGTGCATATAAAAGTTATGTTTACACTATACTATATTCTATTAAGTGTGCAATAGTATTATGTCTAAAAACTGTATTCACTTTAATTAGAAAATATTGCTAAAAAAAATGTGAACCATCATCAGAGTCTTCAGTGAGTTGCAGTAGTAACAACAAAGATCACTGATCACAGATCACCATAACAAAGGCAATAATAATAATGAAAAAGTTTGAAATGTTGTGAGAATTACCAGGATGTGACACAGAGACAGGAAGTGAACAAATGCTGTTGAATAAATGGTGTCAATAGACTTGCTCTACGCTGGGTTGCCACAAACCTCCAATTTGTAAAAAACACAGTATCTGGGAAGGTCAGTAAAACAAAGGAAAATAAAATGAGGTATGTCTACACGTACTTTCATATGTTTCCCACTCTAATCTTCAGATTCCTTGAGGGTAGGGGCTCTCCTTTAATCCCCACGGTATACTTAGTGTTGACTGAGACACCAGAACTATGGTAGTGCTTAATAAAAGTTATTGGGTATTTAGTGCATACTGAGTTGGTATATGTGAAGTTATATCATTTCCAGACTGACCAGATTAGGAAATTCTTGACATCTAGTCAACTCTTCAGCTTTGCCATTGAATAAAACAAACTGTCCTGTGGCCTATGGAAAATAAAAAAGACCCAGATTCAAGTTAACAACAGTCACTAATTGGCTAAGTGAGCTTTAGCAATGTGGGTAGCGTATGGGCCTCGTGTTCTTTTCTGAAAATGAGTGAATTATACAGGATGATGTCTTAGTTCACTTACAGCACCAAAATTATATTCTTTTATGTGCAACCATACTATGAGATAAGAAGTGGAAAATATTTTAATTTTTTTAGAAGAAAAAATTTCCTTTGTTTTTATTAGAATTACAAAATCCCAATCATATTCCCTAACTTTTCTCTACAGCTGTTTTAAAAATGAGGTTAAATGGGACAGAAATTGGGAGGAGAGACAGGAAAACTGGGGGGGGGGGGCGGGCGGAGAGGTGTTTTAAAGAAATTGCCTTAGAGGGTACATACCAGCTGTGATAATGCAGAACATTATTGAAAGCAATACCTAAATTGAACAGACGCTCAGACTCAATACCATTTGGGAGATTGAGTGAAGTTTTTTGCTGTTATTTTGGGGAGAAGAAATTGGAAAATTAGTGCGATCTGACAAAGGAGGAATATGAGTGTGTCTTAGCCATTAACATACTACCAAATGGTACAGTCATCAGCTAGGGCTCAGGATGGCTAGTTCTAAATGTTGGGCTTGGTTCTGAAAGAAGAATCTGCAAAGACAGTAATATATGTGCTCACAGTTTGCATCTCAGTGATACCTTTGCAGGCACATTCCTGTCCGGTAATGAGGCTTTTGCTACTGCGTGGCCCCAGTGACAGTTGGGTCCACAAACAGCAGTTCATCAATTGATTGCAGGTGTTTCCCCTTGGAAAATAAAAACTGCACGTACAGACCACAAAGTGATGGAAAAATCGATTCTCAACAGCCACACAATCTGGTGAGTTCTGAAATACAGCTTTGGGAAACAAATTCTCTTGCTGCTGCTTTTTAAAATAAGTATATTTCATTTATAAAATATATTGCCAAAGACATCAATAGTAATAAGGATTCATAAACTGAAAATTAACTCCAATATATCTAGAAAGGGGCAAAACCTTTTTTCTTAATTATTAGAAAATAATATCTCAAAATATTAAATGTCATTATCCATTATTATTCTTATGAAAGTCATTTATGTTTTTATCATGTTTGTAAGTTTCTGTGGAAAATGTTCCTTAACGTACATAAAAGAACAATTTGGTAAGAAACATGCCCAATTTCAGTTTAGGAAGCTTCCAATAATGTTTGTAATCTTACGTTCCCAAGTTTGGGATTTTGTTTATATTTATATATTTTTCAAATTCTCAAATAGATACCTGACACAGTCATGGGCCCCTGACTTTTTCAAGTGACATTTTCTTCTTTATGAATATCTTTAGACTTTTAGTGAAGACCTGTGTTTTTCTCCTAATTGACCTGTCTGCCTTTATCCTTTCTTTCTTCAGTCGCTGTGGATGATTCTACCAATGCCATCTTCTGTAAACACTTTTTATACCTTGGCTCAGATGTCTTGGAGTCTAAATAAGAATGTCATTATATGCAGGGAGTCTAACTGCAAAATTCAGAGGCTACTCTTTGAAAAATAACTATATGTGATGGATTCTTTATTCAGTGATAAATTTACAAACATACTAATATTCAAATACCTCTTGATAACCCAGAACCCTAGGCACCAGTTTCTACTAATGCTTTCTAGTTTCAGTATGTTCTACATAAGGACTACACACATAGAAACTATTAATAAGACATCTTCATGTTCCCAAATACTATACCCATTACTTCTAGATCTAGATGTAAATCTAGAGCAGGATATCTTTACCTCAGCACTACTGAGATTTGGGGCCAGATAATTCTTTGTTGTGGAGCTGTCCTGTGCACTGAAGGACCTTTATCATTGTAGGAATTTATCCCTGTCTTTATGTCAGGAGCAACCCTGCTCCCCGCCTGCCCCTGGACTCCTATCTCTAAATGCCCCCTGGGGGGCAAGATCACCCCAGTTAAGAGCCACTGATCTAGAGCCTTTACTGAGGAAAATATTTGACTTTGCTTCCTCTGTACATATATTACAACAACGGGCAGTGAGAAGTCAAGAGCAGGAATTCTGATGCCCCTTCTTGAGGACCATGACAATTTGGAAGAGAGAGCTCCGAGTTATGACCGGGAGGCATAGGTTTTTTCTGTTTTTTTTTTTTTTCCCTCACCATTTCTGTAATTTTGGACAAGTTTCTTACATTCTGAAGACTGTGGTTTCCTCATTTATGAACGGAGTAGTCAGGGAATAAAGAATCTTATTTCTTTACAGTTCCATGCTACCTACTTTACACAATTATTTTAAGGATGAATGGCAGTACATGCAAATAATATCAAAACTTTAAAGTTAAAATATCTGTAGAAATGTAAGTACTACCTGTTAAGGTCATTCCTCATGTCTGCCAATCCATTGCCTTTCCATCCCCTCTGTAGCCCAATTTAAAGCTCACTCTCTCCAGAAGCCCTTTCCTGATTAAGTTGACCTTAATTCCAAGTTGTGTAACTCTTCCTTTGCAATTTTCTTCAGAGTCAGTTTATGAGTCATTCAAGGAAATTAGTCTCATCACTTTGTAATCACACCTCGTTTGGGACCCCAAATAGAATTACATAGCCTGATCACTCACTTAATTCACTAGATTTGGCTCCAAAAGACTTTCGCTATTTCCGAAACAAAATCAGTTTTCAAGAGTTGAAGATTTGTCCACTTTGTGTATGCTGGAAAGATTGTGTTGCACACTCTGAAAACAATTGCAAGGGAGAGGTTTCATAAGATTTGGAGACTTAGAAACTTGTGGGGTTGAAAATATTGTTAGGGAAAGAATCTCTCTGAATGTGGGTCATTATTCCTTTATGACTAGTCTCATTGTAAATCCATAACCATGAACCCCGAGTCAGCCTTAATGCTCCCTGACAATCTAGCTCTACTTTCCTAGTTCATGAGCTCATCTTTCTACAGATCTAGACTATTCCTTCTTCTTTTTCTCTTTTAAAGCTCTATACCTCCTCCCACAGTCTCATTCTCTACTGATGACGTTGAGTTCTACCACACTGAGAAAAAGGAAGTAATCAGAAGAGAACTTCCATAGACTGGATCACCACTTGAGTCCACCTACCAGCCGTGTACCCCTGCACTCTTTCCCTCTTGGTACAAGATGAGCTACCCTTGCCCCGTACACAGAGTCGATCCCTTCACTTGTGCATTCGAGGTTACCTCTTCTTGTCTATTCAGGGGCACTGCTCCAGGATATCTACCTTCTCTCCCGAGCATCATTCTTTCCCTCTTGACTGGATCATCCCCAACAGCATAGAAATATATCTTTAAAATATCTGTCCCTTGCCTTTTCCCTTTCAATTTCCTTCTCATTTCTTTGCCCTCTACCTAACATACCATCTTGGAACAGCCCTCCTTACTCCTCCCTGACAACCACTACCAGTTATGTGGCTTCTCCACACCACCTGGATGGCTCTTGTCAAAGGCACCAATTGGCTACAGGCAACAGTGTCTCTTCAGTCTTATTTACTCAGCAAACTGACAGAATAAAAGTAGTTCATCACCTCCTCCTTGTTGAAATACCTTCTTCACTTGGCTTCTGGAGACCCTGCTCTTGATTTTCCTTTTTATTTTGTTTCTCCTCCTCTGTCTCTTGCTGTTCCTTCTCTTCTCCTTTTTGCCCTTTTAATGTCAGGGTGCCCAGGGTTCATGCTTGGTCATCTTCTCTCCTAGAGCTAGACTTACTTCCTTGATGATTTTATCCAGTTATAAGGTTTGCAGTAGCATCTATATGCTGATGGTTCCCCAATGTATATCTAGAGCCCAGACGTCAGTTCAGAATTCAAGCACATGTATATCACGTGCTCCCTATTCTATCCACGCTTGAATGTCTAGTAGACATTACAAACTCAGTAATGAGTTTCCCAGGGAATCTTGTTAAACTTATCCATAATGTATATGTCTAGAATCCGAATCTCTTCTCACCACTTCCACTGCTACCACCCTGGCCTAAAGAGCATCACATTTCTTCTGGATTATTCCAACAACCTTATAACTGGGCTCCGTAATTTTTCTCTTGTTTCCTAATGGTCTGTCATCTTCATGTGATGTCCCTTCTCTGCCCAAATCAAGTCTTTTTTTTTCTCCCTCCAATTAAAGGTATATATAAATCCTTGCAATGGCTCACAAGACCCTATATGATCCGGACTCGTATGTTTCACACCCACTTGGTTTTCCATGACCACTATTTACTTCAGAGCACTGGCCTGCCTGCTGCTCATCAAACATACCAGGAATATAATTGCCCCTGGACATCGTCTCACTTGTTCCCTCAGCCTGGAACTGTGTAGCTGACTCCCTCAGGGCCTTCAGGTGCCTCTCAGATGCACCTTCCCACTGGGTGTCTCCCTCACCGCTCTTTGAAACTGCACCTCACGCCCCGTGGCACCACAGCGCCACCACCAGCCCGAAAGCCCAATGCTCAATTCCTCCTTCCACCCACTTTTGTAGCGCTAATCATTTCCTAATATATTACATAATCTAAATGGTATTACAGCTTATTTCTCGTTGTCTGCTTCCCCCGGGACAATATGAGCTACGAGAAGGAAGAGAGTCTTTAATTTCTTTCTGTTTTATTCCCCGATGTATTCCAAGGGCCTACGCTCCTTCCCAGCCCATAATAAGAGTTCAGTAAATATTTTTTAAATAAACAACAATTAAATTTCAATAAAGAGTTGCCTCTTAGATATCAGTAATCTTACATCTTTCAGTGAATCCAAACTTGCCTGAGGTCAGGGATTGTACTTCTTTGCATATAATCTTTATGGAACCATTAGAACATATTTATACATATAGAAGGGGCTCAATAAATGCTTCCCAGATGATGAACGTTTACAAATATAATCTTTTCAAAGCTCATTTCAGTGTGGAGTTAGTCTATAAATACACCCTTTCCAGAACATTGAATACAAATGAAATAGACATACACATGGCATAATGATCTTGGATAATGCAATGTCTCTCTGTTTCTTTTACTGACTAGCAGTTGTTACAATGGAAATGTCACCATGACCATACGTACTGTTGGTAGGCAGACACAATGGTGCAAGAAGCTTGACATTGTACACGTATGCCAGGGACTTATTTGACAACTTTCTCTGTGTAGGCAGCAATAACCGAATTACTTTCACAAGCAAGTGGTGAAAATGAGCACATGGATGAAACAAAACTTGATTTTTCTTAGAAAATAGTAGAAAATGGGTCACAGTTGTGTCAAATTTGCAAAATCCTAGCAATGAAAGAGGCAACTGGGACATGGAGACTGTGTACGAGCCTTGGTAACTGATGACACCTCGAGTGAGGTGGGCTGGAGGAGACATTGTTAGATGTGAAAACAGAACAGGTCAGATACACAATTTCTTAACCCCAGCAAAGATGGTAGAAACAGGTAACTGTCACAGTTCAGTTCTGAAGGCTTTAGCTTTTCATTGAAAAAAGTACTTAAAAAGTTACTCAGGCAACACATGAATCTTTCCTTACCTTTTTCCAATCCTCTGCCATACCCAGAGGTAGCCACTTTTGTTACTTAGATTATCTTCCAAGTGATTTTCAATAGTTATATATAAAATATACACAAATATATGTGCACACATACAGACACACGTTATACTGGTTTTATACTTAAGTAAGTACAACATACTGTATGTAATAATTGGTGATTTATTATTTTCTCTAATTCTGTGTTTTGGAGATCTGTATTTGTCATTACCTATAAATCTATCTCATTCTTTATAATGATTATATAATATTCCCTAGAAGTATAGAATGACAGTTTGATTATTCCTATTTTGATATATACCTGAGTTACTCTCAACTTTTATTATTTAGTTAAAACTTGAAAGTATTTTATGCACACATATTTGTGCATGTGTGCCAGTGTTTCTGTAGGACAGACTCTTCACAAGCAGGACTGCTGGATTTTGTCTCCACAAAGTTTTTACCAATTTATGTTCCCACTAATAGTGTTTATTTCCCCGTTCCCTCATCAATACTAAATATAATCCATTCTTTTAAAATTTCCCAATTTGATATGTAGAAAGGGACAACTTCTGGTTACTTTTAGCTTCTTTATTTTTCACATCTTTGACAGTAGATCAGTTTACGGGGTTTCTTTTTTGTACACCTATTAGTAGATGCATTGTTTTTTCATTTCTTTCTTTCTTTATCATTTACCTTTTTTTCTTCATTTTACTTTTTTCCTTGCTTTCCTTCCATTTGCCTGTCTTCTCTAAGCCAGAAGGTCATTCAGGCTTAGGGAAGGGTGAGGGAGAAAGAAGAAACTCAGTGCATTCTCCAGCCTCACTGCCACTTCCCTTCACTTCAAGGCATGTTTGGGAAATAGAAGAAAGAACTTGTAAGTAGAGACGCTGGACTAGTGATCATTAGCTTTGGATACCTATTAGAATCGCTTAGGCCTTTTGGGTTTGTTTAGCTGTCACCCCTTGGCATGGTGCTTAATAGCAGAGATGAGAGAGGAGGAAAGGTTTAGAAGTCTGGGAATCTTTCCTTCTAATTCTTGTTTCAGTGTTTCTCCAAGAAGAGATGGGCTTTCTGAAAGTACTTAAGTAGAATGAGGTGGGAAGTAGACCTGTGTTCAGTCTGAAGTTAATTTAACTGACAATTGTATGTGTCATTGTGCTAATGATCAAAATCAGACAAAACAAGTTATCTGAGTTTAGAGAAAGGCACGATGCTTGCCTACTGGATAGTGTATCACATGAAGAGGATTCCCAGATTGTCAAGCACTGCTTTCCTCTTCTGCCTGCTGTCATTCCAACTTACCCCCAATCTACTGGAGATTTCCAGAAGGCATCCTAACTGACTTCAATATTGCTAACTGCAGAAACTGACTGCATTTCCTTCTTTTTAAGACATTACATCCTTCCCCTTTCTCACATTAAAGATAAAATCTTGGTTCAAGTCACCATTTCTGACAGAAGTCTAAATGCTCATGGGGCAATAAAATGCAGGTTACAAACAAGGAAAGAAGGAAGAAGAAAAAAGTAACTGTACAATGCCTAGTCTATATAAAGAATTATTAGTGCACATGGTATGTGGTTGTTCAGTTTGGGAGGCATACTTATGCACTTGAATAATTTTTTCCTAAATATTTATTGATTGATGTACATTCCAGTCAACTTTAGGTTAAGATTGGGAAATTAGGGCCATTTAATGATTTGTGAGAATAAGTAGCCAACAGCTAGCATCCAATAACGGTGACGATTTTCTGAGGTTTAACCGTGCACTTGGGTACCCAGGTTCTCCACACGGAGTCTCTAGGATTCTATTTCTGCTCTCTCTTGGGCCTAGAATGACAATCATGATAAATTATATCATACTGTGAGGTGGTTTGTGATGAAAACAAGTTTCCACTAGGGACTGTAACACAACCTCCAATCTCATGCTCTGATAAAACACTTAGAAATGTATGATTGTCTCCTCTTCCTTCCTTTTTGTCTTTGTTAAAAACAAAATAATGAACAGTGAACTAAAATGTATGTGGGTAACAATAAACTTTGTAGAGAGAGATTAGGGTTTCAGTGATTTTATCTGTCTATATCTATATCAAATTGTATTTATCATTATCTCATCGAATTTTTTTGAATTACTCAGTTTCAAAATGGAAAAAAGTGGAAAATGAATGAACAGGGGTTTGAAAATTTTAAGTGTTATAAATTCTGGAGTTAGGAGAGCTACAGATTAAAAAAAAATAGATGACAGCTTTCTCTTTGAAATGGGCAATTACACATTTATACAGAATTCTCTGTAGATGGAGCCCAGTGCTTAGTATGTTGGGAGATTACCTGTATCAGAGAGGCTAGTTTATTCCATTACTTGAAGATGCAATCATTTTGGGGTTAAATAGATCACCTATTTGACTGTGGATTAAGCCTGTTATTTGGTCGAAGTGAACAAAATTGGTCTTCGTAAAGGAGAAACGCAATGACCCGCCAAATTTTATTATCAGATTTCTTGCTTTCAATCATTTCACCTGTGTGGTATTCTTGTCTTTCTTCTCCCCAGACTCTGCTCAGGACCTTGGCAAATTACTTCTCTGAAATAATCTTCCCACCTCTGGAGGAATTGCTCATAGAACTCTGGAAACATTGGAAAATCTCAAGATGTAGTTCGAGTTACTCTGTAGATGAATAGAGATCCTTGGCCATTTCTCATATTGAAGATTTCCCAGGCAGGTGGCTCTAAAGAGTCTTCAGTAGACAACATCGTTACTTTGTGTGCCTCGAGAAGAAGCAGGATTGTATCAGCTATTGCTACCCGACTCCCGCCGACTCACTCATTGATTCACTGAGTTTGTTGTACTGCATGAGCATCGTGGGATTTACGAAGGAATACAATACTTGGACCACACTCTCCAGGAATTTACAAACTTAAATTTTCTATCATGTATTCTTATACAAGATCCCAGCCTCTTCTGTCCTAAGAGACTGAGAGATTCCTAATCAAGTACCTGGACTATATTCTTTCTATATCAGATTACGTTCAAAAGGTGTCTGAATAAATACAGATAAAAAATTATAAATAATGCAAAAATATAATGGATGAGGTAAGAAAACTATATAAAATAGATGTTTACGAAAGCAAGGCAGTTAAGAGCTAGATTGTGTCCATTACAAAATTCATATATTGAAGTCCTAATCCCCTGTTCCTATATATATAAAGTCACAATAGAATGCGAGTGTATATGGAGATAGGATCTTTTACAGAGGAAATTAAGTTAAAATGAGCTCATTAGGGTGGGCTCCAATCTAATGTGACTTATTGAAAGAGGAACAGACACTGACACACAAGAATATGTGAAGACACAGGGAGAAGACAGCCATGTACAAGCCGAGGAGAGAAGCTTCAGGAGAAACCAACCCTGCCAACTACTTGATCTTGAACTGCCAGGCTCCAGAACTGTAAGAAAATAAATTCTGTGGTTTGAGCCACCTAGTCTGTGGTACTTTGTCATAGTGCCCTAGCAAACTAATACAACCCAAGACTTGAAAAGTGAGTCCAAAATAATTATTGATCAAATATTGTGTATACTTCATTTTAGTAAATGTTGTGCAGTGGGCATTAATTTACCCAGGACTTAGCTATGAAATTAATACCTGACATGTATAATTACACTTTAGGTACCTGAAGAATACACACACACACACACACACACACACACACACACACACACGCACATTCAGGAATCTACAGCCAAGTGGGGAATGGCTTTTAAGACTGGTAGTTGAGAATAAAAAGTGGGAAAATCACAGTAATGATAACAATGACAATAGTGACTCTATATTTAGTGACTTCTCTGTGCTAGATATAATATGAAGCATTGCCACACCCTTTTTATTAAAGATTTTTATTTCTGTCATAGTTGAGGACCTGAGGCTCAGAGAAGTTAAATCTTTTATTCACCCAGGATCTCACAGCTAAACTTTTTTTAACATATTTATTGGAGTTTAATTGCTCTACAATGTTAATTTCTGCTGTATAACAAAGTGAATCAGCTATACGTATACATATATCCCCATATCCCCTTCCTTTTGCATCTCCCTGCCACCCTCCCTATCCCACCCCTCTAGGTGGTCACAAAGCACCGAGCTGATCTCCCTGTGCTATGCAGCTGCTTCCCACTAGCTATCTATTTTAAATTTGGTAGTGTATATATGTCCATGCCACTCTCTTCGTCCCCAGCTAAACTTTTAACATAAATTTATCTGAGTCCTAACCTGAAGCTCTTATGTCTGAAGGAACAGACTTGACAATTGCCCATTCTTCCAAGGTGAGGTAGGGGCTTCCAAAGATTCTCCAGCCCCAAGGAAGGTCAGGTCTGCACTCCAGGGCTCATTAATGCTTCTGGGTAGACACTGGGTTTTAACGGTTACCAAGAGCTCTGAAATCCATATTAACCCCTCAAACCTGGGAGCTGCCCTTGGAAAGTTCTCTTATCTGCCCTCTGCTGAGTATTTCAGATCATTAGGAAGTTACCTTTCTTTCTCCCGAAACTTCACCCAGTCACTTGGAGATTAGCTTGCAATAGACCTCTCCTGTACCCAACTGCTCTAAGACATTAGATAGGAATTGTTGCTAAGGTCTTTAGAAGGTCACAGCCAAATATGTGAAATAGGCAAGAGTACCACACTTGAATCTGCAAAAAAATATGCCTTGAGTTTGCATTTAAATGCATTTTAATTTGCATAAAAGTCTATTTTATGCCTTTTGAGTATACATTTTATAATTGTTCTTTTTCAAAGCTGTCATTTATTTTTCATACTTTCTCCCTTTCCTTTTCAGTCCTTCCCAAGGTTTCTGCATTCTTAGGAATGCCTCCTTTCATGACCCAATCATGATGTAATGGAGGTACTGATGCTTTTACATAAAGAACTCACAGGGAGGTGTGTTGGCACCATCCTTGGTTCTTGTTTCTCATCAGAAAAATCCACTTACACACTCTTCTTCCCTTTTCCTGTCTAGTGTCTGCCCTCCTCCGTGATTGTTAAGCCCACCACTGTCGATGAAAATTGCATCAGGAAAGGAAGACTTTATTCAAAACTACTGCAATAGAGGTCAACATTACTGCAATAGGAGAGAGACTGAACTCAACTCTACTTAAGTACTAAATTCGAGAGTTTTTAAGTACTGGCATGAGCCAGTGTGAATGTGCTGAGGACAGAAGGGAGGAGTTTCTTCAATGTGATTAGGCATCTGTGTTTCCTAATTGGTGCTTCTACCCTCCTGTGGAGACTTGGAGAGAGAGGTGTGATCTTTCCTAATTACATTTCAAAGGGATGGCTTCCAGGTCCTGGACTATAGAATTGGCAAGAGGCTGGGAGAACATTTACATCTCAAAGAGCAGAGAAAGAATTTACAGTGGCAAGTTCTCTAAAGTAAATGCTCTAAGAAAAGGGAGGTCAGGGGCCCATTAGTCAGGAAGAAATTTTTGTAAAATGTAGTGAGGAAAAGTTAGGGCCCTTGGATCTATGCAGACAGCAGTATTAAAAACGGTAGCCATCCAACCTCGTCCCCATGCCTGACTTTTGTTTCCTCTCATTAGCACCCCTGATGTGCGGAACTTCTCAGTTTATTTTATTAATGTGTAGGGAGGAAAAAGTCACAGCATGAGACTTACATCTTGGAAGCTCAAAGCAAGCAGCTATTCTTCAAAACTACAGTAAACAGGTTACTTTACAAGAGTCCCTCACCTACCAAAGAAAAGCTAATCGAGTAAGTGTCCACATTTTAGATATTTGGGAAGGGTATTGGTCCTTTCTTCTTTCTTAAGTCCTCCACAGAAAATCCTGAATGGTGGTCATAATGATGTCAACCAACCGTGAACCACTACTTTGCAGCAATCCATGGTTCTGATGCCAGCACATGCTAACACTTGTAAGTAAGTCTTAGTCGTATTGTATAAAAAAGCAAAGTGAGATGACAAGAAGTATAGTGACTTTCTTAGAGTCACTCAGATAGTGATACTTTGGGGAAATGAAATATTTTACAGATTAGCTCTGCCATTTACTGTCTCTATGACCTTGGCCAAATTATTCAACTTCTCTGTGGCTGATGTCCCTCATCTATAAAATGGGAATAAATAATAATACAAAATTAAGGGGTGGTTGGGAGTTGATGAGAAAATAATCCATGTACAGCCTGCAGAAGATTCCTGAGCACATAGGAAACACTTGATAAACTTTAGTAATTATGATTTACTGGCTAAATCTGGGTTCTGCCTGATTCTAAAACTCATGCTTCTTTTTTTATTGTCATGATGTCATCTATGTTGTTGTAACCTCATCAGTTATCTAGAGATTTGATTGAAAGTGTTTTTTGTTAAACATAAAATTCTAAGGGCACAGAGGGGTACATAAGGATTACAGATGGCACCTGTGTTTCTCCTGTTTTCCAGATAGACTTTATTTCTCTCAATATCAGATTCTTACAGAATCTAGTCTTTTATACCAGTTGTCCAGGCATTAAAATAATCTCTGTAGCTACCTGATGTCTGGGGTTGATCATGTTTTGTTCTACGATGTTCATAAGAGCAAGAAAAAAGTAAACTTTTATTCATTTAATTTCGGCAGCTGAGATCAAGATGACAATATGATATGCTCCAGCTTTTACTCTAATTGAGCTTATGACTCTTTTCTTCTTGACTCTGAGTTACATCTTTCCTTGATCCAATTTATTGTTCTCTGTTCTAAGTTTTCCTTAAGATTTCCCTTAAATCTAACTCACTTTGTGAATTTCTAATCCTAATTCACATCCACAGAGTGTAAGGTTGACAAGATGTTTCTCCATTCTTAGTCATCTGGACGTTGGAGGTACCTATTTTTCACTATGAAAGTATCTTGATACTTGATAACTTGAATAAGATATCAATTCTATTATTGAATATTCTCACTTAAAATGTGTATCTGTTTTCTATTTTAATTTTTCAGGAGAATGGAGTGACTAATATTTATTCTGATATTGAATACAAGCAGCTCAAAATATCTGAAAGAAAGCAGGTTTATGCCTCAATTGTTGAAATAATTCTGAAATATTTTGTTTGTTTATGAATATGTGATATAGTTCATTTCTTTTGGCAAAATGAAACACCAACTTAAAAGGGGTTATCAGAGGCTAAATGCTGTCATCAGTGTCAGTGTTGATATTTTGGGCATTGTTCCAATGGATCATAATCTGAGAGATAATGATTCTAGTGCTGTTTTCCCCAGCCGTTCTTACTAGTGGGAACAGCTGCCATTGTTACACTTATAAACTCTATGCTTGGCAGAACTTGTGATGGAGTCTGAAAATGCATTTTTTGTTTGTAGGTTTCTTTTCCTGCATGGCAAAGTTATGTTCAGATTTAAAACAGGAGCAATACAAATGGTCTGGTTGACAATAACAAAGCCTAGGAGACTTGGTAAGAATTCAACTGCACTTACAGACATCTCCTTGGATTTTCTCTTTATCCTGGTTGAGTGAATCATTTGTGATATACTTATTTGAATAATCTTGTCTTACATGTAAAAAAACCCTCAAGGACAAATGTAGGTGAGTGGAGCCCACAGTCTGCCATGTTGTGAGATGTAAGATTAACGAGGTTAGAAACTTCTGCTACTTTTCGTGGATGATGATTCTTCATCAGGAATTCACCTTCTCTCACCTGGGTCCCTTTGTGCCCAGTGCCAAACTGGGAAGACAGCTGGACTTGAACAGAAGTGCATACAAAAAAGCTTTCCCTGTGTGAGGCCTGTCGGCAGTACAGAGATTGAACCAGAAACTCTGGCCTCATTAGCCTCGTGTTCTACCAGCTGGCTCTAGGAAGAATTAATATGCAACATGAAATGATTTCTCTGAATGATCAGAAATAAAAGAAAATGGATTTGAATCAAAGTGTCTTTTTTACCTGAGTTATATTGTATCCAAGGAATCTTCAAATTTCCTGCATCATAAATCATACAATGGCACTAGACATCTCACCAGATGTCAGATACCCAACTTCAGGAATATCATGTCGTGGGCTGTACATACCTGACTGTGGAGCTTTCTTTTTAATTATTATTATCATAAAAACCTAGAAGTTTTGCCAGAGACTGTTACAGTGTTTTAAGCCCTTTTGAAGCTACATTTGAAAAAGACTTCAATCTTACCTTTATTGAGACTACTTTTTTTTTTTTTTTTGCGGTAAGCGGGCCTCTCACTGTTGTGGCCTCTCCCGTTGCGGAGCACAGGCTCCGGATGCGCAGGCTCAGCGGCCATGGCTCACGGGCCCAGCCGCTCCGCGGCATGCGGGATCCTCCCGGACCGGGGCACGAACCCGCATCCCCTGCATCTGCAGGCGGACCCCCAACCACTGCGCCACCAGGGAAGCCCAATTGAGACTACTTTTAAAAAAAAAATCTTACATGGAAACTTGATAAAAGGAAAAGATGTCTGAAACCCAATAAACGTGGACATTGTCCAGGATTCCTTCTGGGTTCCCTTCTCCATTTACTTTCTTAGACTTTCCACCTCCAGAGAATGCTCAAAATCGTTCTGGAATCTTTCTAAATGCCAACCTTTCATCTACTCCCTGGTGGAATTTTCAATTTGCATAAATCCTTCACTTCATCAAATTGCAGAGCATCTCCCATCAACTATATTATTTCTTAAAGTGGCTTTCCCTTTTGACTTTTGTTTCTACTGGTACAGCTTCCTTTCCTCAATCACTCAAGTTTAATTCTAGGTCATGATTGCTCGTCAGCTTTTTTCTTTCACTTGACTGTATGCTCCCTAAGTACCGGAATTGTCATCCTTTTATTCTCCATTGCCTGCTGCAGTTCTTACCACACTGTAGTTGTTGAATAAACATTTCTGGAATAAATGAATATATATATTTTAACCTTTGCTTGCTTTGATACTCTTCTTATGATTAAGGAAATTGAATAGATAATCAAAGAATTTGAATGCAAAATCAAAAGTAAAATGTATAGAAGGAAAAGTCTCTCTTTCATTCTCACCTTCCACCTGCACAGCTGTCTCCCCACCACACAACCACAATCACGAGAAAGCATTAGTTTCTTATGGTTCCTTCCAGAATTTCACTTTGCACATACCAACATGCACACACCAACATGTACACGTGTATTCTTTTTTTTTGTATACATCCTTTTTGTGTATGTGCTACACACACCACACACTCTCCTCTATCTTGCTCTTTACTTGAAGTATCTTGGAAATATTTCCACATTTGAAATTTAATGTGTCACGTTCCATTATAAGGAGTTAATAGTTTGGGTTGTTTCCCATTGATGAGCATTTATTTCCAATCTTATGCTCATATAAAGGATGCTTTGGTGAATAACTTTGCACTTCACATTTGTGTAGGTAAATTCCCAGAATGTAGTTGCTGGGTTTTAGATCCAACTTGATAGTGATGACATTGTGAAACTGCCCTCTGGAAGGATGGTGCTAACTTACCCTAGCAATGTAGGAAAGTGCTTATGTCCCTATAGCCTCATCACTGTGAATGAGTTATCAAAATATAAAAATTCCCTAAATGCCTGGAGAAAACTTTTATTTCAATAAAACTTTAGTAAGCATATCACACATTCTGTGGGAGGCTGAACATCTTTTCATGTGCTTAAGAATCATTTGTATTTTCTTTTTTGTGAACTCTCTCTTCATGTTCTTTCTACTGGGTTTTGCGTCAGTCTCCAAATATCCAAGTTTGATACTTGTGGTAAGTTTGAGCACTGCTCCCTCCCACCACCCCTTGACTTTGTTTTGCATGAAGTTTGTACATTAAGGAAGTTTTGATTTTTATATAGTTAAATTTATAAAAATCATCATTTATGGCTTTTGGGTTTCAAGTCATAGTTAAAAGGACTTTTCCTACTTCAGTACTGTAAAGGGATTCAGTCATATTTTTCTGTTAGTTCTTGGCTTACTAATTTCACATATAAATCTCTGATCATTGGAAATTTATCATGGTGTATATGTGGTATGTGGATCCAACTTTATATTTTTTTCAAATGTCTGTCTATTATGATCACTTGTTGAATAGTCTTTATTTCCTCAATGATTTTGTAAGTTAGAAGCAATCTTTCCATTGTACTAAGTTTCTTTCTTTATTAAGATTTAAAAAAGATGTAGATTCTGAATTCTGATTGATGATCTATTTATGTACTAATACCACATCGTTGTTATTGATGCCTTATATTTAAATATCTAGTAGGACCAGTTAGTTTTCATTGCTATTTTGTTCAGATATATCTTCAGTATGTTTATTTCTCCATATTAGTTTTATAACCAAGTGGTCGAGTTCTGAAAAGCACAATTTCGGCATCTTATTAGGTACCTGTTGAGCATGCAAATAAACTTACAGAAAATTAACACTTGCAACACTGAGTCTTCCTCTCCAAGAACATGGTGTGTCTTTCCTTTGCTTCCATTTTTGTTCTTTGTTTTTTGGTGCTGTTTTCTTTTCTTTCTTTTTTTTTTTGGTGGTATGCAGGCCTCTCACTGTTGTGGCCTCTCCTGTTGCGAAGCACAGGCTCCGGACATGCAGGCCCAGCAGCCATGGCTCACAGGCCCAGCCACTCCGTGGCATGCGGGATCTTCCTGGACCGGGGCACGAACCTGTGTCCCCTGCATCAGCAGGCGGACTCTCAACCACTGCACACCAGGGAAGCCCTTGGTGCTGTTTTAAAGTTGTTTTTTGTATAAATCTTGCACGGGTCTTATTAAATTTATAGGTGTTTTATCATTCTATTGTCTTTTGTATAGGGCCTTCCCTTCAGTTATATCTTCTAACTAGTTTTTGTTTGTATGTATACAAGCAACTGATTTCTTCATATAAATTTTATGTCATCTTTCTGAATTTTCCTTTTGTCTGAAGTAATATTTTATTATGTTTTCAATTCCTCAGGCCTACATCATATCAGCTAAAATTGATTGTTTTACTTCTTTCCTTTGGAATTTTATAACCGTAATTCTTTTCATTTTATTTTTGCCTTGTTCCTCATTTACAGTGTTAAATGATGGCAGTTGATTTGGTCCAGACTTTAGTAGGATTATTTCAAAGTTTTCTGATTCAAGTATCTTGCTGACTTTTGAGTTTATCTATCTATCTACCATGTCTTCATTTGTGTGTGTATGTGGGTGTATTTGCATACCTACATAACTGTATATGAGTATATATAATGTACATATAAGTGCTTTTTCAGCATATATGTAGTTCAATTTATACTTGTGCCAATTTGAGTCCTCTGAGAAGTCTATGCTCAAAAAGGATTAAACAAGCACAATTAGTGGGGGAAACACATGAGAAGAATAAAGGGTGCAGGGCAGGAGGAGCTTGCAGAGGTTTCACCCTGTAATGAAGGCCTGGCAGTTGTGAAACAAGAAAGGGAAGGAAGGGAGATTTGGTGGGTAGATTCTCAGATGCTGGAGCAGTTCTAAGAGAGTTTGGCCATCATTATGGGGAGATCCTGAGCCAAAGTTTCCCATTAGAGGAGTTCTGTGAACCTTCACTATTGCCCTATCTGTGCTCACCCCTGACTGGAGACGCCTGAGCACCACTGCAGCATTGGTGTTTCACGTGGTGGTCAATCCAGAGGGGTGGCTGCTGATACCAGTTAGCCACACACCCACACAGATCTCTCTTGAAGTAAAGCTGAGAAGCTCATTTGTATGGTTTCCACAATTCACACTTCTAATTAACTACTGAATTCTTTTTATCTTTACATAGAATATTTGCATTTCTGCTCTCAGGGCATGTTGGCATTTTCCTGAGGCAAGAAAGTTGCTCCAAAGCGTTTCAGGTCTTGGGTAACCCTCATGTTAACGTTTGACAAAGAAGCTGGTATATATGTTCCTATCCCACTCATGCACACTTAGAAGACCAGATCTGAAATAGAGCCTTATAGTAGAAACTTCTATGGCTACAGATATTGAATTCAGGAGAGTTACTCATTCTGCCTTCCTCAGTAGAAAAGAAGGAGAAAAGAAATACAAAGACTTTTGAGCTGGAGAATGGTAAAAACACAAATTTTTTCAAACCCAAGAAGCAAAAACTATGTGAACTTTTGGAGTCAGATATACCTGTGTCTAAAATCTGGTCATTACCACAAATATTTAACACTCAGAGCCTGAGTTATTCCTTCTTTGAACACACAGGTAGAAACCGTTTCCCAGCATCCTTTGCACTAGGTATGGTCATGACACTAAGATCCCAAAGTACCTCTTTGAACACACAGGTAGAAAGCGTCTCCCAGTATCCTCTGCAGTAAGTATGGTCATGTGACTAAGTTCTTTCCAGAAGAATGTGAGTAGAAGTGACATGTGCCCCTTCCAGGTGTGGCCATAAAAAGCTTCAATATGAGATACTCTCTTCTTCTAACTGGATTCAAATCAGGATGAGGCAGTAGGTGATGGAGCAGCCACAAGATGGAAGCCCTTCCTGAACGACAGACTGGAGGAGAATAGCTACTCTACTGAGAACACCCACCCAGGGTTGTTACATAAACATTAAGTAAGCATGCCTCATGCTGTAGCTGTTCAATTATTAAGTCGATTTATGATTTAGAACACTGAAAGATAATAAAGTGAGCATTCAATGCTAATAAATACATAAAGTTTAATTCATAGTAGATGCTCAATAAATATTAATTCCTGCTCTCGTCTATGGCACGACCATAAGGTACTTGACAATGTATAGTTTTAAAATAATAGAAATAAAATTTAAATAATCTAAATCTAGGCTATCTTTAAGGTGTATACATATCCTAATCAAATTTCTGTTAATCTGTTATTTATAGAACATGATTGCCTATACAATAATAGTAGCACAGGAACTGTAGAGCCGTAAAGTTTTCTGTAGGTTTTTTGGATGTCGGAAGATCATTACTCACTCATTTATGTATGATTTAAAAGAAACCCTAGGGGAGTGACGGAGACAGGGCCAGGAGCTCAGGCAGCAATGCGTGGACCCAGGCAAACAACACCCTGAAATTGGGTGACATCATCTGCCTTGGCAGGAGTTACAGGCTTTAGCACTTCTGTGTGCCCATTTTGCTGGAAGACATACTCCAGGATGGAAAGTCAGCCATGTGGCTGACAGGGTCTTGGTGCTCTGGCCAGGTGTCAGGCCTGAGCCTCTGAGGTGGGAGAGCCGAGTTCAGGACATTTGTCCACCAGAGACCTCCTGCCACCTCGTAACATCAATTGGTGAGAGTTCTCCCAGAGATCTCCATCTCAACGCTAAGACCCAGCTCCACTCAACAATGAGCAAGCTACAGTGCTGAATACCCCATGCCAAACAACTAGCAAGACAGGAACACAACCCCACCCATTAGCAGAGAGGCTGCCTAAAATCATAAGTTCACAGACACCACAAAACACACCACCGGATGAGGTCCTGCCCACTAGAAAGACAAGATCCAGCCTCATCCACCAGAACACAGGCACCAGTCCCCTCCACCAGGAAGCCTACGCAACCCACTGAACCAACCTCACCCACTAGGGGCAGACACCAAAAAGACAAGAACTACAAACCTGCAGCTTGTGAAAAGGAGACCCCAAACACAGTAAGTGATGCAAAATGAGAAGACACAGAAATACACAGCAGATGAAGGAGCAAGGCAAAAACCCACCAGACCAAAAAAATGAAGAGGAAATAGGCAGTCTACCTAAAAAATAATTCAGAGTAATTATAGTAAAGATGATCCAAAATTGTGGAAATAGAAAGGAGAAAATACCTAGGACCTAGAAGAACTAAACAGCAAACAATGATGAACAGCACAATAAGTGAAATTAAAAATTATCTAGAAGGAATCAATAGCAGAGTAACTGAGGCAGAAGAACGGATAAGTGACCTGGAAGATAAAATAGTGGAAATAACTACTGCAGAGCAGAATAAAGAAAAAAGAAGGAAAAGAATTGAGGACAGTCTCAGAGACCTCTGGGGCAACATTAAACACACCAAAATTCAAATTATAGGGGTCTCAGAAGAAAAACAGAAAAAGAAAGGATCTGAGAAAATATTTGAAGAGATTATAGTAGAAAACTTCCCTAATATGGGAAAGGAAATAGTCAATCAAGTCCAGGAAGTGCAGAGTCCCATACAGGATAAATCCAAGGAGACACACATCAAGACACATATTAATCAAACTATCAAAAATTAAATACAAAGAAAAAATATTAAAAGCATCAAGGGAAAAGCAACAAATAAGATACAAGGGAATCCCCATAAGTTTAACAGCTGATCTTTCAGCAGAAACTGCAGGCCAGAAGGGAGTGGCAGGACGTATTTAAAGTGATGAAAGGGAAAAGCCTACAACCAAGATTACTCTACCCAGCAAGGATCTCTTTCAGATTCCACAGAGAAATTAAAACCTTTACAGAGAAGCAAAAGCTAAGAGAATTCAGCACCACCAAACCAGCTTTACAGCAAATGCTAAAGGAACTTCCCTAGGCAGGAAACACAAGAGAAGCAAAAGACCTACAATAACAAACCCAAAACAATTAAGAAAATGGTAATAGGAACATACATATCGATAACTACCTTAAATGTAAATGTATTAAATGCTCCAACCAAAAGACACAGACCGGCTGAATGGATACAAAAACAAGACCCGTACATATGCTGTCTACAGGAGACCCACTTCAGACCTAGGGACACATACAGACTGAAAGTGAGGGGATGGAAAATATATTCCATGCAAATGGAAATCAAAAGAAAGCTGGAGTAGCAATTTTCATATCACACAAAATAGACTTTAAAATAACGACTATTACAAGAGACAAAGAAGGACACTACATAATGATCAAGGATTCAATCTAAGAAGAAGACAGAACAATTGTAAATATTTATGCACCCAACATAGGAGCACCTCAATACATAAGCCAAATGCTAACAGCCTTAAAAGGGGAAATTGACAGTTAACACAATCATAGTAGGGGACTTTAACACCCCACTTTCACCAATGGACAGATCATCCAAAAGGAAAATGAATAAGGAGACACAAGCTTTAAATGATACATTAAACAAAATGGACTTAATTGATATTTATAGGACATCCATCCAAAAACAACAGAACACATATTTTTCTCAAGTGCTCATGGAACATTCTCTAGGACAGACCATATTTTGGGTCACAAATCAAGCCTTGGTAAATTTAAGAAAATTGAAATTGTATCAAGTATCTTTTCCAACCACACTGCTATAAGACTATATATCAATTACAGGAAAAAAATTGTAAAAAATAGAAACACATGGAGGCTCAGCAATACACTACTAAATAACCAAGAGATCAGTGAAGAAATCAAAGAGGAAATCAAAAAATACGTAGAAACAAATGACAATGAAAACACGACAACCCAAAACCTATGGGATGCAGCAAAAGCAGTTCTAAGAGGGAAGTATATAGCAATACAATCCTACCTCAACAAACAAGAAAAATCTCAAATAAACAACCTAACCTTATACCTAAAACAGAGAAAGAGGAACAAATAAACCCCAAAACTCACAAAAGGAAAGAAATCATAAATATCAGATCAGAAATAAGCAAAAATATAATGAAAGAAACGATAGCAAAGATCAATAAAACTAAAAGCTGGTTCTCTGAGAAGATAAACAAAATTGATAAACCATTAGCCAGACTCATCAAGGAAAAAAAGGGAGAAGACTCAAATCAACAGAATTAGAAATGAAAAAGCAGTAACAACTAACACTGCAGAAATACAAAGGATCATGAGAGATTACTACAAGCAATTATATGCCAATAAAATGGACAACCTGGAAGAAATAGACAAATTCTTAGAAAAGCACAACCTTCTGAGACTGAACCAGGAAGAAACAGAAAATATAAACAGACCAATTACAGGCACTGAAATTGAAACTGTGATAAAACATCTTCCAACAAACAAAAGCCCAGGACCAGGTGGCTTAGCAGGTGAATTCCATCGAACATTTAGAGAAGGGCTAACACCTATCCTTCTCAAACGTTTCCAAAATATAGCAGAGGGAGGAAAACTCTCAAACTCATTCTATGAGGCCACCATCACCCTGATACCAAAACCAGACAAAGATGTCACAAAAACAGAAAACTATAGGCTAATATCACTGATGAACATAGATGCAAAAATCCTCAACAAAATACTAGCAAACAGAATCCAACAGCACATTAAAAGGATCATACACCATGATCAAATTGGGTTATCACAGGAATGAAAGGATTTTTCAATATATGCAGATCAATGCGATAAACCATATTAACAAACTGAAGGAGAAAAACCATATGATCATCTCAATAGATGCAGAAAAAGCTTTTGACAAAATTCAACACCCATTAATGATAAAAACCCTCCAGAAAGTAAGCATAGAGGGAACTTACCTCAACATAAGGCCATATAAGACAAACCCACAGCCAACATCGTTCTCAATTGTCAAAAACTGAAACCATTTCCAGTAAGATCAGGAACAAGACAAGGTTGCCTACTCTCACCACTATTATTCAACATAGTTTTGGAAGTTTTAGCCACAGAAATCAGAGAAGAAAAAGAAATAAAAGGAATCCAAATCAGAAAAGAAGTAAAACTGTCACTGTTTGCAGATGACATGATACCATACATAGAGAATCGTAAAGATACTACCAGAAAACTACTAGAGCTAATCAATGAATTTGGTAAAGTAGCAGGATACAAAATTAATGCACAGAAATCTCTTGCATTCCTATACACTACTGATGAAAAATCTTAAAGAGAAATTAAGGAAATACTCTCATTTACCACTGCAACAAAAAGAATAAAATGCTTAGGAATAAACCTACCTAAGGAAACAAAAGACCTGTATGCAGAAAAGTATAAGACACTGATGAAAGAAATTAAAGATGATACCAACAGATGGAGAGATATACCATGTTCTTGGATTGGAAGAATCAATATTGTGAAAATGACTCTACTACCCAAAGCAATCAACAGATTCAATGCAATCCCTATCAAATTACCAATGGCATTTTTTACGGAACTAGAACAAAAAATCTTAAAATCTGTATGGAGACACAAAAGACCCCGAATAGCCAAAGCAGTCTTGAGGGAAAAAAACCGAGCTGGAGGAATCAGGCTCCCTGACTTCACACTATACTACAAAGCTACAGTAATCAAGACAGTATGGTACTGGCACAAAAATGAAAATATAGATCAATGGAACAGGATAGAAAGCCCAGAGATAAACCGACACACATATGGTCACCTTATTTTTGATAAAGGAGGTAAGAATATACAATGGAGAAAAGACAGTTTCTTCAATAAGTGGTGCTGGGAAAACTGGACAGCTACATTCAAAAGAATGAAATTAGAGAACTCCCTAACACCATACACAAAAATAAACTCAAAATGGATTAAAGACATAAATATAAGGCCAGACACTATCAAACTCTTAGAGGAAAACATAGGCAGAACACTCTATGACATAAAGCACAGCAAGATCATTTTTGACCCACCTCCTAGAGAAATGGAAATAAAAACAAAAATAAACAAATGGGACCTAATGAAACTTCAAAGCTTTGGCACAGCAAAGGAAACCTTAAAGAAGACAAAAAGACAATCCTCAGAATGGGTGAAAATATTTGCAAATGAAGCAACGGACAAAGGATTAATATCCAAAATACACAAGCAGCTCATGCAGCTCAATATCAAAAAAACAAACAACTCAATCCAAAAATGGGCAGAAGACCTAAATAGACATTTCTCCGAAGAAGACATACAGATTCCCAACAAACACATGAACGGATGCTCAACATCACTCATCATTAGAGAAATGCAAATCAAAACTACAATGAGGTATCACCTCATACCGGTCAGAATAGCCATCATCAAAAAATCTAGAAACAATAAATGCTGGAGAGGGTGTGGAGAAAAGGGAACGCTCTTGCACTGCTGGTAGGAATGTAAATTGATACAGCCACTATGGAGAACAGTATGGAGGTTCCTTAAAAAACTGAAAACAGGGGCTTCCCTGGTGGCGCAGTGGTTGAGAGTCCGCCTGCCAATGCAGGGGACGTGGGTTCGTGCCCCGATCCGGGAGGATCCCGTGTGCCGCAGAGCGGCTGGGCCCGTGAGCCATGGCTGCTGAGCCTGTGCGTCTGGAGCCTGTGCTCCGCAATGGGAGAGGCGATGCAGTGAGAGGCCCTCGTACCGCAAAACAAACAAACAAACAAACAAACAAAAAACTGAAAACAGAACTACCATATGACCCAGCAATCCCACTACTGGGCATATACCCTGTGAACACCATAATTCAAAAAGAGTCATGTACCACAATGTTAATTGCAGCACTGTTTACAATAGCCAGGACATAGAAGCAACCTAAGTGTCCATCGACAGATGAATGGCATAAAGATGTGGCACATGTATAGAATGGAATATTACACAGCCATAAAAAGGAACAAAATTTAGTTATTTGTAATGAGGTAGACAGACCTAGAGTCTGTCATACAGAGTGAACTAAGTGAGAAAGAGGAAAACAAATGCCGTATGCTAACGCGTATATATGGAGTCTAAAAAAAAATGGTTCTGATGAACCTAGGGGCAGGACAGGAATAGAGACGCAGACATAGAGAATGGACTTGAGGACACGGGGAGGGGGAAGGGTAAGCTGGGACGAAGTGAGAGAGTCATATGGACATATATATACTACCAAATGTAAAATAGATAGCTAGTGGGAAGCAGCTGCATAGCACAGGGAGATCAGCTTGGTGCTTTGTGACCACCTAGAGGGGTGGGATAGGGAGGGTGGGAGAGAGACGCAAGAGGGAGGGATATGGGGATGTATGTATACATATAGCTGATTCATTTTGTGATACAGCAGAAACTAACACACCATTGTAAAGCAATTATACTCCAATAAAGATGTTGAAAAAATAAATAAATAAAAGAAATCCTTGTCCAACACATATGGTTCCTCCTACAATAATAGTCCAGAAGCAATATTTTGTAGCTGACCTTTGAGTGAGTGAGTTCTGGGCGAAAGCCACAACACTGTAGTTTTTGGCACTAGTCAATATCTGTATGGTAGCAAACTTGGCAATATTCAAAACAATGTTTTTTGAACAACTTTGATGTGTCACTGTTTGAGGCATGCAAGTTTTATATGTCACTCATAAAGGACATATAGTATTTGCACATCTTAGTTAAGAAGAGAAAATAAAGATTTCCTAATCTTCAACTATAATATTATACTAAACCTAACTGTTTGTATTACTAACTCTACATCAGATCCTTGCCCTGTCTGGGAAGGCAGATTTGTTTATAAATACACAAAACAGCAGAATGGCATTTGTGGAAGGGCTGGCAGAAGGCATTTTACACACATAATCTCATCTGAGCCTCAGTAGTCCTTTGAAATAGGCATTTCCCACTATTTATGGATGGCATGACTGATGTTCAGTGATGGTAAATAAATATAGGCAATGAGACCCAAGAATAAAATGTTAATCCTGGAGTTGATTATGAGCCTGACTGTGCCCAAACCCATGTTCCCTCCATCAGACAGCACTGATTTACTGTGGATTATCTGTGTATGCTTGAGTGTATTCCCTAAACAACTGAAGCTTACTGTTTGAAAACCTAAACTTTTAATGATTAATTTGTAAGAAAATCCTTCTAAAACCCAACTTCTCTTAAAGGAGGTTATTGTTATGCACATCTCTTAGGGTATTACACTTGCCTTTCTATCAGTAAGGGTTTTTACTAACTGGGATTTTTGTTAAACTATATTTTCCCTGATCTTTATTCTCCACATATGGCAAATGTCTGTATTAATACCTATCTCACAGGATTATTGTGTCAGTTTAATGAGAAACACAGACATAAAAAGTGCTTTGAAATCCAAACTATTTTTTTTTTTTGCCACTGAATTAGAAAGAGTTCATCACTAAAAATTTCTTTAGATAGATTGAACAACAGCACCTATCATTGGGTATTTACTTACCTATTTGCATATGTCTCAGTTGACAGCATAGTATACTTCCACTATTTGTTCTGATTGGACAGGAAGGGTATATGTTGCCCTTTTGTGTGATTGTGTGTGTGCATATGTGTGGTGTGCACTGCGTGTGTGGCACAGGTATATCTATATTCTATTTTTATTTATATATTTGTCATGGCAACGTACTCTTTTCACCATTTTTTTCAATAATTCTTTCTTTAAAAGAATTTAAATATTCTTTTAAATATTTCAATAATTCTTTCTTTAAAAGAATTTAAACCATTTTTTCAATAATTCTTTCTTTAAAAACATTTTCTTTTCCCAATCTTTCATCTATTTGTTCTCTGTGCAGTTAGGGGATTGCATTGCTCCCACATGTACCTTCCAGCTCTAAAGCTCTGAATCCATTACTATTTGTTGAACCCTCTCCAACACTTCCCCATGCCTTGGGAGTTTGTGGTCACAGCTCACTGAATCAAGCCACAGAAGGGATGAAGGGTGACCCAGGATTATATGTTATTTTCAAAGAGTTGATCATAGTTGACATAAGTCAACGAAGTACAGGGTTTAAAAATCAGCTATATTTACAAAGAAACAAGTAGATACACGTGGAATCCTTCTAGCAAAAGCTAATGTCGTACATTAAGTCCTGATATATTCAGTATCATTGATAGTTTAAAATATTCTTATTTGAACCCTTTAGAGCTGACGTGAGTGCTGAAAGAAATTCAAACACTTTGAAATATACAATAAAACTTCCTTTGGAGATGTAGTATTTGTAAAATTTAAAACACTTTGAGACTCTAATAATTAAGGATTTGTCACCGGCAAAGCCCATTAACAATTCTCGGGAAATAAAAATAGGATCTGGGTAATAAAATAAAAGTCTAACCTTTTTTTTCCTTTGTGCTCAGTCTAGTTTCGCCGTTCACAGTGGGCAGCGTGCAGAGGCCTCACTTCGGCACCTTCAGGCCAGAGTTCCTGATGCAAAACGGCTGTGCCGGTACCGCAGCTCGGCGGGCCGTGGGCGGAAGTTGCGCGCGTAGCACTCGATCCAAGATGGCGGCGGGGGGCCGTGTGCAGAGACGCTGCACCCGGCACGGGATCTCGAGCTGTGAGCAAATGCGCCTGCGCCAGCCCGCGAAAACGCCTCCTCCCTCACCACTGGCTTGAGCACTGTAAAGTGGCACCGCTCACGGCCTGCCAGGTAGCGTGTGCTCTAGAGCGAGAGCTGGCAGCTTTCCGTTCTCTAGTCAAAGGATAAAACTTTCCTTTGCTTCTGAGCCGAATTCGAGCCCGTCCTGTTGGTTCAAAGGACGCTGGGAACCCTTGCTGAGGCCCGACTTGAAAAGGTGAGTAACGGATTCAAAGAGAGAAAGATGATTTTACGCTTACCGTGGAAAAGAAGTTTTAGGAAAGGAACTCAGAAGCATAAACATAGAAATAGCCATAGAACTTACCTGGGCTATTTTCATGTTTATAGAAAATCGCCGTTTTCACAAAACTGAGTTCTCTAAAATAGTTTATGGAAATGAGGTTCGAATGAAGCAACATCCTCTCACTTTGATCACAAATTTCCAAAGGGGAACCTTTAAATATATGGGAATACTGTGAAGCAAGTTGTAACAATCATGCTTTTGAAATGTATAAATTGAACTTCGATATACAAGGATAGTTTTTTCCATAGACGAAGAAAAATATCGAATTAAGGCATATCAGCATGAATTATTATATGCTGTGATAAAGGTCACTATAATTTATGTTTTGCCCCTATAATAGGCACGGTTCATGGAAATTGGGCTCTCTTAAATAAAGACTCTTTCACTATATAAACCCTTCACTAGAGGACATGTTAACAAGCTCCTTTTCTCAGCTGTTTCTTTTCATCCCAGTGGATAGGGTAAGGGAGCAGGTCCTGGGATGCACCTCTCCCTTTAAGTTACGTCAGCCTCCAAATAAGTACAGTACTTACTTGCTCCCAGCCCTGGAGAGCAGGGGGGGCATGCTGCTTTGTCCCACCTGCTGTTTAAAAACAAAACAAACAAAAAAACACAATCCCCTTTTCTCTAAAAGGTATAGCCAATTTATGAAGAGATGCAAGAAAAAGGAAGTTTTTTGGTGAACTCATGCATGGTAATTGAAATACAACAAAACTGATTTTTTTTTCTGAACTGTAACTTTTGCAAAATGAAGAATCCCAACATATAGATATGAAAAAATATATCTTAAAAATTGTTCAAAATAAGATACACAGACAGCCAGTATAAACTTAATCCAGTGCTTTATAACATCTGTAATTAAAGAGCTGTAAGTGGTGTTCATACTGGTGTCCTTGTAAGACTTCAGAATTCCAAAATGACTTTTGAATTATATGAGTTTTTGTGTTAATTGTGTTGTAATTCTATAATTCAATAATTTGCAAGTTCTCTGATATCCTATGCTTGGCTTATCTGTTAATTTTCGTATAATCAGTATATTCAATTCCCAGAATAAATAAAAATAATGAAATGGGAAAAATGGGTGAAGGTAGTCAAAACATACAAACTCACTTATAAGGTAAATAAATCCTGGGAATTTAATGTACAGCATGGTAAGGAAAAAGAGAATTCTAGACATTGGACTTTACGTGCCTGTGATTAAGGTTTCTTTCAGAAGAATAATGAGAGAGAAATGATAAAAAAACTTTATTGCCCCTGGTAGAGTCAGACTTTTCAGGAAGATATTAAGGATAATGAATTGTAACCTAAGAGTTGAGAGTCTACATTTTAAAAGCAGATATTTTTAAGCAACTAAGTTATTAATAAGAGTTTAGCTGAAGTTCATTTTATAATATCATAACTGTGCTAGTGTTTATATTTTAGCAGTGATAGTAAACTAGAGGCTTATTTCCCAAAGTATATCTGATATAAAAATAGCCCTTTTCTTTGAAAGTTGTATCTACACTTATTTTTACTTAAAACTTTTTTTGGTTAATTTTTCCAAGCACATAGATTTATGGTGGTGTGTGAACAGAAGCAGGAAAACAGATAACAGGAAACAAAAAGTTCTTCACAAGCTAAAAGTAAGAAAGGTGACGTGCATCAATTTTATAGAATGAAAAGGCTCATTATGCATTCACTAAGACACAGAATAATTAGAGGCATCGGTAGCATAAAATTTTGGCTTCTTAATGTTTGCTTAATACAATTGAATGAGTACAACAATAATATATCAAAAATGTATCAGTAAGATTTTTCTAGATTTTATTAATTCCAATACAAATAGATTTTTTTAATAAAGACAAAATGGGAAATTTTCTAGCATTTACCTTTTATGAAAAAATAGTCTTTTCCAGCATAGGTTTGTTTTTCAAGAAGATATTTCATTGCAGGACTTGTAGACTGGTTTGCTCACATTTTCTGTCAGAATGAAAAAACTCACTAGAATTATAGAGTCTTAAGTAGCCAAAAAAAGTTGTATGTTTTAAGCTGTAGAATTTTATAAAATGACACGGGGAAGATTAGTTGAAGCAATATATTTTCCTGAGTTTTCTCTAAACAGAGAATTAATTTATAGAGGCTGGCAGATAAATATTCATTCTGCCCAAATTAAAACTATATTTATGAAGATAATTTCAAATATTTTATGCATAATTATTTATAAAGTGGTTATAGTTATTTGGGAAATAGCTATAGAAATAATTAACATAAATAATAAACTTCAAGCCAAAGAGCTTATTTTTCCCTTATACGAAAGCTAGGAAAATACATTTGAATTAAAGGCATGCGTGATGCTGTAATCAACATAGTAGAGAACAAACTGCACAATGTCAGAATTCTGGAGCTCTTGAAGGATGGGGTAAACATGAAAAATTTACTGAGCCATTATGGGGTGAATTTTGAGTTGAAGTTATGTAAAATTGAAGATTGGAAGGGATATGTACATTTCTTAAAATGTTTTCAGAAATTCCTTAGTAGAAATCTATATCCTTCTGAAGCTGAAAAACCATTGGGAAGCTTTAAAAGTGGAAAGCATAATAAGGAAGTTTTGTTAGGATGTATAACTTTTCAGAAATGGTTAGGGACAAAGGATACAGAAAAACTTCCATTTACAGTTAAAATAAATTTATATCTCTAAATGCCAATTAGCAGGCCTCCATTGACTCTTGGTGATTCAGTCTTTAATGAAATCATAAATGTTTCCCTAGAGCGATCTTGCACATTTCCCCAGAGGGCAGCAAAAGTACCCTGAGATAGATCTTGGATGCCTGCCATGTCCCACCTGCAGCCGAAGGGGTTCTGATTTCTTCGAGCAGCAATGTCCAGGTGGAGGCCGGAACACACAGGGCGTCTGGCTTACACGTCATGTATTATGTACATCTGGAACAATGTCAAAGCCATAATTAACACAGAGGCAGATTTTTTCACTATATTGTGGAGCACCAAAATCCCCAGGATAAAACACATCACCATTTTCTTATGAAACTTAGCTCTTGGATGTCCAAAATAATGCCGAGTTAAAGGAGAACTGTTATAATCGTTGTCTTCCCTCCAGATCTATAGAAATAAAAAAAGCATTTAAATTTAGACATGATTTTTGCATTATTTTGTTTACAAATTAAAATTCTGAGAATATTTTGAAGTTTTAAGAAAATTTTGTTGAAAATAAGTTCAAGAAAATTAATTTCAGATTTCTAAAAAGAACTTCAGTGAGGCAGAAAATATAAATTAAAGCGGATTTTAGGGAAAAAAATCTAAGATATGTCTACTGCAACAAAAACCTGAAACAAATAAAAGGAATTTATCAAAGCTAATTTGTTTTAAAAACAACATGATAGTTACATTGTATTTATGCTAAATATATTTATTTTTAATGATGCTCTAACATTGTAGTTAACGGATCTAATGATGCAAAGAGCTTATCTTTTCTGGTATTTTGTTTTGATGATAAACATTGATACAAAATATCTAATCAAAAAATGTACTCCAATGTCATTAGTACAATTCTTCCATAAGAGTTAGTTCATTCACACTGATCTATTTTATTTTCATTGTTGAATTTAAATAGTTATATATCACACATTATTTTTATGCAGTGAGGATCGTTGTATATCAGTAATCATTTCTTTTTTGGTTTATAGTACTTATAATAAAATGTCAACAGGATTTTTCAGTTAAAAATTTTAGATAAATTTTACTAGATGCTACAGGAAACAAAGGTTAAAGGGAAATGGACTCTAAAATCATTTTCAGAAGGACTGTAATAGAAATGTATTTCTTTTATATGTTGAATTTCTCAACCTTTTTGGAAAATTTATGAAATATTTAGTGCTCCTGAAGAGTTGTTTGACAACTTAAAAATTACTTTTCACATAAAGGTGATTCCAATTCAATAAAATATAAAATGAAGTACAATGAGAAAATAAAACCCAGATAACATTCAACCAAAGAAAAGAAAACACTAAAATATTTCTATTTCAAAATAGTAAGGTGAGGTATATTTAGTTTATGGTCCCTCATGATCACACTGAAAACAACTAAAAGAGTGAAAGAAGAAGAAATATGGGCCTATGCATAAATAGTGGTCAAAATGTAAAAAGGGAAGAGAAACATTAGCAGACATTTTCCAAAGGATCTATATAAGAAAATAAATTTTCAAAGAAACGTAAGATTTCCAAAAATTATTCTCCATTCTGAGAACTTTCCGACAATTCCTCTTTAAGTGAGAAAGGAGAGAGAAAAAATCAAATTGTAATAAATACAAGGGCTTAAGTATGGAATTATAAGACAACAGAATGAGATGACAGCTAAGCTGGCAGACATCAGGAAAGAAATGAAAAAAAATTATAGACACAAAAAGCACATAAGAAGTAATAGAAAACAGAATACAGGAGCTAAAGCAATTATGTACATGGTGGACAGGCTGGAGGAAAGGAGACTGGAAAATCACAGGTATATTATACAGGATAATAAAGAAGGCAGACATTAGAGTCAATACTATATGTTCCTTACAAATATGACAGAATAAATGAAAAAGAAACATTTAAAGATAATACAGAAAAGAATACCTGAAGTGTAGGTAGACCTGAAACTGCAGTTTGAATCAACCCTCCAGATCCCCAGAAAAACTGACAATAATCAACTCCAAAATTTATGCTGAAAAAGGATGTAAATTCAATGGCTGAAAAAAAAGTCTACAACTATTTAGGGAGGAAAAGTCATCAAATAGTCATCAAATAGTAGAAAATATCAAGTCACGCTTAGAATTTTCTACAGCAACATTCAAGGCCAGTTGATAGCGGATGTTTGCCTCAAAAATTCTAGGGGAAGCTATCAACCTCCAATTTTGTACTAAGTCTTTGAATACAAAGTCAAAATACAGAGAGTCCCACAAATCCAAAAATCCTCAGGGATATGCAACCTAGAATATTTTTAAAAATCTAGTTTGTTCCTAATTTCAACCAACTCTGAGATATGTCCACAATCTTACATGCAGGCAATCTGGTGTTCAGTATCAAGTATAAGACACTTCAAACATAAGGTTATTTACCTGACAATTAAACAAGCAACCTCATGATGAAATTCATCCAATCCACAAAGGAATCAAAATAAAGAAGTATGCAAAGAAGAGATGTGGTAAAATGACTGATGCTGAGAATTAAACCCATCTAAATAAAGCAAATTATATATTTGAACAAGATGTAAATGCAATAAAACATGACAAGGAAAAAATAATGCAACCAATGAAAATAGGCCAGTGGAATAGGGAGGTAGAAGGAAATACATATATGACTAATAAAAATCTCATATATATAGCATGGAATCAACCTTACAGTATTTAGAATATAACCATGTGGTTTAAATAAAACCACAATGACTTCAAACTCAATATAGCTATCAGAATCCCTTCTTTCAATCTCAAAGAGATTTTTTAAGGAAGACTATCTCCTGTAGTAAAGAAACATTTACACGAAATTCCAGAATCCTTTCAGTGTCACTTGAGTTTGTATTTCTTGTCTTACATTCAATTAAAATGGGATGTAATACATTTTAAGCATGTTTAATGTAATCTTATAATTATGAAATTATTTCATTCTCTGGTTCTCAGCGTCCTCATTCATTATCGGTACGTGTCCCTGCCCACATGTGTACTTATTTATGGAAGCATGGATGCCACAGCCTTACACAGATGATTTCTAGCTGGCAGGGTCTTATTGCTTTTTTTCTCCCTTTTTATAGACTGATATTTTAACAGTGTATATTATCTTAATAAATCAACACACTCTTTAAAAAATGTATTAAAAACACACCCTGATGGAAGAATGAGGAAAAGAAATAAACAGACCACGGAGAAATGTGAAATCACAAGTGCTTAATAAAAATAAGGGGTGGTGTGTGGGAGGTTTAACCTCAATGACAGCTAACTAACTAACCAACTAAAATTTTAAAAGTGAGAGATTATATTTTCTCATTTCAGAATATCTTCAAAGGAAAAACCACAGTAATAAATGCCCGTGAAGGCAAAGTCAAATGTGTACTGGGAATGTGAACTATACAAACTTCCAAGAACAGTCTGGAGATTTGAATTCCAAAAGGTCTGGTGAGTTTACATCTTTTATCTATGCAATTCACTTTAGGAAACAATCTACAGAAATAACATGAAATGCAAATAAGGGACTGATGCTTGTAGAGACTCATCCTTGCATGGCTTATAACACAAAGAGTAGATGAAACCTATTATCTGCCTAAGGAAACATTTAATATTGATGTATAAATATTCCACATGTATGACATACTACCATACAGATGTTAGAATTGATGTTTTCAAGAATTTTTTAAGGAGTTGAAAAATACTTGCAATGTTAGGTTAAATGTGTTTTCAAAATCAAATGTTCAGTATGATCGCAAAATATATACTTTATATAATACATGTGCTAAAATGTGTGTGTGAGTATGGGCCTGAAATTTAATATGTCAGTATTTTACAGTGGTTTATTCTATATTAATGGATTACGAAGAGTGACTTTTATGCTTTTCCTAATTATAAATTTCTTTATGTAATGTTTTTATTTCCCAAGCTTTTAATTATGAGATTTATTATTTTAGTAATCAACACTAAAAAGTATATCTAAAGATATCTGATATATTTTAATATTTTGACATACCTTATAAATGCTTAACTCATTGACTCTGAGATGAAAATTTATGTATGTAGTGATTATACGTGGGTTTCTCATGAGGTAAAGTGTCCCATCCATTGGAATATTCTTTTACTTACATTTATTTTTGATGGTCCATTGTATATATGGTGTAAAGTTGCACACTTTTATGTCTTTGTTAATTTTTCACAATTTTGCGTGGTGCGAAATCTTACAGTGACAATTCAAATATTCTTGTTAAATATAATGATAATTGAAGAGTATAAACTTTGTGGCATGTAGATGGATTTTATTTTTGTAAGACTTTGTTTCATGAGTTAAATAATTTCAAAATGCAACTAAATGTTCAAAGTTAATAAAGTAGCAGTCCAGCTTATATATATAACTACTATATTCAATGTTAAAAGGTACCACTTTTCTTTTTCATTTGTATGGAACTGCAAAATTTCCCACTATTTTCATTTGTAAAGTGGTTATTATAGTTTTCACCTACGTACCTTGCAGGGATGCTGTGAGGATTAATGAGATCATTCTTATAAAGAATTTGAGTTCCTTGGAGATGGGAGATATAAAAATGTTATCATTATCCTGTCATTCATATATTAGCTAGCTCACTCTTTCAGGACCTCAAGGTAGAATAAAAAAGAAACAAATTCTGATCCACAGTGAGAAATATTTAATGAGATTTTAAAAAACTTTTTTTCATGTTTAATACCCGTGTTTCCCAGAGCTTGATATATTAAATTTATCTCAAAGACCTTTTTGCATACCAATTTAATGTCTTTTACCTATAAACCTGGGTTGTTTTAGGTTAAGTTTAAAGTGAAATCAGATTGCATCATTTTCGTTTGTTTGAAATGAAGTTCACTACCTTTGACTGAATTAATGTATCTTAAATTTAGAAGATTAAGGTATAATATTATGCCATGAAATAAATAAAAGAAAGACCACATAGGTGACCACAGCTCAATTAAATTATGAGTTCACTTCTTTGTTTTCTAGCATAGTCATTACTTCCTTTGACGTTTCCTTTTAATTTTATGTGTTCAAACACTCTTAGCAGTTGAATTATCTATCAGCTGTAAGAATGAAATATGCCTTTCTTATAAAGCCAAGAAAAATAAAATCTTGGTTGGAGATCATTTGTTGAAGCTGAGCTGTATTTTTTCCCAAGTGTTTATTGCCATTCCACAATTTCTGAGGGTATACAGGCTCACCTTGTTTTACTGCACTTCACTTTATTGTGCTTCATAGATATTGTTTTTCTTACAAATTGAAAATTTGTGGCAACCCTGTGATGAGCCAACCCTGTTGGCACCAGTTTTCCAATAGCGTTCGCTCACTTCCTGTCTCTGTGTCACATTTTGGTAATTCTCACAATATTTCGATCTTTTTCATCATTATATTTGTTATGGTGATCCGTGATCGGTGATTTTTGATGTTACTACTGCGAAAAGACTATGACTGGCTTAAGGCTCAGATGATGGTTAGCAGTTTTTAACAATAAAATATTTTAAAATTAAGGTATGTACATTGTTTTTATAGATATAATATTATTGCACACTTAATAAACTACAGTATAGTGTAAGCATAACTTTTATATTCACCGGGAAACCAAAAAACTTGAGTGACTCACTTTATTGCAATAATTGCTTTATTGTGGTGGCCTGGAACTAAACCTGCAATATCGTATATATACAGGTCTGCCTGTATGTATATCTGAACTGTGGTACTATAGGCTGTCTGTCAGAGTGCAAGTGTCCCCCCAAATTGTATTACATCAATTACCAGCTCATCAGAAGTGTTATTTAATTCTCTGTAATAGATTATTTGATGTATACTAGAAAATATAAAGTTTATCAAGAAAATTTTGGAAGAGATTTTTTTTTTTTTTACCTGTTACTGCATCCTTAGGAGAGAGTTGCATATACTGATTAAGATACTGCCAAGTAAAATGAGATTAAAAAAAACTTTTTTTGCTAAGATTTTAGACTTCCTCATTAACAATGCACTGACTGCAGTCTTTACAGAATCTGACAAACTGTAATATCAATATGTCTCAAGGTAGTTTTCCTCAAATACTACTAATAAATTTTCATACATCATCTCAGATATTTTCTTTAGTTACCTTAGATTAACAAACAAAAACATTTAAAAATATCCTCAGAACTCTTACATTTTGTGTTTTAAAATTTTATGTAAATGAGTTAAATCTTCATAAATATTACATGAAATTTTTACTGCATTGTTTGTTTTCCAAAAACTTGTTTTGGAGTTTCAGGAGATATTTTGCAACCAGTACAGCCATACATTAATGAAGTATGTTAGCTAGTGCAACCATAAATTAATATGGCAGGAATAGAACTTTGGCAATAATTTTTTAAGTTATTTCAAATATTCGTCTTGATTTATGCTGTTAAACATAGCGTTAACATTCTGGTAGAATTTTATAGTCTTTATTTTACCAGCATAGTTTATCTATTTATTTTAAATATTTATAACTTTGAGAAATTTCCAACTGACAGGAATATAGAAAGAATAGTAAAACAAACACTTTTTATTTATTTATTTATTAACTTTTTATTTTATATTGGAGCACAGTTGATTAACACTGTTGTGTTCGTTTCAGGTGTACAACAAAGTGATTCAGTTATATATATATGCATGTATCTGTTCTTTTTCAAATTCCTTTCCCAATTAGGTTGTTACGGAATATTGAGCATCGTTCCCTGTGCGATACAGTAGGTCCTTGTTGGTTATCCATTTTAAATATAGCAGTGTGTACGTGCCAAACTCCCTAACTATGCCTCCCCCCTCCCCCTCCCCCCTGGTAACCATAAGTTCGTTCTCTGTCTGTGAGTCTGTCTCTGCTTTGTAAATAAGTTCATTTGTATCATTTTTTTTCAGATTCCGCAAATAAGCGATATCATACAATATTTCTTTCTCTGCCTGACTTACTTCACTTAGTATGACAATCTCTAGGTCCATCCACTTTGCTGCAAATGGCATTATTTCATTCTTTTAATGGCTGAGTAATATTCCACTGTATATATGTACCATATCTTCTTTATCCATTTTTCTGTCAGTGGACATTGAGGTTGCTTGTATGTCTTGGCTACTGTAAACAGCGCTGCAATGAACATTGGGGTGCATGTATCATTTCGGACCATGTTTTTCTCTGGGTATATGCCCAGGAGTGGGATAGTAGGATCATATGGTAGCTCTATTTCTTAAGGAAAATAGTTTCTTAAGGAAATAAGAAATGTCACAATTTGAAACTTTTGTTACTTTTTTCCCCTCTCTGTTTCTTTTACACACACACAGGCATATTTTCAACTGACGCATCTCTTTAAGAATAATGACATCCTCTTACATAGCTAGAATATGTTATACATTAGACTATCAACATTAATTTGAAAAAATCACGTAATATGCCGTGAATATTCAAATTCCCTGAATTATCCCCAAAATATCTATGGAAACTTTATTTTCTATCCAGATCTAATTAAGATTTGCATATTACATTTGATTGTAATTTCTCTTATTCACTTTGGTTTAAAAGCAGTCTGCTCACATTTTTCTCTTTTTCTTTACCCTGAATTTTTTGAAATCCCAGTCAAGTTCCCATAATCTGACCAGACAAAATGTCCTGGATTTATCTGAGTATTTCTTCATGACAGAAACATGTTAAACATTAATGACAAAATAAAAATATAGGTGATATAGTTATGGCATCATCTTAATGATTGTATCTATTAGTGATGCAAAGTTTGACCACTTGATTAAATGGATGACCATGGAAGTAGCCATCATAAGGCTGTATTTTCCCTATTATCCTTTGTAATTAGTGATTTATTTGTGGGGTGATAATTTGAGACCATGTGAATGTTCTAGATTATGCAACTATTTTTCACCCAGTAGCATTAGCCTCAGTGAATAATCTTGGTCCGAGTTTGCGATATAGTGATATTCTAATTGTAATTTTCCCTGTACATTTATTAGTTTGCATTCTGTTTTCCCTCTTTTCTTTTTTTTGAATGAATATTACTATATACTCATGGATTTCTTTTTAATTCAGTGTGATGTAATTCATTGTCATCAATATTATTTTATGTTCAACTTGTCCCAATTTTATGAGTATGAGAGCCTCCAAATTAGCTTCTGTTTTGTTGTTTTCATGATTTTGGGGGTTAATTTTAATATTCCAAATGCTTTATTTTTATATAATTCATAACATTTATTAAATTGTTTCACATTAATTATTACTGTTGGTTGAACTATGGAATAAGCAAAACATGATTGTCATCTTTAAAGAAATAGGTTTCTCACACTTTGCTTTGATACTACAACTTTGGACAGAATTTTCATCCCACATTTACATCATTAGCAATAATAAGCAAGTCTCATTTTTGAATTAAGATTTCTATTCCAGAAAAAGAAATTGTTTTTTAGTTTATAAGGATTTTTTAAGCTGTATATATTTTTCCCAATATCAGATATTTGGCTTGGTGTATGTTTTTCATGCAATCCCTTCTTACTTTTACTCAGTAGATTCATGTTTGCTGATTTACCATTAGTCATCATATAGAGCAAGTTAAAACCACAATAAGATATCTTTCAACATCCATTTGACTTCCCAAAATTGTAATTACTGATACCGTCAAATTTTGGTGAGTATGTCTGGCAACTGGAACTCCCATATTCTGCCTGTAAGAGTGTAAAATTGTACAAGTCCTTTAGAAAACTGTTTCTTATAAAGTTAAGCATCCACTCACCACACATCCCAGGAATTCTAGCTTCAGGTATTTCCCCCCAGAAGATGAAAGCATATAACGACACAAAGACTAATAAACAAATATTGGTAGCATTTCTTTTTGTAGCAGCCAAATACTGGACAGTTTATATGACCATTAATGTATCCATGGATAAACAACTTGTGGTCTACACAGGTGGAATAAACTAGTGATACTCCCATCAACATCAACATAAAAAGTATTATACTGAGAGAAACAAGTTATGCGTATACGGTTACACTCATATGAATTTTTTAAAAAGCCAACTACTCTTTAGTGACAAGAAGAAGAATACAGGTTGCCAGTGGTGAGGGCAAGACTGATTGCCAGATGGCCTGAGAAATCTACCTGGGCTGTTAGAAATATTCTATACCTTGATTTCAGTGGTGGTTACCAGAGTATATTCATTTCTCAAAATTTCTCAAACTGTTCTTTAAAAATGGATATCTTTTGTTGTATGTAAATTATACCTCAATACAATTATTTTTCTAAAAAAGAAGAAATAAACCCACAAATACAAAGAAAGCAAAGTTCATATAAGTTTCTTAGTATTCCTTATAATAACACAAACTAATGAACCTATCTTTGTCCATAGAAAACTGTCCGTCAGTGCTTATTAATTAACCTGTCATTTTCCCCATCAATTTGCAAATGATACTCACAAATCAAGTTTCTACATATATTTTATCAACCTCTGGACTCTTTTAGTCCATTCCATTAAGTTATTTGTCCGTCCCCAGTGCCATTTCCAAATTATCCAGAGTGCTTCAATTTCTAGTAAATATTGATGACAAAAAAGGTAAATCCCACCAAAGTGCTGTTTTCCTCTTTATTTTTTCCATTCTCTCCACCTCCTTTTCTTCTTCTCCTCCTCCCCCCCTTCTTTTCCTTCCCTTTCTCTTTCATATCTTTCTCTCCCCTCTCTTCTTCCTCCTCCAGTGTCACCTCTAACTTACTTAATCCCTGTCACTCTTTAAAATATATATTTTAATAGCTTGCCAAAGGCTTGTATGTTGAAGAACCAACATTTGGCTTTCTTGAACCGTGCGTTGTTTTCTATTTCATTCTCCATTTAACTTTTCATCCATTTCTGCCTTTATCTTTATTATTTTCTATCTTTTCTACTTTTTTTTCTAACTGTATAACTTAAATGCATAACTCATTACTTTTGAGGCTTTCTTCTTTTCAAAACTAAGCCATTCATCTCTTTTTAAGAACTGTTTTAACTGCATTCTAAATTTTCAATGTGTGATATTTCCATTATCTGTCCATTTTAAATATTTTTAAATGTCTACCATAACTTCCTCTTTGACTCATGAGTGTCTTAGAAATATTTTCCTTGAGTGTCCAAGTCTATAAAACGTGTGTAACTAAATTTTCAGAAATGTTCCGTTGAGAGTCAAAAGTAAGCGTGTCCTCCTTGGGTGTACTTTTATTCATGTAGTCACTAGGTCAGGCTTTTTTGATTGTTGCACCAGTTGTAAACTATTGCCTCTTCACTCCAAATCCACACCTGGAGCCCCGTTTGCAGTCCTACGACATTTTTCTCTTAGCAAATTGCATGGTGTTAAGTGACAGTAGTGGAGGCATGGAAGGACCCTGAAGGAGAAGAGCTCTGCTTTGTGGTTCTGGAGAGCTCCTCCCAGCAGGCACTTGTAGTGTATGGTAGCCATGCACCTATGGCCCCTTCTCATGAGAGAGCTTCCTCAGCACGTGCCTCCTCAGTTTTTCTCTGATCATAAACTATTTTCAAGTATTTTTGGTTTATACTATGTTTTGTGTTCCATACACGAATTAGATAAGGTTATTATTGTCATACACAATCAGGTTTTGTTTATATTATTTACAATAATATAAACGTCATGCACATAAGCTCTCCTAGTTATTTGTCATAAATTTCTCTTTAATCTTGTGGTCATTGGGGACCCACTGCAGGGATTTTTAAAATACTTGACATAATTGGAGTTTTTGTTTAAAGTTGTACAACACTGAGGCAACTATGGGTATAAAAAAGGAAACCAAACCTCCAGTTATAAGGTAAATAAGTCCTAGGGATGTAATGTACAGCTTGGTGACTATGGTTCCTAATACTGTATCATATATTTGAAAGATGCTAAGAGAGTAGTTCTGAAAAGTTCTGATCACAAGAAAAATAAGCAATTATATGTGGTGATGGAGGAGTAGAAGGACCTCAAAGAAGTTTGTCTTTGGGTTGACACTTCATTTCTGGCTTTAAAGATGGTGTTGCCTTAGCCATTCTGCTTTAAAGTTTTGAAATTTAAAGAAGGTAGCTTTGGGGACATACATTCCTGTTAAAGGCTGCTTTTTCTTATGTTTTCCATTTTTTCCTTCTCCTTTTAAGTTTTGACCTTCAGTATGCTGCAGATGATAAAATACAAGTTTTTCTGTATATTTTATAACATGTTTGTAAAGAAAGAGTCTTCTACATCAGCGAGAAAAATGTTTTTGAAGATTTTTTTGAAAAATAAATATAAAATTATAGTGATTTTAGACTCATTTAAGCTTCCAAGCACTGCAAAGAAAACTGTAAAATTCAAAATGAAGAAATCAGATATTCAGATCCTCTGACTGTAGTAATTTCTCACCTTTCACTTACTCAAAAAGCTTCCTGTAATTTTAAGTTTTTGCCAAGTACATGTCTTTCAACTTTCACACCTACAATATAATCCAGATGGAGGATTTATGCTTCTTGAATACTGAAGTAGATCTATACCATGTTACATAGTAAAGGCATTCAAGACAGTAGTTTGATATGAAACTGAAAAGTTTAACAAAATTCTTTCCCCTCTACATACTTTAGTCCTAAAACAAAACTGGCCAGGACCTGAGCTAGTTTATTCTTCTGGGAATTTATAACATCACATTTTTCTCAATAATGTTTGGAAGGATACTTTCTCGAAGACGAACCATTTCATTAGGGAAAATCCCTAAAGTTTCTAGCTACAAGAGTAGAAAGATTTATCAATTAGGCAGATCCTAGAGTGTTAACATGAATTCTTGCCTCCACAACTGTTACCATATTTCTATAATTAAGAAAAAATTTGGAATGTGCCCTCCTTCTCTTTTCTGTTGCTGACAGCTTTATATCTCGATAGATATAATAATTCATAGGTTGAAAACCAAGGCTGCAAGTTACGTTGTTTTCTACAAAATAGATTCTGTTATGAGGAAAGACACATTTTAATTTGGTTTTTATTCATATGTTTTGTGTGTAGAGCCTTTTTTGTTGGTATGATATAGTTTAATTTTCTTTCTTTTTTGTGAATTTTGTTTTATACAGCAGGTTCTTATTGGTTATCTATTTTATACATATTAATGCATCTATGTCAATCCCAATCTCCCAATTCATCCCACCCCCCCATGCCCCCCCACCCCTGCTTTCTCCGCTTGGCGTCCATACGTTTGTTCTCTACATCTGTGTCTCTATTTCTGCCTTGCAAACTGGTTCATTTTGGAAATGGATTTGAAAGAAAAAATGAAGTTTAATCAGGTGGTGTTAAAAGAATCACAGTCAGAAACGTGGGTAAGAGTTAATCTGAACGTATTTACAATGAGTTGCAAACTACCTATTGAACAGGGTAGTGGTGGAATTAATGGTGGTTTATGAAGACTGTTCTAGCAGTTGAGTGTAGGATAGATGGTGTAGTATGAAATCATATAATTTCCAACCATTACTTCCAAAGGATTATTCCCCACCTTGGCAAGGAATTCTGCCTTCATACAGAAGTTCTGGCCCTAGAAGAAAACTGAAGGTCTGGTTCTGGGAAAGGCTGTTCTTAAGTTCCCAAAGTCAAAGATGCTTGTTGAAATAAATCTAATAACAACTAGGCTATATTAAAACTAATTTAAATTATTTAGAGGAGTAACCCAATGACATTTCAGAGAGAGCAAAAAGATTAAGGATGGAAATGATGATAGAAAAAAATTAAGAGAGTATGGATAGCCTTAGAAAAGTTAATACCTGAATAATAGAAATTCTAGAATTACAAAAAAAGGACATATAACAGAAAACCTAGAATTTGATAAATAAAGTTTACTGAATTTAAGAAAGACTGGTGTGAAAGCGTTCAAAAGAACATATCAGGAATGTAGAGTTAGAGATAGAAAAATAAAGAGATATTGAGTATCACTGTTCTTTCTCTGAAAATTTACATATTCCTTGGCACCCCTGTGAGTTTACTGCAGCATGCCAGGGCCCGTGGGAACACTGCTTGAGAACCGTGACCTTACAAGGTTGCAGGCCAAGTCATCTGGATTTGATATCCAGGTTGTGAGTGTATTTTTAAAAGACACTACCAGTGCCATTTTACCACTTGTGGAAAAGTTATATAATAAGATCTAGATATCACCCAACGCAGACACCTAGAAAGTATGCAATGATGCCCAGGCTTCACACGTGCAGTGCTATGATATCTTCAAGGGAAAAAACATGCCAGGATGACTAGAGCCTTCTACAACAATATGTTTCTCCCTGTGGATGTATTTGAGGTAAAACTCAAACAAACAAACAAACAAATAAATAGTCTAAGAATAAAGATCAAAACAGAAACAATCCCTCAAAACCTACACTTAGATATAAAAAAATCCTCCCTTTTAAATAAGTCACTTGGAGGAGATAGATCTCAAACATTATTTTATTCAGCGATAACAAAGTCAAACTCAAATTGTAAACCTGGGAAAGGTGCTGGAATATTTGGAAGTTAACAGACATGTGGGTTCCCAATTTGCTTCCTTATACAAGTAGGTAAGGATGTGAGGATGAAGTTCATACGGAAACAAAGGTCGGCAAAGTATGGCCGTTGAGCCGAATCCGATCCTCTGTCCACTTTGCAAATAAAGTTTTATTGGAAGCCAGCCCTGATCATTCACTTACATATTTTCTATGGCTCTTTTTGGGCTATAACAGCAGAACTGAGTAATTGCAGCAGAACCACATGGCCCGCAAAGCCCCAAATATTTACTATCTGGATCTTTACAAAAATAGTTTCCTAACCTAGCACTGAAGTGTGTGTTCTTCAAAGCATCTGTATTAATGACAGTACCAGTGTGTCATACTAAACATGATTTTGTCTTTAGAATGTACCCTGGACTAATATACAGACACAGATATGTCCAATTCTCTGCAAATTCACTTCAAAAAAGGTATTAAAGCCCCATGGTGAAGATGTACTAGGAAAGATGAAAAGGCCTAAAATTCTGCAGTAAATCCCTATTTCCACCACACATCTCTGAGCTAAATCTCTTCCCTTGAACCTGGAAATAGGCTGGATTCCATTTCAGCTTCAGTATCAGCTTGAACAGAGCAAGTTTCTGGTTTCAGTCCCTGACTGCCACCCTAAGAACTGTCTGGAATTTCAAGTAGAGTACATACGTAGAGGCAAGATTGTACTCCAGAAAAAATTAAGCTAGTCTGAGAAGACATTAATAGGTAGATAAGAATAATACTTTTGGAGACTTGGTGTGACTGACATGAGTACTTATAATATTGAAGTTCCCAACACTGAGGGGCTGCCTTTTGGGTGCCAAAGTAGCTAGGTTGTGAATTGGCTTTAGAAAAATATTCCCACTGTAAGCTGATGCAAGATTAATAGCTTCTTTCCTGGCCCAAGATTCCTGTTATGATTTCTAGCAGCAATTTCCATATAGGGAGAGAGTTCTGTCTCAGATGTTGGGATAAATCTTATCAGAAGAAATCCATATTTAGAATTTATATGAAGTGGGTATAAATCTTAACATTCTAAATTAGGTCAACATGAAACATCACTTATTTTTTTTTCCAACTCATAGACACTATTTCCAAGTCATAGACACTATTCCACTGATGACTCTGGTAGAATATCTTATAGAAGGCTGGGGAGCTGCCCCTTTTGGGGAAACCCTTTCTTCCTCAGGGTTTGACAGTGATTTCTGTATCTTAGGTAAGCAAAATAGTTACTTATGGAGGAAACCTTCTGGATTCCGGTGACCTTCCTGACACTGCAAGTAAAATGTCCTCCTTTACACATAAAATGATTAGAAATAAAATACTCTCCATTCTTTTCCCTCATGATTTCTTCATGTCCAGCAGGTTTCCCTTGTTTAAAACCAATACTCTAAAACCAATAGAAAATCAGTATTTTTAAAACCTTACCTTCGATTAGTGTTCATTGGTAGAGTTTCAGATGGAGAAGATAAAAAAGTTTTGGAAATGGATGATGGGATGGTTGCACAGCATGTACTTAACACTCTGAAACTGTACACTTAAAATGATTAAAATGTTGAATTTTATGTTATATTTATTTTACTGCAATTTTTAAAATTGTAAACTTCAAAATGAAAAATGGATTGTTTTCACAGTAAATTATTAGATACATTTAAGATCATGTTGTTCCTATCAAATAAGCTTTTACAGATTAGTAAAAAGAGGGAAACTATTCCAAATTTATTTCATGCACCAAATCAGAAGATGACTTTTTAAAAGTAATTATAAGGCACTCTTATTCACTGATAAAAAAATTAAAAAGTGGAAATAAATTCTAACAATCAAAATCTGGCAGTATATGAAACACATAATATTTCATGAATAACTTGTTTGCTCCAGAGATTCAAGGGTGGATTAACATTAGGAGGTCATTAATGTATTCTACAACATTTATAAATTAAAGGATAAAAACATTTGATCAAGTCAGTAGATTCCATAAAAATCTGTCATATATTTATGGTTTCAAAAAAATCAAAACAAATCTGAATTAACTAGAAATTAAAGAAATATTTCTTAAGCTCCTAACCAGTGCCTACTCAGAAACTAGAGCTAGATGATATTTAAAGTTAAAACATAGAGTTAAAAGTAGAAAGTATTTTGGTGAAACCTGGGATCGAGACATGGATGGCTGACATTACCATTTCTCTTCAATATGATCCTGCAGATCTTAACTGGAGCAAAAGAAAAAATAAAGTAAAATGTAGAAGACTTGGCAAGAAAGAGAAAACAGAGTCTATCCTCACAGATGATATAATTTGACTTAGAAAATCTAATCAACTAATCAGAGTGACCAATAATGTTAATATAATCAATAAGTTGATGAAGTCTGCTAGATACACGATCAATATGAAACATAAATTTATCACTATATCTCAGAAATTAAAATATATATAAAATATAAAATGTAATTTTATGTAAAGATGTTGATTTTAAAAATCAACAAAAATCTGGTACTTAGGACTCACTTGATTTAACCAAGCTATACACAGTCAGTGTGAAGAAAAATACAGCATTTCACTGGAACATATTTCAAAACACCTAATATTAATATAGTAGAGATGTCCATTTTCTTGAATGTACTATGTAAATAACACAATTAAAATAAAAATCCTGGTAGAAAAGTTTTGTGTGGTGGAGAAAAATTGTAAGAATATCTACCTCCCAAAATACTGATTATACGTACAAGTATATACAAGTTTCTCTTGTAGCCTAGAGAAACTTTTACAGATGTACTCAAAGAGATACATACAAGAGTATTCTTAGCAGAATCGTTGTAAAAATAATAACAATAAATAAACTGCAAATAGGTTCATCAAAATGAGAATAAAGTATGCTATATTAATACATTGAAGTTGCATATGACAATGATAGTAAACTAACTTGAGCTACACACATGAACAGAATGAATCTTAGTAACAACATCCAGCAAGAGAGAGTTGGCAGAAGACCTGCTACATGATAACGTTTATATATAATTTAAAAACATAACGGAATACTTAGAGGAATTATGTATACAAACACAAGCTGTAAAAGCTTAAAGAAATGCCTGGGAGTAATAATCACCAGAGTTAGGACAGAGACTCAGTGCGGGGGGCGGGATGGGATCAGATCAGGGAAGGGATTTCATGCAGCCTGGGAAGGCTATATTTCCCACACAGAGTGCTGAGTACCAGCCTATTTATTGGGTCACTCTTGGTATCTTTAGTGTGCCTTAACTCTTCTGTAATGAAGTAAAAATGAGCATATGCTAGAAAGAAAATTACCCTAACAAACAAAAGGGCAGACAAAGAGGGGCAAAGCAGGAGGAGGACGTCGGGCTGGACAAGCTTTCTGAGCCTCTTTCTGTCAGGCAGGACATTTAGATTCCTGGCTCAGAGTGACTGGAAAGGGCCCCGGGGGAGGGTGGAGAGCTCCAGCACATTTTAATATAGAAAAGAAAACTTATTTTTTGCCCCTGGGATTTGTTTATTTATATAGTACTTAAATTCAGCCAATAATGAACAACCAAGAATTAACATTAATACTAATGTCACCACTGTCATCATCATCATCACTTTGAACAGGAAATAATATAAATGAACTTTCCCAATGGCCTTTATTATCAGGATGGATGAGGAGAAAAAGGGAAAGGAGACAGCCTGCTAGAAATACTAGAAAAGAAAACTGAAGGCCAAGGAGATAAAGCCTATCTGGGAGAGAAAGAGAGACAGACATGGAAACTGTCGCTTTAAGATAGATGGGTATCCTTTTCTTGGGGCAATAGGGCAAATGTCTCAAATGAAACTCAGAGCTATGTCTCATGCTAGATATTAAGGCAGATAAGGTACAGCCTTGCTCTCAAGGATCTTATAGCGTAATGGGGAGACTGACATGTAAAATGGTTAAACATATGTATGCACATAAGGAGTATTGATGTCGTGTGGAACCACACAGTGAAGTAACAAATAACTTTACTGGGATGGTCAAGCACCCTAGGAACCTGTCCCACCCAGGGTGCATTTCAACCATGAGCAATGATGCCTAGATGTGAATGGACAGAACTAAGAAGTAGTTTCACTTGACTGGGGGTGTTTGGGGAAATTGGAAGGGAGGTAGCATAGGAAGAGACTGCAGGGTGAACGGAAGCCTGACTCTAAAGCACCTTCTTACTTACTCTGGATTTTTGGCAATGGGAAAGCACAGAAAGGTCATAGTTGGGGGTGGGGTGAGGGAAGATGATTCAAATGGTAATTTGTAGGATGAATTAGAAAAGTGAACCACAGAGGATGTGGTTAGTTGGTAGGACATTAAAATCAGATGCTCATGGGATTATGCAGGCCTGACCATGAGAGGGGGGGTACAGTTGGCCCGTGTGTAGGAGACAAGAGACATTCGTAGGGGAGCATAGGATTTGAAGTAAGGTCCATGCAGGAGGCAAAGTGGTTTTCAGATTTCTGTCTTGAACACCTGGGAAGAGGGTTGGTAGGGCAAGAGGTTGAGTTAGATTTTACATGTTTTAAATTTGATGTATTTTGTTTTACGCGCACATTTCAGTGAGTTACCACAAAGTGTATATACGTCCATCACCATCTCCCCTCAAACCTTTGTTTTTTAGGGTGTTCTTTTGGAGTGGAAGTGTGCACTCCTGAGAGACCTTTTACTCAGGGGTACTTCAGGATTTCTCGAAAGCTTTTAGTTAGGGATGAAGAGCCACCCAATGAATGAAAACTCTGTAGCACTCCTGTTTGGGAAATCTCTTTAATTTTGGAGCCCTTAATGGCTGGAGTTGGGATGGGGTGTGAGAATACAGATAGGAAACAAGAGGACAGAGGAACAAAGCACAGGTGTTCATTTAAAAATGGACACAAAGCAAGAATTAAAGGAGTTCTTTTTTAAGCTATTCAGCCTAAGTGGAAAAGAGTGCAGATATACTACTCCAGACTTCTGTCTTCCCTAAAAGAGGTAGAGGAAGGGAAGGAAGAAAAATAAATGATGGGAGGGAAGGAAGGAGGAAGGGAAGGAAGGGGAAGGAAGATTTCTGGCAGGGACATAAACTATTATGGTGCATCTCTCAGGAAATACATATAAACAAATGACAAGAAAATAGATTTTATGCAACTGAGGTTCGTAGAGATAAGGTCAGTTTCCAAAGGTCAGAATCGGACAAGAGAGGAAATATGGAAATATTGGAACCTAGAATATATCAGCATAGAACTCTTATTCTGTATCATTGCATTATATGAGCCCCCCTTTGTGGAGTGAGGCATTTAATTATATTCTGCTTTGGGCATTACTGTCTTATGCTTGTATACTTGTCTTATCAATTACAGAATTTAAATTTAATAGCAGGTATCCTTAAATTAAAAAAATACTGAGCTATTTAGTAGATTTTCAACATATGGTTACTAGGATGAATTAATATTACCTAATAGAGATTATTTGTAATTTCACTTATTACTTAAGAAGCTAAAGTACATCCATCTTGGTGATATTACAATCATTTGTTATTGTGAGAAAACATCTAAATTTTAGAAACTTTTTTTCAACTTAGAAGGATTAACAACTTAGACCTTTAATCTTTTATTTGGAATGTCTGTCATATTTGAAAAGATGAAGAGCCTTACACCTCAGTGACGAGATGCTTTTTTCTCTTTTGTGGCCTGACTATGAAGGATACATGACATTTATTATCAGCTGGTGAAAGAAAAGGTCTGAGAAACAGCAGACAGAGTTCAGTGATAAATCTAAATATCTTTTCACCACATTTTTGGACTGTTTTTCTTTCGTTATTTGTGTTAGCCCTGCAGCTAGCAAAGCAAAAATTATTTCTAACGCCATTAAAATGTTCTTCACACTTCAAGTGCAAATGCTTATTTGTTCTTAGTGTTCCTCTGAACAGAACAATTGTCTGGAAATAATGTCTGGCATGTCTTTTCAGAGAAAGGTTAACAGAGAATAGACTCAAAGCACAGACATACGAAATTCTACTCACTGCATTCTTCACTTTGGAAAAGAGTTTTAAGTAGTTGAATTGCTTATAAAAAGTGCATGGCAACGACAGATTCCTTTTAATGCATCTTGCTTCTTGAAGTTTGTTTAATCAGTGTGGCACTACTGAATGATGGCCTCTTTCCCTTAAAACACCAATGAGAAGTGTAATCTTCCAGAACAAACTACTCTTTAGATTTTGAACTTTTTATTCTTCACTAACTATCATACTTTTTGGGGCAAGTCACAAACGAGTTTTTCCTTTATTATACCTGAAAAGTTGCATTCACATCGAGCTACATTTCTCCACAATTTTCAGGAAGTTTAGCCTGATTATATTAAAGAATTACTACATACTAAAGAGCTTTTTCCATTCTCTTTAATGTCTAAAGATGCACTTAGAGACATTTAGTATTTTTAATTTCATCACAAACAGCCAGGCTCTAGTGGATAAGATTACAAAGATGGAGAAGATGTAGCTTATAAATATTATTTTAAACTCATTTAAAATGAAAGAGGATGGCATACACCAGCTAGAGTATAGCTGTTAATTGCTAAAATTGTACATAACATGAGCAAATAGAAGAGTGTATGCTAAAATGTCTTACTTTAAAAAAATTTTTGACCCTTTAAAATTTGTTAATAGTAATTATCAAAGGTTCTTTTGAAAAGATCTAGAGATATTTTGCCATCTTCTTATTCTCATTGAAAAGTCTGTCCGTAGTTACAAAAGATATATGTCATTAGACATTATGGTGCCTTCAAAGCAAAATTCTTTATGTAGCTGGGAGTTACCATCAATACTAGTGGTTTTAACCTTTAAACTATATGAAATAGCTCCTATTTGTCTGAAAAAATATTATTTTTAAGACATTTGTGTCTTTATTTTTGTTTTGCAACAAAAAGAGCCAGGCTTTGTCTTGTCTCAAATGTGTGACAATCTCAAACGCATCTCAATAAATTGGATCATAAACCTTAAAAATCAGTGGCTGCTCATGTCATAAGTAACCTTTGAATTTTGTGTTATTGTAGTGGATTGAAACCTTCACTGGATAGCTATATATTTTATTTATTTGATTCTAAGGAGTGTTAATAAACAAGTTGAAAACAAGTATAAGAAGTGTACAGAGCTCATAGATCTGAAAGAGTATTATTCTTTACAGTTATCCTTCATGCTAGACTCTGCTTTTATTCAGTGAGGCACCTTTGCAGAAAAAAGAAACAAAAAACACTTTATAGTGATCAGGACTGAATTCAAGGCCAAGTAACAAAAACAACTGGAGTAGCAAAAACAAAACAAAAAGCGTGCGACACTTAACTTACTGTGGCTGAAATAACTGAGATTCATTTTTGCCACATAAGCAGTTCTTCAGACTTTTAGTGGTATTGGTGCAGTGGCTAAACACTCTTAGGGCCAATGACCCTATACTTTAGTTGGCATTTATCTTGTAGGCACAAGATGGCTGCTGCAGCTCTAGGTATCACATCCTGAGCAGTGTGTGTATGGTTCTTATACTTGCATTTATCTGTCTATCCTTTTTTATTTGTTTTCCCAGAAGCACCCCTAGAAAAAGTCCTTTTACATTTTATGGGTTGGAATCAGTCTCATGTATACTTAAGCAGAAAACGAGGCTAAGAAAGTTAAGCATTCTTCTTTAAGCCCCTAATTTAGTGAGAAGGTGCAATATAAGAAGAATATGGGAATGGTGTTTGGTTGCCAGTTTTGTGTCTACCACTACTTTTCTTTTGAAATTGTCTTCAGGGATAATTTAACAACCTTATGAAGAATTGTCTCGTTCTCTCACAATATGTGTAGAAAATTATTTCCAAAATCACATATTTTCATTTTCTATTCTTCGTTCTTTTAATTCATGTCAACTGGTGCTAACTGAGGATAGAGGAAGCATGAATAATTAAGTTGTATAATGTGGTACAGAGAGAAAATGTTGTGATTTGATACAACAAAATAACTAATATACATGAATTTTTGTGTCCTTTGCTAAAATTAGATCACATATATTTATCTAACTTGTGAAACCCCTAGTAAACAGAACTAAATTTTGTAAGGATTGACTTCTTTTAATAGTGTATAAAATAGGTACCCACATATTAACTAACAAAATCAGAAATTTTCAGACTAGCATTCGAAAGTAACCATCATCTTTACCTACCCAGATTTATAGCTCTATCTTCAACTAAATATTTCCTTTCGCATCCAGTGAACCTTGCCAGACTGAATGGGGTAGAGAATGTTCATGCTGAGATTTGGCACTTGGACTAGCTTTGATCACTCTGTTTCCTTTTTCTTAAACGTCCAAACATTCAATTATATATAGTTAGAATACATATTATATATAATTATATATCTTTGTAAATTATTTATATTATAAAAATGTATAAATATATTTAAGTTGTGACATATACTCTACTATTCCACTAATTACTTTAACAGTTTGCTGTTATTCTTTTCCTAAATGTTTTTGGTAACTAGTTTGATAAACTAGCTCTTGTACTACATTTAAATTTTAAAATACCCTGAAAAAAAAATTGATAAATATTCTGATTCTTATTTTTACCTCTTCTAAAACAGGATTTCATGGTGCCGATTTTTATATCGTTATTTTTGTTCAGTTGTTTTCATGTTGATGATTTTATTAAATATTTATTTTTGAATGTTGGTATGCTATGATAGCAATTATAAATTTTTATAGGGATCCTCAGGCAAAATACAGAATTAAAAATAATCTAATTTAGAAACTATTCTTAATATCCGCTGTACTATATCTGGTTGTACAAATGCCAGGCTATGAATATCATTGGATGGAATGGATTTGGGATAGATTAAGCCAGAATTCAAATTTATTCACAGGAGAAGCAAACTTTTATGGAGTTACAGATACTTTAGGTACACTTATCTATGAGAGAGGAGAACAAAGACATATTTCTTTTTTCTTATGTCTTACACGTACTCAAGAACAGAATGGAAGTGAAAGCATCTGTTGGAAAAGTGGGTGCTCTAAAGCATGCAGTGTTGTTTGTTTCCTGGACATGTTTGATCTGTGTGACCAAGTATACTGCAGCTTTATACTGCTCCCTGGGAACACATCCTAGATTTGGGGTACCTGGTGGTTTCCCAGTCTTGGTTGGACTGGTGGTGGTGATTTTTTTCAGAATACAGTTGGCCCTCAGTATCCTTGGGATTCCGCTGGGATTCAGTGAGTTCCACGGAAGGTTGAAGCCGGGACCTGGGACCCTGGGGGGCCGAGGGCTGACTGTACTCTGCCATTTCACATAAGGGGATTGAGCATCCCTGAATTTTGCTGTCTGCAGGGGTCTTGGAATCAATACCGCACCAGTACCGAGGGCTGACTGTACTCTGCCATTTCACATAAGGGGATTGAGCATCCCTGAATTTTGCTGTCTGCACGGGTCTTGGAATCAATACCGCACCAGTACCGAGGGCTGACTGTACGGATTTTGAGATTGCTTAGCAGAGGCAGATTTTTTTTTCCTTTTTTTGTTTGAAATCTCAGAGGCTTTCTTCTGTTACACTACCAGGCAATGAACTAATATGCATTCCCTTCTTTCTTCTTATATTCCACTGTTCTTGAAAAGTCAAAGTCAAGTATGCGTGTATATTCTGTTCCTACAAATAATCCTAAAAATAAGTGTACTTTTTTTTCTTTTCTTTTTTTTTTTTTTTAACCAGAATCCGATCTAGAGCTAGTTAGGGTGGGAGGAACAGTCACAAATGAAGAAAATTGCAACTTCCAAGGTCACCTGTGAGCATGTACACGAACATGTGTTTAGGTGTGTGTTTTGAATAATCTGATTCAAATTTTACACCTTTTACTTTTTTCCACTTCTGAACATTTTGTCAGGGACAGCATCTGGCTATTTTATTTTTGTACATTCACCAAAAATAATTAATCACTTATTTGATCTTGAATTCCATAATATGAAGGTTAGATACCAAGTTTAAATATCTGATACAAACAACTCCATGTGTAGCCAGAGAGAGATGAGGAATTTGCTAGGTTTTGTTTGGCTGAAATCCTTCATGGACAATCAGTTGGACATTTAGAGGACAAAATACATTCACAAATGTCACGTACGATGACCACCACTGAAGGGAAATAACACTGCATGCATTTTATATGTTGAATAGAAATATTACTTGTTTCAATCATATATTTGACAAAGTCTAGTGCAACAGATTCTTTGAAAAAATGTCTAGAAAGATGCTTTCCCATGAAATTTTTTTAAAAGCCTGAACATAACTGCATTTATATACAACTAGCACATGTATGATTCTCTAGCGATGGATTGTTTTTATTGTTATTTATTTAATAGTTTTTCACTCTTTCTCTTTATTTTTAACGTCTTTATTGGAGTACAATTGCTTTACAATGGTGTGTTAGTTTCTGCTTTATAAAAAAGTGAATCAGTTATACATATGTTCCCATATCTCTTCCCTCTTGTGTCTCCCTCCCTCCCACCCTGCCTATCCCACCCTTCTAGGTGGTCCCAAAGCACCAAGCTGATCTCCTCCCTGTGCTGTGCGGCTGCTTCCCACTAGCTATCTATTTTACGTTTGGTAGTCTGTATATGTCCATGCGACTCTCTCACTTTGTCACAGCTTACCCTTCCCCCTCCCCATATCCTCAAGTCCATTCTCTAGTAGGTCTGTGTATTTATTCCCATCTTTCCCTGGGTTCTTCATGACCTTTTTTTTTTTTTTTTAGATTCCATATATATGTGTTAGCATACGGTATTTGTTTTTCTCTTGCTGACTTACTTCACTCTGTGTGACAGACTCTAGGTCCTTCCACGTTACTACAAATAACTCAATTTTGTTTCTTTTTATGGCTGAGTAATATTCCATTGTATATATGTGCCACATCTTTTTTACCCATTCATCTGTCAATGGACACTTAGGTTGCTTCCATGTCCTGGCTATTGTAAATACAGCTACAGTGAACATTTTGGTACACGACTCTTTTTGAATTATGGTTTTCTCAGGGTATATGCCCAGTAGTGGGATTGCTGGGTCATATGGTAGTTCTATTTGTAGTTTTTTAAGGAACCTCCATACTGTTCTCCACAGTGGCTGTATCAATTTACATTCCCACCAACAGTGCAAGAGAGTTCCCTTTTCTCCACACCCTCTCCAGCATTTATTGTTTCTAGATTTTTTGATGATGGCCATTCTGACTGGTGTGAGATGATATCTCATTGTAGTTTTGAGTTGCATTTCTCTAATGATTAGTGATGTTGAGCATTCTTTCATGTGTTTGTTCGCAATCTGTATATCTTCTTTGGAGAAATGTCTGTTTAGGTCTTCTGCCCATATTTGGATTGGTTTCTTTGTTTTTTGATATTGAGCTGCATGAGCTGCTTGTAAATTTTGGAGATTAATCCTTTGTCAGTTGCTTCATTGGCAAATATTTTCTCCCATTCTGAGGGTTGTCTTTTCGTCTTGTTTATGGTTTCCTTTGCTGTGCAAAAGCTTTTAAATTTCATTACATCCCATTTGTTTACTTTTGTTTTTATTTCCATTTCTCTAGGAGGTGAGTCAAAAAGGATCTTGCTGTGATGTATGTCATATAGTGTTCTAATTTCATACTTTTACATGTAGCTGTACAGTTTTCCCAGCACCACTTATTGAAGAGGCTCTTTTCTCCACTGTATATTCTTGCCTCCTTTATCAAAGATAAGATGACCGTATAGGCGTGGGTTTATCTCTGAGCTTTCTATCCTGTCCCATTGATCTGTATTTCTGTTTTTGTGCCAGTACCATACTGTCTTGAGTACTGTAGCTTTGTAATATAGTCTGAAGTCAGGGAGCCTGTTTCCTCCAGCTCCTTTTTTCGTTCTCAAGATTGCTTTGGCTATTCGGGGTCTTTTGTGTTTCCATACAAATTGTGAAATTTTTTGTTCTAGTTCTGTGAAAAATGCCAGTGGTAGTTTGGTAGGGATTGCATTGAATCTACAGATTGCTTTGGGTAGTAGAGTCATTTTCACAATGTTGATTCTTCCAATCCAAGAACGTGGTATATCTCTCCATCTATTTGTATCATCTTCAGTTTCTTTCATCAGTGTCTTATAATTTTCTGCATACAGGTCTTTTGTCTCCTTAGGTAGGTTTATTCCTAGATAGTTTATTCTTTTTGCTGCAGTGGTAAATGGGAGTGTTTTCTTAATTTCACTTTAGAATTTTTCATCATTAGTATATAGGAATGCAAGAGATTTCTGTGCCTTAATTTTGTATCCTGCTACTTTACCAGATTCTTTGATTAGCTCTAGTAGTTTTCTGGTAGCATCTTTAGGATGCTCTATGTATAGTATCATGTCATCTGCAAACAGTGACAGCTTTACTTCTTCTTTTCCGATTTGGATTCGTTTTTTTTTTTTTTTTTCTATTTCTTCTCTGATTGCTGTGGCTAAAACTTCCAAAACTATTTTGAATAATTATGGTGAGAGTGGACATCCTTGGCTTGTTCCTGATCTTAGTGGAAATGGTTTCAGTTTTTCACCATTGAGGGTGATGTTGGCTGTGGGTTTCATATATGGCCTTTATTATGTTTAGGAAAGTTCCCTCTATGCCTACTTTCTTGAGCGTTTTAATCATAAATGGGTGTTGAATTTTTTCAGTAGCTTTCTCTGCATCTATTGAGATGATCATATGGTTTTTCTCCTTCAATTTGTTAATATGGTGTATCACATTGATCGATTTTCATATACTGAAGAATCCTTGCATTCCTGGAATAAACCCCACTTGATCATGGTGTATGATTCTTTTAATGTGCTGTTGGATTCTGTTTGCTGGTATTTTGTTGAGGATTTTTGCATCTACGTTCATCAGTGATATTGGCCTGTAGTTTTCTTTCTCTGTGACATCCTTGTCTGGTTTTGGTATCAGGGTGATGGTGGCCTCGTAGAATGAGTTTGGGAGTGTTCCTCCCTCTGCTGTATTTTGGAAGAGTTTGAGAAGGATCAGTGTTAGCTCTTGTCTAAATGTTTGATAGAATTTGCCTGTGAAGCCATCTGGTCCTCGGCTTTTGTTTGTTGGAAGATGTTTAATCACAGTTTCAATTTCAGTGCTTGTGATTGGTCTGTTCATATTTTCTATTTCTTCCTGGTTCAGTCTCAGAAGGTTGTGCAATTCTAAGTATTTGTCCATTTCTTCCAGGTTGTCCATTTTATTGGCAGAGTTGCTTGTAGTAATCTCTCACGATCCTTTGTATTTCTGCAGTGTCAGTTGTTACTTCTCCTTTTTCATTTCTAATTCTATTGATTTGAGTCTTCTCCCTTTTTTTCTTAATGAGTCTGGCTAATGGTTTATCAATTTTGTTTATCTTCTCAAAGAACCAGCTTTTAGTTTTATTGATCTTTGCTATCATTTACTTCATTTCTTTTTCAGTTATTTCTGATCTGATCTTTATGATTTCTTTCCTTCTGCTAACTTTGGAGTTTCTTTGTTCTTCTGTCTCTAATTGCTTTAGGTGTTAGGTTAGGTTGTATATTTGAGATGTTTCTTGTTTCTTGAGGTAGGATTGTATTGCAATAAACTTCCCTCTTACAACTGCTTTTGCTGCATCCCATAGGTTTTGGGTGGTCATGTTTTCATTGTTATTACTTTCTAGGTATTTTTTGATTTCCTCTTTGATTTCTTCAGTGATCTCTTGGTTATTAAGTAGTGTATTATTTAGCCTCCATGTGTTTGTATGTTTTACAGATTTTTTTCCTGTAATTGATATCTAGTCCCACATCGCTATGGTTGGAAAAGATACTTGATACAATTTCAGTTTTCTTCAACTTACCAAGGCTTGATTTTGACCCAAGGTATGATCTATCCTGGAGAATGTTCCATGAGCACTTGAGAAGAATGTGTATTCTGTTGGTTTTGGATGGAATGTCCTATAAATATAAATTAAGTCCATCTTGTTTAATGTATCATTTAAAGCTTGTGTTTCCTTATTTATTTTCATTTTGGATGATCTGTCCATTGGTGAAAGTGGGGTGTTAAAGTCCCCTACCATGATTGTGTTACTGTCGATTTCCCCTTTTATGGCTGTTAGTATTTGCCTTATGTATTGAGGTGCTCCTATGTTGGGTGCATAAATATTTACAATTGTTCTATCTTCTTCTTAGATTGAATCCTTGATCATTATGTAGTGTCCTTCTTTGTCTCTTGTAATAGTCTTTAAAGTCTATTTTGTCTGATATGAGAACTGCTACTCTAGCTTTCTTCTGGTTTCCATTTCCATGGAATATCTTTTTCCGTCCCCTCACCTTCAGTCTGTATGTGTCCCTAGGTCTGAAGTGGGTCTCCTGTAGGCAGCATATATATGGGTCTTGTTTTTGTATCCATTCAGCTGGTCTGTGTCTTTTGGTTGGAGCATTTAATCCATGTACATTTAAGGTAATTATCAATATGTATGTTCCTAATACCATTTTCTTAATTGTTTTGGGTTTGTTATTGTAGGTCCTTTGCTTCTCTTGTGTTTCTTGCCTAGAGAAGTTCCTTTAGCATTTCTTGTAAAGCTGGTTTGGTGGTGCTGAATTCTCGTAGCTTTTGCTTGTCTCTAAAGGTTTTAATTTCTCTGTCAAATCTGAATGAGATCCTTGCTGGGTAGAGTAATCTTGGTTGTAGGTTTTTCCCTTTCATCACTTTAAATATGTCCTGCCACTCCCTTCTGGCTTGCAGAGTTTCTGCTGAGAGATCAGCTGTTAACCTTATGGGGATTCCCTTGTGTGTTATTTGTTGTTTTTCCCTTGCTGCTTTTAATATTTTTTCTTTGTATTTATTTTTTGATAGTTTGATTAATATGTTTCTTGGCGTATTTCTCTTTGGATTTATCCTTTATGGGACTCTCTGTGCTTCGTGGACTTGATTAACTATTTCCTTTCCCATATTAGGGAAGTTTCCAACTATCATCTCTTCAAATATTTTCTCAGTCCGTTTTTTTTTCTCTTCTTCTTCTGGGACCCCTATAATTCGAATGTTCGTGCATATAATGTTGTTCCAGAGGTCTCTTTGACTGTCCTCAATTCTTTTCATTCTTTTTTCTTTATTCTACTCTGCAGTAGTTATTTTCACTGTTTTATCTTTCAAGTCACTTATCCATTCTTCTGCCTCAGTTATTCTATTGATATCTTCTTAGAGAATTTTTAATTTCATTTATTGTGTTGTTCATCACTGTTTGTTTGCTCTTTAGTTCTTCTAGGTCCTTGTTAAACGTTTCTTGTATTTTCTCTGTTTTATTTCCAAGATTTTTGATCAACTTTACTATCATTATTCTGAATCCTTTTTCAGGTAGACTGCCTATTTCCTCTTCATTTGTTAGGTCTGGTTGGTTTTTGCCATGCTTCTTCATCTGCTGTGTGTTTTTCTGTCTTCTCATTTTGCTTATCTTACTGTGTTCGGGGTCTCCTTTTTGCAGGCTGCTGGTTCATAGTTCCCGTTGTTTTTGGTGTCTGTCCCCAGTGGCTAAGGTTGGTTCAGTGGCTTCCTGGTAGAGGGGACTAGTGCCTGTGTTCTGGTGGATGAGGCTGGATCTTGTCTTTCTGGTGGGCAGGTCCACGTCTGGTGGTGTGTTTTGGCATGTCTGTGGCCTTATTATGATTTTAGGCAGCCTCTCTGCTAATGGATGGGGTTGTGTTCCTGTCTTGCTAGTTGTTTCACATAGGGTGTGCAACACTGTAGCTTGCTGGTCATTGAGTGAAGCTGAGTCTCGGCGTTGAGATGGAGATCTCTGGGAGATTTTTGCCGTTTGATATTATGTGGTGCTAGGAGGTCTCTTGTGGACCAGTGTTCTGTACTTGGGTCTCGCACCTGAGAGGCACGGCCCTGACCAATGGCTGGAGCACCAAGAGCCTTTTATCTGCACGGCTCAGAATAAAAGGGAGAAAATAAATAAATAACGAAAGAACGAATATAAAATAAAATAAAGTTATTAAAATAAAAAATAATTAAGAAAAAAATTTTAAGAAGTAAAAAAACAAAACAAAACTGACAGACAGAACCCTAGGACAAATGGTAAAAGAAAAGCTATACAGACAGAATCACACACAGAAGCACACACATACACACTCACAAAAAGAGGAAAAGGGGAAAAAATCATAAATCTTGCTCCCGAAGTCCACCTCCTCAGTTTGGGATGATTCGTTGTCTATTCAGGTATTCCACAGATGCAGGTACATCAAGTTGATTGTGGAGCTTTAATTCGCTGCTTCTGCGGCTGCAGGGAGAGATTTCCCTTTCTCTTCTTTGTTAGCACAGCTCCTGGGTTTCAGCTTTGGATTTGGCCCCGCCTCTGCCTGTAGATTGCCTGAGGACGTCTGTTCTTTGCTCAGACAGGACGGGGTTAAAGGAGCCGCTGATTCGGGGGCTCTGGCTCACTCAGGCCTGGGGGAGGTAGGGGTGAGGACGGTGGGTGAGCCTGCGGCAGCAGAGACCAGCATGACGTTGCAGCAGCCTGAGGCACGCCGTGCGTTCTCCCAGGGAAGTTGTCCCTGGATCACGGGAAACTGGCAGTGGCGGGCTGCACAGGCTCCCCGGAAGGCAGGTGTGGAGAGTGACCTGTGCTCGTACACAGGCTTCTTGGTGGCGGCAGCAGCGGCCTTAGCGTCTCATGTGGTCCGCGCTGATAGACGCGACTTGCACCCCTCTACTCGCACACCAGGAAACAGAGGGAAGAAAAAGTCTCTTGCCTCTTCGGCAGGTGCAGACTTTTCCCGGACTCCCTCCCCGTTAGCCGTGGCGCACTAACCCCCTGCAGGCTGTGTTCACGCCGCCAACCCCAGTCCTCTCCCTGCTTCCGACCGAAGCCCGAGCCTCAGCTCCCAGCCCCGCCCGCCCCGGCAGGGGAGCAGACAAGCCTCTCGGTCTGGTAAGTGCTGGTCGGCACCGATCCTCTTTGCGGGAATCTCTCCGCTTTGCCCTCCGCACCCCTGTTGCTGCGCTCTCCTCCGTGGCTCCGAAGCTTACCCCCTCTGCCACCCGAAGTCTCCGCCCGCGAAGGGGTTTCCTAGTGTGTGGAAATCTTTCCTCCTTCACGGCTCCCTCCCGCTGGTGCAGGTCCCGTCCCTATCCGTTTGTCTCTGTTTATTCTTTTTTCTTTTGCCATACCCAGGTACTTGGGGACTTTCTTGCCTTTTGGGAGGTCTGAGGTCTTCTACCAGCGTTCAGTAGGTGTTCTGTAGGAGTTGTTCCACATGTAGATGTATTTCTGGTGTATCTGTAGGGAGGAAGGTGATCTCCACGTCTTATTCTTCCACCATCTTGAAGCTCCTCCGATGGATGGTTTTGGAAGAGATGTGAGGGCGATAACTGAGATTCAGTGAAGACCCAGAACGAGTTTGAATTCAACAAGAGAAAACAAAGAAAAATAGGCATTCTTTGATATTGGTTTGCCTCCCAACCAATGATCTTTTAGAACCCAAAATAGAGTTTTCTCCAAGTAAGTAGCTCCCTCAGAAGTTAAATGGTGTTTAAGATATGATTTTGATATACACAATTTTGTTAAAATTATCCCTTAATTCAAAATAGCCTTCTTTCTTACTCTCTTTTTAAAAAAGTGTTATTCATAGGGTTAGGCACGTAACACCTGAACAAAATGATAAAGCAAAAATGACCACTTGACCATTTTGAATGCTTCTATAAGAGTTTATATATATATATATATATATATATATATATATATGAAATATATATTGTAGTTTTTATATATGTATAGTAAATGTTCAGGAATAAGTCAATGAAGAAGAGTAGAATTTACAAATAAATTTACCATTGTTGTGAAAACTGCTAAATGGGAAGAAAGTGGAGAAATGAAAAAATGGCAGGTGAGTACTGTGTAAGCTAACTTCATAAAGGAATGCCATTCATGAGGCGCTCCTTTGAATATGTCTACCTTCATCAAATCAGGCAATCACAGGTATGATTGAGCAATTGCTTTGTGTCTCCAGATTTTATACTGTTTATATGGACAGTATAAAATCAAGTGGGAGATTGATTTCCCTTCCGTAAGAAGCTTTAAATCAGCTGATTTATTTATACTAAAACACACAAGGAACAAGAGGATGAGAGTATGTCCAATAAAGTGCTAAAACGTGGAATAACTGATTAGCGCACTAAGAGTTGAGAAATAGAGGTAATTGATAGCTAAGATATTTTCAAATTTCAGGAAACGAGCATCATTTTGACACAGTCTCTCTCGATTTTATGAGGTTATGAATCTATCTGTTATAACATCTTCATTTATTTTTCGGTAATCCACGTAGTTTAAAGTATGATTTATCTTACAGGAATACATTCAACACGATAAAGTAAAAGATAAATAATGGATTTTTGTTCATATTAAAGTAAATAGCATAGAATAGTTGGATATGGCCCCCCAAAACCTAACATACAAGAAAATGTGTGCTGTGCTGTATGTTCTACATAATTATTAAATTTGGAGTGTGATAGTGGTTAAACAGCAGGGCCAACTGTATAAGAGGCAGCTTTTGCATAGTGACAAGAAAAAGCATGTCATCACCATCAGCTGAGCTCTCATCCTTCTATTATACTTTAAAAGGAGCTCTAATTTTAAACAGAAATAAAATAAATAAAAGTATAACAAGAAAATGATTAAAACTCTTTCACCATACACATTGTCTGTTTAATATATGGCATATATCCTCCTGTGAATTATTCTGGGAATATGAGGTGAAGTGTACGCACTATAGCGTGTGAGAGAAATTTCTGCACTTCACACTTAAAATCAAATGTCACAAAATATGCAATGGAATCTTTCCAAGGTGACCAATTGTGAGAGCCTTTTTTTTAGCAAATAGGAACCATTTTCTTCGACTCCTGAGATTTTCCTGAAGTGCTTACACATCATTTTGTAGTTTGGAACAAATAACATGCCACATGTTTGGGAAACTCTGCTGTCACACATCCTTTAGAGCTATTAATTCCTCTCTTCAAAGTTGGGGGTCTTGGGAACAGTGATATCTTTACAGATTCCTATTCTGGCTCCTCTGGGTCACTTTTAGCTCTGACCACCTCTATTTCCTTCAGTATTTCTACTGGGATTTAAGACAACATTAAGCAAATGTGTATGTGGATATGCATGCATGCCACAAACTTTCACAGAATGTATAGGCCTATAAAATATATAGAATTCAAATTCCATCTTAAATGCAAACTAGTTTAGTTTCTTCACAATGTAGTTAGGCTTCCTACTGGTTTGTGCTTTACAGTTTATAGCCTCACAGCTCACATGCAAAATAAAGATACATGGGAATGTTTTAATCTTGTAAGGAAAAAAAAAGCCATACTATTTCATTATGTCAGACATTTATGGTCTTTCTTCTAATGTGGGTATTTTCTTATTTACAGGATATTTCAGGATCACTGTTTTAACAGTTATGATTTATAATAGTATGTTTGTAGGACAGTTATAAATGTTCATGTAAATATTTAGATCTCCACATTAGAATTATGGAGAAGTGTTTGCCTTTGAAACTATTTTTGAGGCATTTGCATTATCACAGTTTATTTTCTTAAAAAGATAATAGCTAACAATAGGGCCTATGTTTGCTCTTGACATTAACAACTAAAATTAAAAGTTTTTGAAAACTAAGAATTTGTAAATAAATATCTCTCATTTCCTAAATCTAAACATTTAAAAACTTATCTGCATTTTTCTTCCAAAATGTGTTGGTTCTCAAAATTATAACACATATACTATTTTCTGCTTACAATTCCACTCCCCAAAGTATGTATATTTTGCATAAGTTAACCATCTCACTAAATCTTAAAATTTCTCATATGATCCGATCAAAGAGACTAAAAGTAAGGTAATGAATGGTGACTGTAACAAGGGTCTGATCCTTGGTCCCTGAATGAATCTATGCCTTGATATTTCATGTATTTCTGACTGTGATTCTATATGAATCACATTTCCAGGTAGATCATGTGAGGTAAAAATTAAATTTATCTTATTTATGTTCAGTCTAACACTTCTATCCTGTTTTATGCTTGAAATGTAATTGAAGATAATTTTAACATCTTGGTTTTTAATTGTCAAGAATTTTTTTTTTTTTCTTACGGTTCGCGGGCCTCTCACTGCTGTGGCCCCTCCCATTGCGGAGCACAGGCTCCGGACGCACAGGCTGAGTGGCCATGGCTCACGGGCCCAGCCGCTCCGCGGCATGTGGGATCTTCCTGGACCGGGGCACGAACCCGTGTCCCCTGCATCGGCAGGCAGACTCTCAACCACTGCACCACCAGGGAAGCCCTGATTTGAGATTTTTAAAAGGCCTTTTCCACAAGAATGAAGCTTTTTAATCAAAAAGTGTTAAGTAGGAAAAATGTAATAGTCCACATCAATGCTCCTTCCCTTTTGGTTTAAAAGAAAATAAATGATATAAGGAATCTTTCCTGCCAAGTAGCAAGATACTTCCTCTAGGAGAAACTGGGAAATGCTTACAATTGTGGATGTTCAGGCCCGAATGGTCTCTAGAGATTCATCTAGTTCAAATATTTATTTTAGAGATGATGACATCTGTGAGAACATCCAGGAACCAGGACATCAAAGAACTGTATTTTATTCATCTGTTCTCAATTCATTTCAAATAATATGATGAATATATGTTGTAATCGTTTTGTTTATTTGGTCCAAGTGTTCTCCATTTCCTGCAATCCACCTTTTCCCGACATCAAATCCCACTTCTTGCTCTGTGCTTTGGTTGAGATTTTCTATTCACTGTAATACCTTGCTTCTTCCATTCCTCTAACACAGAGGTTAGGGAAGTTTTTTCTGTAAAGGGAAGATAGTACATATATTTGCTATGCAGGCCATATGGCCTTTGTCTGCAAAACAGCTCTGCCATGTGGTGCATAAGTGGCTATAGCAATGAATAAATGAGTGAGTTTGTGTCTAGTAAAACTATTTACAAAAACAGGAGTAGGGTGAATTTGGTCCATGCACTAACTCAACAGAAATAATACAATGGTACAGCATTTTCTTTATCATTTCTTATTCTTCTTTAATCCACCTCTGCTGGGTTTGCATATACATCAACTTGGCCTCACTTGCTATTTCATGCCAGCTGTTTCTGAGATCCTGGCATTGCCTCTGAGGCCCTCTACACAAAGATCATATCTATCCTGTGTGTCCTGAACCAGAGGGAGAATGCCCTTGGTCCTGGCTTCTACCCACTTTTCGCCACTGTGCAACTTTTCTTTTTTCTCTGTATGTTGGGTGAGGAAGGGAGAGTATTTGGAGATATTGAGGGTCTCAGAGGGTGAAAATAATTCCTCGCTCTGTTATCTGCTTATGAAGACAGATAGGCTGATTGATTGTGGATCTTTATCTGCACAGCCTGGTACAACCTCTAGGACTACAACTCACCCTAAAGGTTTGACCCACGTTCTGAGTGGACCTTCTCCCCCCACCCACCCACCCTTTGACCTTTTGCCAAACTGCTGTATCGAACGGTGCTATTTCTTAGTAGTCAAGAGCTAACCCTTATTTCTTGGAGCTGTTTTTCGGAGAACCTGGACCATTTTCCCTGTCATGTGTTCCTTTGATTCCACCACTCCATCTACTTGTTCCAAAGCTACTGGATCTCAACACTGTCTTAGCTATAGGACTTTCTTGGTTTGTGGTCATCGTATTAAACTTGGTCTTTATCATAACATTAGTCTGACAATATCTTTCATTTATATACCCCTGTGTAGTTGACAAAAGGTTTTTCCATGTTTTATTTTATTCAAGCTTTCTAGCAACCTGTAAGCTCAGGGGTAGTTATTATTTTCCTCATTTTGTGGTTGAAGAAACTGAGATACAGAAAGGTCAAGTGATTTGATCAATGTTACACCGAGTTAATCTTGCAGTTGCAGTGAAATTCAAGTGTTTTTCTTATTTTTTAAAAAATTTTAAGTTTAGAATTCCTCCCAATACACATGTGGTCTTGTATAGGACATAAAGTATTTATTGATAGAAGAACTGCATTAGTTCAACCTCTTAAGGGAAGTAATAAATGCGACAAGTCAGTATTATTTGCATAATAATAGGTGCAGATATTTCAAGAAATAACAATTAATTTGATCAGAATAGAAACAAGTTGTTAAATATAAAAGAACTTTGTGTCCATTTCTATCAAGCGTATTTTGTAAATACTCTATTGCTTTTTGGCTAATAAAATTGGCAAGGTCATCACATCAGGAGTTTACACAGGGATTTAAAAATTGGATACAATTATCGTCGGCGACTCACACATTACAAAGAAAAGTGTAAGAAAACCTTAATATTTTAAGAAACTTAAAAGTTCACAAGGTTTTTTTTTTACCCTAAGAAGATTTTCTTGTTCTCCTTCTTATCACATTCTGGGTATACCCTCAGGAATGTCTCATTTACTAAAATAACTGTCTTCTGAATATTACTGATTTCCAAACTGTTCTTCTCATCTGAATTCTAACCCCTAATTCTATCTGCTGGCTGGGCATATTCACTGGGATTTTCTGTAGGTACCTAAGCCTTAATATGGTGAAATACAAGTCATTCTCCCAGTCTCCAGCTTGAACCTTCTCATCCATCTGCACTTGGTTAAGAGTGTCACCTTCTGTAGTGAGTTGAATAGCGGCCCCCAGCTCCAAATTCAAGTCCACCCAGAACTTCCGATGTGAAATTACTTGAAAACAGGGTCTGGAAACATGTAATTAGTTAAGATGAGTTGTACTGGATTAGGACTGTACCTAAATCCAGTGACTAGTGTCCTCCTGAGAAGGCCAGGTGAAGGAACACAGACAGAACATCAGGTGAGGATGGAGGCAGAGACTGGGCTGCTGCATCCACAAGACAAGGAATGCCAAGGGTTGCTGGCAACTGCCAGAAGTTAGGAGAGAGGCATGGGACGGATCCTCCCTCAGAGTCTTCAGAAGGAACTAACCTTCTGGCTTCCGTATTTGATTTCAGACATCTGGTGTCCAGAACAGGGCCATAAAACAATTAAGTTGTTTTAAGCCCCACAGTTTGTGGTACTTTGTTATGACAGCCCTAGGAAACTGATAGAGTATCCATTCTGTTTCCCACTGCCAACTCTTCATCTCTCTCCTTTCACATGAAAACCATCACTAAATCCTTTTCATCTAACCTCCGAAACACCTCTTGTACGAGTTCTCTGCATCTCTGTTGCCACAGACTTAGGTCATCATTTCTTTACTTAAAGGTCTTACTACTCCGATCCATTATCTACCCAGCGGAAACCATCACAATCTTCCCCAAACAAAAAACAATTATGTAAATTTCTGGTTTAAAAAATCTACATTTCAAAAAAAATCTACATTTCTTCTATCAGTATGTATTGAGGAATTACCTGTTCCCGTTGCCATATTACATACTTTGCATGTATTAAATCATTTAAAAGTTACAACCAACATGAGAAGTATATGCTATTAATATCATCATTCACATTTTAAAGATGAAGAAAATGAGACTTTGGAGGATTAGTCTGCCCAAAGTTACCTAACTAGGGAGTGCCTAAGATTGGAATAAAATATGGGCATTCAGCCTCCAGAACTGATCTCTTAACAACTATACTGCCTCTCAAACTTTTTCTCACGTATATAATTTTCTTCTAGACCATATTCCCTTTTAAAGGACTATTTTTTTTAATCCAGATTAAATGTCATTACATTTTAGGTCTATTTTGTTTTCTCTTCTAACTTTTGTCTTTTAGCACAGTACCAGGCTCATTGAAGGGACTCAGAATATATTGATTGAATAAGTAATTGATGGTCACTTCAGTGAGCCTTTCCTGATGCCTCAGACAGAGCTGATGTCTTTGTCGTTTGTGCTCCCCAATCACTTTTTTCTTCTCTCTATAATCTAGCTGCCGTATCTCATTACCATTCAGCCTTCTCCCTGACTGTAGTTTTCATAAGGGCAGGGATCACATCTCATTCATCTTTGTATATTCAGGAACATAGTAAGCACCCAGTGATAACAATTAAACGCATTCAGATAATAAATGTAAATAGATTGCAACAGAAAATCTTAGAAAGTGCTATCAAACTATAACATTCTATGGGCTTATATTACTACTCACTGAAATAGGTTTTTTTTTTTTGGTTATTGCACTGTTCTTTGACTTTGTCTGTTAGGTTTACTGTTTATTTTCATTCATATGTTTCCTCTGCTAGACTGAATTTCTTGTGGGCAAGCTCCGTGTCTTCTGACTGTATATTTAGAAACTAACCTGTTAGTGCCTGATACATTGTCCAACTTTATGTTTACTGAAGGGGAAAAAAGATTTATTTTTAATCTTTTAAGTGTATATCTTATTCATGGTCCCTCACCTCAAGGAGGTGATAATTTAGTTGAGAGATCATGCCAGTACAACAAGAAACTTAAATTTCATTACATGTATTATATAAGCAAGTGCAAGGGAAAAATAGTAAGAAAAATAGCGTTTATTGTAAAAAACAGGAGTTGAAAAAAAGCAGAGATAACTGTGGCTTAAATGGTCAAAGACATTTTCATATGGGAGGTAAGGGGAAGATAGGATAATAGGAGGGAATTTACTTTCCTGTTGTTCTGAGTTTGCCAAGAAGTTTTCAAGTATAATTTGGCATGTATTTTCATCAATTGTTTTACTGAATTTGGGATGATCATGATTTTTTTCTTTATTCTGTTAATGTCAGCAAAATTATTTGATGGTCATGGAGTTTCCTTTTAATATATCATTAGATTTTCTTTGTAAATATTATATTTAGGATTTATGTCTTTGACTACTGAGAAAGATTATCCTGCAATTTTCTCTTTTTGTAATGATCTTGGCAAATTTTGGCTATCAAGTTTATGTTGGCCTCATGAAATGAGTTGATAAGTCTTTCAGTTTTTTTATATTACTCTCTAGAAGAGTTTGTGTAAGGTTGAGTTATTACTTCCTTGAATGCTATGATGAAGTTCTCAGGAAAACTGTCTGGGTCTGAAATATTTTTATATGAAGGTTTTAATAAAAGATGCTAATTTTAAGTGGATGCAGGATTAGAATTCTATTTCTAATTGTTTTACTTTTTGTAAATTTTGTTTGTGAAATTTCATTTTGTCTAAATTAGCAAATGTATTGACATAAAGTTGTTTATTATATTCTTTTTTATATATTGAATATTTTACATATCTATGCTGATTTTTTTTCATTTGTATTCCTTGAATTTATTTTTCCTTATATAATCTTGCTGTGGTTTTACAAATTTTATTATTGTTTTAGAGAACCATAGTTTGTGTTTTTCATGTTTTTCTATTAAATCCTTATTTCCTATTTCATTGATTTCTGTTCTTACTTTTTTTTTTTTTTTTTTTTGCGGTACGTGGGCCTCTCACTGTTGTGGCCTCTCCTGTTGCGGAGCACAGGCTCCGGACACGCAGGCTCAGCGGCCATGGTTCATGGGCCCAGCCGCTCCGTGGCATGTGGGATCTTCCCAGACCAGGGCACAGACCCGTGTCCCCTGCATCGGCAGGCGGACTCTCAACCACTGCGCCACCCGGGAAGCCCCTGTTCTTACTTTTATTGAGTATTTTATACATCCAATAATACTATACTTCAAGTATATAGGGAAAGTTTAAAGGGGCTGGTGAATCAATATGATCTTGACAGGCAAATAACTACGATGTTAGAAATAATTAAGTAATAAAATTGTAAAGTTAGAATGTTGTTACAGATGTATTAGAATTTTGTTGCAGATATGGTGAAGTTGTGGAGATGACAGGGTATCTGGTGTGGCTACATGAATATGTGTGATGAATCTAATGTAATAGAGGGTCAAGCTAGATGAGGCCCCAGGACCAATCATAATAGACTGTGCTGGTAGGTTCTCTCTTACTCTCATATTAAATTAAGCTTCTTGTAGGCAAAGGCTGATCACACTTGTCATCTTCTCCACACATTTTGCAGAGCTTCTCATATAGGAGATGCTGAAATACATGCTCCAAACATAATGTAAAAGCGTTTAGTACAACTTCATCCCGCTAAGCCCTAAGGCAGTGAAGTCACTTCCCCAGTGCCATAGAGCTGGTCATTAGAAGACCTGGGACTAGAGCCATACTCTTATGACAGCCTGCAGGTGCAGACATGGAACACCAAAGCAGGAGATTTGGACTGTGAGTTTGACAATTGGCAGCTACAAAGTGAAGACATATTTTGGAAAATTAAGTTAGCAAATCATACGTATTTTACTAATATTCTTTTTTCTTTATTGAAGAGGCAGAAAAAATTAGAGGTAAGCCATGGAACATAGAAATACAACCTGATCATATTGGGATATTGTGTCTGTGTGTTTCTTGTTTATTGCACTTGTTCCTAAATCTTGGGTTTAACAGTACTTGTCTACAAGGGGCCTTAATTGTGATAAAAGCGTTCACACTGAGTGTCAAGGACTGAAGTCTTTTTGAAGACATAACTGGATTTTTAAAGTTCTTTAAATAATGAGATGAAGTGACCTGTGTAGAAAAGCTTGGCCACCAGGAGCTCAGGGAGGGAAAGAGGAGTAAAGCCCTTTGTTGTTCTAAATTGTGAGGGTCTCTGGTGGGCGAAGGCTGCAGGTGCGCCGTCAATCACAGTCTGCCCGCCTCCCTTGCCTTTGTCTGCCTTTACAAGCAGACCTTATCTTTTAATGAGATCTCGGCTATTAGCACTCCTTTCAGGTTGTGGAAGGTTTAAGTTCTTTGGGCTTTTACCTTTTTCAATTACTTTGCCCTCTATCAGCATATTGAATTCAGGTGTCCATAGGATAACAGTTGACAGTGAATTACGATACCCATTTTGCCACCTCCGTGAGTGAATTATGCAGGCTTCTGGAAGGAGAGCACCATAGACTCCTTAGCAGGCCACTTAATTTGGGTTGGCAAGAGAGTGGAAAGGTAGAGGAATTGGAACATGCCAGGTAAATGAATACTGGAAAGGAGGGAATGCTATGTTTGCCATCCTTCAGCAGAGGATACAAGTTGACAGAGTATTGCAATACTTACATTAATCTGCACAACCATTGGATTTTTCTACCTGGATATTGTGGAGAACTTGAGGCACAAGACTCAGCCTACTTTTATATCACAGATATGCTCTCATGTATTTTTCCTATTTATAAGGACGTTATAAGTACTTAAGATCTATTAAGCCCTCTATAACTATTGTTAAAAGGTAAACTGAGGCATATCAAAAATTGTAAGAATGCGTTGAGCAAAAATCGATTGCAACCAGGCAGTGTCACACCGGAAGTGGTCAAAGCACTTTGCCACCGGACCCAGAGGAAGGGCTGATAGAGCATAGAGAACACGCAGGAGGGAAGTAAGGAAATTATTAATTGGCTGTAGCCGAAAGCCTAGCTGGCTGCTTGTGATTGGTTGTCTTTAGTGTTTTGATTTTGTAACCTTGAGGCATTTAGGAGCTTAGAGTTTGGTTTGTTTATGTAGGACACCAGGGCACTAAAGCCTAATTAGACAGATGACCTCTTTGGTTAATTAAATGAAACACAAGCTACGAGTGAAATTATTAAGACACCACCCAGAAGGAAGACGGTCCCTTGTGGTGGAATACCTGGTGAGGAAAGGGGACAAATAAAGGACACCACCTGTACTTATGGGGCTGGAGGAGCCACTCAGTCACCTGGGCTTGGTCGGCAGGGGTAGGGAGGGGTAGGGATCAAAGCACAGGGCCAAAAGGAGGAAACAATTTTATGACTTTAAGCAGAAGGAGGAGGGGACAACTTAAAGCAAAAAGAAAAAAAGAGATTTAAGCACTTGTGAGTTGTACGCAGAGCATTTAGTAAGTTCCTGGTATGTTGTCTGAAAAGAAGAGGGAGAAGTTTGGCATTTTTACATCTCTCTATTGCAGAGTGTAATCGGCGGAGGAAAATCCTGTTTATTAGATTGGCAGTGAGCTGCTTGCTGGGTGGGGTGGGGGAGGGCAGAAGGAGAGAAAGAGAGAGAGACAGACAGACATCAAGCACTCAAGCACTCCAGCTATTAAGCTGTTAGATACCTGTTAACAGCAAGAGTTAAGGGCTTTCTGTATTTAGAGAAAGGCTGAGAGACCCTATACACTGCATACAAGCCATGCTGTGTATTCTAGGTCAGTCTCTAAACGCTGGAAAGGAGAGATAAGTAACTCGTTTAATAATCAACAAACCACCTTAGTGTTAAGCCTTTCTTTTAATTTTGTTGTAAGTAATATTTATGTTTGTTGCTACACATATCTCATGGAAGATATTTATTAAAATACATATATATTTTTAAAGTTTACTTTGTTTTGAAACAGACTGAAATGAGACGTATCTCAAATCCTTCTTACTCACTTGGAGAGAAACCTGGTTACATGCTTTCCGGATTGAATAAAGTTTTCCTGCCAAGTGGTGCTCATTCAGCTTATATGACATAGAGGTAAAGCCACGATCCTGAAACTCAGGGGGGAGTGTCAGGGTCGTCTGGAAAGTTTATTCAAATTATTAATGCCCAGAACGCAGTCAATTAATGACCCATTTCCATGGTGGGGAGAGACACCAGTGGTTTGAACATGTACCAAAATTTGTGTACCACTTTGTTAAAGAAAAATGTTACAGGTACATGGACCATTCCAATAGGTGCGTGCCTAGAGCTTCTGACTCAGCAGGTCTGGAGCTTGGCTCAGGGATTGGCAAGGTTTTGTAACCCCTTGCCCAACACCGTCCCCCAAGGCAGGTTGCTCTTAGTTTAATGACAAAACTTTGAGAAATGATGATCTAGAAATGAGGTGTATGATGACTGATGTCAGTCACAGATAACTGATGAATATGAAGCTTCTTTTTATCAAAAGTTTGGTGAAGACTCTTGTTTTCATTATATTAGTAATTTTAACTGACTTAAGTTTTAGCCCTGGGAGCCACAGGGAGTTAAGGGGAGTTGTTCTATATTTTATGTGGAGAGAATCTGTTCTAGGGCCTATCTCTTGTCTTTTTTTTTTCTTTCTTTCTTGAGAGTCTGGATTTGTGACTATGGGAGAGAGAGAGAAAAAGATTAGAATTGTGATACAAGTTTGTAGCCAGGGAGATCAGCATAATGAAGAAAGAAAATATACCTTCGGTCCTTTCCAGAGACTTTTTAAGCATTTCTCAATAAAATTACCTGTATTAGATCTATTTATTCAACCTAGAGAAAAAGCCCCCTGCTTTAATATATATGCTTTATGTACTTTACAGCCAAGAAGTTTTATAATCCATTCTTCTGTGAGCAACCCAGGAAATAACAGAATTTGCCGCTGTAGAGCTCCTGTCCTTTTTTCGCTAATGGCAGTCAGGCAAAGTCTGAACCACAATCTATATTTTTAAACGTAAGTTCTTATTGCCGAAAAGTGGTAGAGAAATCAGGCAGTTTCTTACACTGAGGAGAAACGAACAGTTGAAAATTGTGGACAGAAAAATTGTGGTTTGCTGATCTTAAAACCACCAAAATTCTGGAGGTTGCATATTATGAATAAGTAAATATAGAAAAAGTGCAAATTTGATTTTGAACCAAAATAGTTGAACCCCTATGCACACACACATTCACACAAGTGTGGGTTTTGATTTCTCTGGGTCTCCATGAATGAGAAAGTGCTCCTGACATCAGCAACGGCTTTTAACTGGATGGTGAGAATAAGGTGATTAGGTGTTTCAGGGTCCAAGTTACTGTGAGGTTAGATCATTTTTCATACAAGGGGTTTTATTCTATTATACAAACTTCAGAACAACTTTGATTTTCATTAAAATGTCAAATTGGAAAACCTGTCTTACATGAGAATAAACAACTACAAAAAAATCCTTCTAGACGCCATCTATTATTGTATCAGTCTTTTATTGTAAAAGATTCTATCAGTCTTTTACACAGAATACCGCACATGAGATACGTTCTCCTAGTGAATATCTTTCTCTGTCACCCTTCCCTGGTACGTGAGGTTTTTGAACTCAGACTTCTTCAGTTTTATTGGGATCGTATGCCTCATTGGGCATCTTTGCCAAACGGTGCGTGATTTATGACACATCCCAGGGCTGATCTTGCTGAGCACAGTCATTGTTCCCAGAAGGTTCTGGAAGCTCTTCGAAGCCTTGGCATTTTCTGGATGGTCAGATTTGAAGTTTAATCCTAGCTTACAGACTTTTTTATGATTTAAGCATTTTTCAATAAATTCAACTCTTCAAGACCTATTTATTCAACCTGATTCCATGACCTGGGAGAACGGAAAAAACTAGTAAGTTGCTGCTAACTGTGCCATGCCCAAAACTCCACTATGGGTTACAAGACCCCAAAGAGCTATATTTGCTTCATGGTTGCCCAAGGTCAAGTCTGTTGACAATGCAACACAGCATCTGTACAATAATGTGTCACAGAGCATGGGCTGTTGAGGGAAACAGGATTCTTAGTCCATCAAGTTTGAGAAATGCCATGTAACCTACACCCCAGCAGCATGTGCCTTCACTGCTCAGAGATGTCCTTGACCATAACTAGTGCTTTAAAACCGGTTACGTTTTATTTAAGACTCTCTTGTTTAAGTTTCTTTAAGTTGCAAAATTCTGCTTTTTCACATATAATTTGTTTATATGTGGCTGAACCCTGACCACTAGGACAGAACTTTGGAAATGTTGGTATAAAACCATTTAAAATTTTGATATATCTGATGTGCTATTTCCAATATTGTTTCCTGCAGTTCTGTTTTCTTAATGATCATCTGTATGGGTGAAGTTGCTATCTTGTAGTCTGTGATCCCAAAAAAGCACTCTTCGGGAATAGCCAAAATGGAAAACTGAATTAAGACAGCTAGATAGGTTGTGGAAGCCGGCAAGACAGAATATAATGATAGTGTGTCATCTAGCCTGAGATATAAGAAAGTCTGTAGAGCCCTGTTTGGTTTTAACGCTCTTACAACCAGGAGCTTTTACAAGCCGCCTGGGCCACGTTTTGCTTCATGAACAATTTAATTAGTATAACTCATGAGCCATGCCTAAACTTAATGGCAAGACAGCGTCTACAAAAACTAGATGTGAGAATGTAGCCCAGACGAGAGAATTGAATCAGTGTTTGCCTCAACAAGGTTCTGTAATTAATGGATAGAAATGTTCTTTATAGACATCCCCACGAAGGGGCTGTAAGTGACTACCCACAGGATGGACAAAAGAAGGATGGCTAAAGGCATCATTCAGTAGAATTGTAGGCAGCTCTTTAAGAAATGAAGCAGGTTGGGGGCTGATTAGAAGTGATGCACAGAAAAAGGCAAGTATTGCATCTTTAGAGACATTGTGATGAAGCCGTTTACCAGTAAGGATTGGAATTATGTTATTTTGGTGAGTATAAATGTCTGAGTCAGGAAGGCTAGCGCTGTTAAGGAAATGTTCAATGAACTCTCAGGGATCCCGGCTACTGTCAGGTCACCAAGCCACCATCACTCTGCTGTGTTCCTCCAACTCATGGTCAGAGGTAGCCACTGTCAGAGTTCATTTCCAGTAGTGAAATGGAGGAATAAATAATGAAGACACAAATAAAGGGTGCATGCCAGTTATCGTTAAAGGAACTTTTCAAGGCGCCGACACACAATGCTGTCAATTCCATCGTATTGGGCAGGGCTTAGTTATATGGCCCACTGAGTTGCAAGCTAGACAAAGAAATATAACCTTTGTTTTGGGAAGTCATGATTCAGGTAAAGTTTTACCACTTGGAAGATGAGAAGCTGTCTCAGCTACCTGACAGTCCATCTGGCCACTTACCTTACCTGTCCAGTTATTGCATCCAACTCAAATTCCATAATACCTAGATAATGCACAGTTCTTGGTTAGGATGGTATATGGAAACTCATCTTGTTTGAAGACCTCATCTTGTTAAATGCAAAGACAAGTCATCTGCTATCATCACTTCTAATATACATTTATGGATAGCCACAATTATCCATAGAAAGAGGATAACGACAATTAAAAACTCTCACTTGGAAAAGTAATCACTACTGCTTAGCAATGATCAGATCCATTAGGGATGGGTTAGTGAATACTTCATTTTCAGCAGTGGAGTAAGTTATCGTTGATCTCTGGCTGCTTCTGTGTCTGTGTTCTGGGAGGATGTCCCTACACATTTGTCCTCTGTAGCCAGTTCTGTCTTCTGGAATATTCCTCCCCTCCATTATACTCCATGGTCAAACACGTCTAATGTGGACATGAGAACCTGCTCTTTTGGGAGCTCACCAGCTTTTCTCAGGGGGAGGGTTTGGAGACACAGGGGTGTTTTAGATGTGAACAGACTCAGGTATTTGCATGTCAGGCTTGCAGGTGCTTTGAGAATATAATTTCTTGCCACATTTCGCAGACTTCTCAGCTGTTTGCTCTTGGTCCGTTCTCTGAGCAGGTACCCACAGCTCATAGCTTTCAAAGCACATATTTTATTGACTGGTTTCTTTCCCCTCTTCCCACCCCCCTGACAAAATGGAAGGAAAACTGTAGGGTTCTCTCCATTCTGGGTCCTGTCGTTATGAACTTCTGCCCACCTCACTGTTGCTGATCTGCTGATTCACCTCCTCGGTGTGAAGCAGCAGCTAGACCTATAATTGCTCTCTTGCCTGTACTGGACTTTGAGTTTTACCTCAAGCTTGCAGCTTCCAGCCTTACAGTGACCTTTCCTTCCTGAATGCTTGTCCAGTGGACTTTGCCCTTTCTCAGCCAGACCTGCAATTGTATACTTTCTTATACTATGTAACTAAATAATCTATATCTACATATCTGTGTATCTATAGTGATACATTTCTATATATCTACAAATATGCATACATATACATACATATGTGTGTGTGTATACACACATACACATACACACACACACACAAATACGCTGCTTCTCTGGTTGAGACGCTTTTGAGGATTTCTTAAACAAGGGCCTTGAATGGGAAGGCAACACTTTTAATCTGAGGTTGCTGTTGGGCTGACCCCATTGTCTGGCACAGAACTTTTAAAGGAAGGTACTCTCTGGCATAGAACTTTAATGGAAGGTAGTCAACAGAGTTCTGGGCCTCAATCTCCTACCGAGGCTGCTGTTTAAGAGCCGTGGAAGGTAACTGCTCTAGTTGCAGAAAGGGAAGCATTTTACTTGTTCAGGTCTGCAAGGCTTTGGTTTACCAGACTCTCATTGTGTCTACAGTGCTGTCTAGACAGACAGAGACGCCTCACTTACGCTCGGCTGGAGTGGCGTGCGGACAGGCTAGCAGAGGCGATGTTTATCCGTCCTTAGGGCTTTGCCAAAAGTGACAGGAAGCAGCCAGCAAAAACTAATAATCTGAGTTTTCTTAATATTTCTTAGCATTTTCCCTAATGTGAGTACACTCTCATGTGATCTGCCTTCTAAGAAACAGCAGGTATAATAAGCTTTCAAGCGACAGTAGCTCAATTCATGCGATATCCCACCTACCAATTCCACTAAGTACACACTAGGAGCTTAGTTCCTGGTACTTGTAGCCCCTTATTTCCGGGTACCAAAATCTGTATTTGTCGGGATTAGGTTTCCCTGTGAGTACTAGTAACAGCTACAGCACACAATAAATTGAGTGACTTAAACAAGACCCAGAGTTTTGGGCTCTTTCGTTCAAGATTTTCAGAGGTAATCTGGGTCAGGGCTGGTATGTTTCACCCTGGAAATCACCCTGTTTCTCTGTGATTCTCTCCTTCCCATGGGCGTTTCGTGGCCTAACATGGCTGCTGGCTCCAGCCATACAATCACAATCCAGCCAGCAGGATTAGAGAGACCAAAGGCAGGAAACAGCTCTCTCTTTAAAAGATACTTGGCAGAAGTGGCATCATTCCTTCCTGCTACACAGTGGAGGAGCATTAACTCTTTCTGCCGTTTAACTGCCATGTGTTCTGTGAAGTAATGCGCTGGGAAAAAACAAAACAAAACTATACATTCCACAAGCAGCTTCAGAACAAATACTACCCTTCATATTCAGAGGGAGTTCTTTTATAGCTTCACCCATTTCAGCATGGACATGTGAAAGTAACAGACACAAGATGTGTTATGACATTTTTTTTTTTAGTTTTTTTTTTAATTTTTATTTTATTTACTTTTTTATACAGAAGATTCTTATTAGTCATCAATTTTATACACATCAGTGCATACATGTCAGTCCCAGTCACCCAATTCATCACACCACCACCAACCCCCTGCTCCACCTTCCCCCCTTGGTGTCCATACGTTTGTTCTCTACATCTGTGTCTCAACTTCTGCCCTGCAAACTGGTTCATCTGTACCGTATTTCTGGGTTCCACATACATGCGTTAATATACAATACTTGTTTTTCTCTTTCTGACTTATTTCACTCTGTATGACAGTCTCTAGGTCCATCCACGTCTCAACAAATGACCCAATTTCGTTCCTTTTTATGGCTGAGTAATATTCCATTGTATATATGTGCCACATCTTCTTTATCCATTTGTCTGCCGATGGGCATTTACATTGCTTCCATGACCTGGCTATTGTAAATAGTGCTGCAGTGAACATTGGGGTGCATGTGTGTTTTTGAATTATGGTTTTCTCAGGGTATATGCCCAGTAGTGGGATTGGTGGGTCATATGGTAATTCTATTTTTAGTTTGTTAAGGAACCTACATACTGTTTTCCAAAGTGGCTGTATCAATTTACATTCCCACCAACAGTGCAAGAGGGTTCCCTTTCCTCCACACCCTCTCCAGCATTTGTTGTTTGTAGATTTTCTGATGATGGCCATTCTAACTGGTGTGAGGTGATACCTCATTGTAGTTTTGATTTGCATTGCTCTAATAATTAGTGATGTTGAGCAGCTTTTCATGTGCTTCTTGGCCATCTGTATGTCTTCTTTGGAGAAATGTCTATTTAGGTCTTCTGCCCATTTTTGGATTGGGTTGTTTGTTTCTTTAATATTGAGCTGCATGAGCTGTTTATATATTTTGGAGATTAATCCTTGGTCTGTTGATTCATTTGCAAATATTTTCTCCCATTCTGAGGGTTGTCTTTTCATCTTGTTTATGGTTTCCTTTGCTGTGCCAAAGCTTTGAAGTTTCATTAGGTCCCATTTGTTTATTTCTGTTTTTATTTCCATTACTCTAGGAGGTGGATCAAAAAAGATCTTGCTGTGATGTATGTCAAAGCATGTTCTTCCTATGTTTTCCTCTAAGAGTTTTATAGTATCTGGTCTTACCTTTAGTTCTCTAATCCATTTTGAGTTTATTTTTGTGTTTGGTGTTAGGGAGTGTTCTAATTTCATTCTTTTACATGTAGCTGTCCAGTTTTCCCAGCACCACTTATTGAAGAGACTGTCTTTTCTCCATTGTATATCCTTGCCTCCTTTGTCATAGGTCAGTTGACCATAGGTGAGTGGGTTTATCTCTGGGTTTTCTGTCCTGTTCCATTGATCCGTGTTTCCGTTTTTGTGCCAGTACCATATTGTCTTGATTACTGTAGCTTTGTAGTATAGTCTGAAGTCAGGGACTCTGATTCCTCCAGCTTGGTTTTTTCCCCTCAAGACTCCTTTGCCTATTCAGGGTCTTTTGTGTCTCCATACAAATTTTAAGATTTTTTGTTCTAGTTTCATAAAAAATGCCATTGGTAATTTGATAGGTATTACATTGAATCTGTAGATTGCTTTGGGTAGTAGAGTCATTTTCACAGTCTTGATTCTTCCAATCCAAGAACATGGTATATCTCTCCATCTGTTGGTATCATCTTTAATTTCTTTCATCAGTGTCTTATAGTTTTCTGCATACAGGTCTTTTGTCTCCCTAGGTAGGTTTATTTCTAGGTATTTTATTCTTTTTGTTGCAGTGGTAAATGGGAGTGTTTCCTTAATTTCTCTTTCATATTTTTCATCATTAGTGTGTAGGAATGCAAGAGATTTCTGTGTGTGAATTTTGTATCCTGCTACTTTACCAAATTCATTGATTAGCTCTAGTAGTTCTGTGGTGGCATTTTTAGGATTCTCTATGTATAGTATCATGTCATCTGCAAACAGTTACAGTTTTACTTCTTCTTTTCTGATTTGGATTCCTTTTATTTCTTTTTCTTCTCTGGTTGCCGTGGCTTGGACTTTCAAAACTGTGTTGAATAATAGTGGTTAGAGTGAACATCCTTATCTTGTTCCTGATCTTAGTGGAAATGCTTTCAGTTTTTTCACCATTGAGAATTATGTTTACTGTGGGTTTGTCATATATGGCCTTTATTATGTTCAGGTAGGTTCCCTCTATGCCCACTTTCTGGAGAGTTTTTATCATAAATGGGTGTTGAATTTTGTCAATAGCTTTCTCTTCATCTATTGAGATGATCATATGGTTTTTCTTCTTCAATTTGTTAATATGGTGTATCACATTGATTGATTTGTGTATATTGAAGAATCCTTGCATCCCTGGGATAAATCCCACTTGATCCTGGTGTATGATCCTTTTAATGTGTTGTTGGATTCTGCTTGCTAGTATTTTGTTGAGGATTTTTGCACCTATATTCATCAGTGATATTGGTCTGTAATTTTCTTTTTTTGTAGTATCTTGGTCTGGTTTTGGTATCAGGGTGATGGTGGCCTCATAGAGTGAGTTTGGGAGTGTTCGTTCCTCTGCAATTTTTTGGAAGAGTTTGCAAAGAATGGGTGTTAGCTCTTCTCTAAACATTTGATAGAATTCACCTGTGAAGCCATCTGTTCCTGGACTTTAGTTTGTTGGAAGATTTTTAATCACAGTTTCAATTTCATTACTTGTGATTGGTCTGTTCATATTTTCTTTCTTCCTGGTTCAGTCTTGGAAGGTTATGCCTTTCTGAGAATTTGTCCATTTCTTCCAGTTTGTCCATTTTATTGGCATAGAGTTGCTTGTAGTAGTCTCTTAGGATGCTTTGTATTTCTGTGGTGTCTGTTGTAACTTCTTTTTCATTTCTAATTTTATTGATTTGAGTCCTCTCCCTCTTTTTCTTGATGAGTCTGGCTAATGGTTTATCAATTCTGTTTATCTTCTCAAAGAACCAGCTTTTAGTTTTATTGATCTTTGCTATTATTTTCTTTGTGTCTATTTCATTTATTTCTGCTCTGATCTTTATGATTTCTTTCCTTCTCCTAACTTTGGGTTTTGTTTGTTCTTCTTTATCTAGTTCCTGTAGGTGTAAGGTTAGATTGTTTATTTGAGATTTTTCTTGTTTCTTGAGTTAGGCTTGTATAGCTATAAAATTCCTTCTTAGGACTGCTTTTGCTACTTTTGGGTCATCATGTTTTCATTGTCATTTGTCTCTAGGTATTTTCTGATTTCCTCTTTGATTTCTTCAGTGATCTCTTGGTTATTTAGTAACGTATTGTTTAGCCTCCATGTGTTTGTGTTTTTTACATTTTTTCCCCTGTAATTCATTTCTAATCTCATAGTGTTGTGGTCAGAAAAGATGCTTGGTATGATTTCAATTTTCTTAAATTTACTGAGGCTTGACTTGTGACGCAAGATGTGATCTATCCTGGAGAATGTTCTGTGCGCACTTGAGAAGAAAGTGTAATCTGCTGTTTTTGGATGGAATGTCATATAAATATCAATTAAATCTATCTGGTCTCTTGTGTCATTTAAAGCTGTGTTTACTTATTGATTTTCTGTTTGGAGGATCTGTCCATTGGTGTAAGTGAGGTGTTAAAGTCCCCCACTATTATTGTGTTACTTTCCATTTCCTCTTCTATAGCTGTTAGCAGTTGCCCTATGTATTGAGGTGCTTCTATGTTGGGTGCATATATATTTATAATTGTAATATCTTCTCCTTGGATTGATCCCTTGATCATTATGTAGTGCCCTTCCTTGTCTCCTGTAACATTCTTTATTTTAAAGTCTATTTTATCTGATATGAGTATTGCTACTCCAGCTTTCTTTTGATTTGCATGGAATATCTTTCTCCATCCCCTCACTTTCAGTCTGTATGTGTCCCTAGGTCTGAAGTGGGTCTCTTGTAGACAGCATATATATGGTTCTTGTTTTTGTATCCATTCAGTAAGCCTGTGTCTTTTGTTTGGAGCATTTAATCCATTCATGTTCAAGGTAATTATCGGTATGTATGTTCCTATGACCATTTTCTTAATTGTTCTGGGTTTGTTTTTGTAGGTCCTTTTCTTGTCTTGTGTTTCCCACTTAGAGAAGTTCCTTTAGTATTTGTTGTTGAGCTGGTTTGGTGGTGCTGAGTTCTCTTAGCTTTTGCTTGTCTGTAAAGCTTTTGATTTCTCCATTGAATCTGAATGAGATCCTTGCCAGGTAGAGTAATCTTGGTTGTAGGTTCTTCCCTTTCATCACTTTAAGTATATCATGCCACTCCCTTCTGGCTTGTAGAGTTTGTGCTGAGAAATCAGCTGTTAACCTTGTGGGAGTTCCCTTGTATGTTATTTGTCGTTCTTCCCTTGCTGCTTTCAATAATTTTTCTTTGTCTTTAATTTTTGCCAATTTGATTACTGTGTGTCTCGGCATGTTTCTCCTTGGGTTTATCTTGTATGGGACTCTCTGCGCTTCCTGGACTTGGGTGGCTATTTCCTTTCCCATGTAAGGGAAGTTTTCAACTATAATCTCTTCAAATATTTTCTCGGGTCCCTTCTCTCTCTCTTCTCCTTCTGGGACCCCTATAATGTGAATGTTGTTGTGTTTAATGTTGTCCCAGAGGTCTCTTAGGCTGTCTTCATTTCTTTTCATTCTTTTTTTTCTTCTGTTCCACAGCAGTGAATTCCACCATTCTGTCTTCCACGTCACTTATCCGTTCTTTCTGCCTCAGTTATTCTGCTATTGATTCTTTCTAGTGTATTTTTCATTTCAGTTATTGTATTGCTCATCTCTGTTTGTTTGTTCTTTAATTCTTCTAGGTCTTTGTTAAACATTTCTTGAATCTTCTCTATCTTTGCCTCCATTCTTTTTCCAAGGCCCTGGATCATCTTCACTATCATTATTCTGAATTCTTTTCCTGGAAGGCTGCCTGTCTCCACTTCATTTAGTTGTTTTTCTGTGGTTTTATCTTGTTCCTTCATCTGGCACATAGCCCTCTGCCTTTTCATCTTGTCTGTCTTTCTGTGAATGTGGTTTTTGTTCCACAGGCTGCAGGATTGTAGTTCTTCTTGCTTCTGCTGTCTTCCTTCTGGTGGATGAGGCTATGTAGAGGCTTTTGTAAGTTTTCTGATGGGAGCGACTGGTGGTGGGTAGAGCTGACTGTTGCTCTGGTGGGCAGAGCTCAGTAAAACTTTATTCAGCTTGACTGCTGATGGGTGGGGCTGGGTTCCCTCCCTGTTGGTTGTTTGGCCTGAGGCAACCCAACACTGGAGACTACCTGGGCTCTTTGGTGGAGCCAATGACAGACTCCGGGAGGGCTCACGCCAAGGAGCACCCCCCAGAACCTCTGCCGCCAGTGTCCTCTTCCCCATGGTGAGCCACAGCCACCCCCCGCCTCCACAGGAGACCCTCCAACACTAGCAGGTAGGCCTGGCTCAGTCTCCTCTGGGGTCACTGCTCCTCCCCTGGGTCCCAGTGTGCACACTACTTTGTGTGTGCCCGCCAAGAGTGGAGTCTCTGTTTCCCCCAGTCCTGTCGAAGTCCTGCAATCAAATCCCACTAGGCTTCAAAGTCTGATTCTCTAGGAATTCCTCCTCCCATTTCTGGACCCCCCAGGTTGGGAAGCCTGACGTGGGGCTCAGAACCTTCACTCCAGTGGGTGGACTTCTGTGGCATAAGTGTTCTCCAGTCTGTGATCCACCCACCCAGCAGTTATGGGATTTGATTTTACTGTGATTGCACCCCTCCTACCGTCTCATTGTGGCTTCTCCTTTGTCTTTGGATGTGGGGTACCATTTCTGTTGATCTCCAGTGTCCGCCTGTCGATGATTGTCCAGCAGCTAGCCGTGACTCTGGCGTTCTCACAGAGGGAGTGAGAACACGTCCTTCTACTCCGCCATCTTGGTTCCTTCCGTGACGCTCGTTTACAAGGAGCTTCTTCTTACTCCACCACTCTCTCAACTTAAATCAATGTCTTAGATGGCCTCCCAGAGAACTTTTTACAACCAGTTGATTAAAGAGAAAAATATTTTAGTCTGCTTTAGGGCTCCACACCATAAGCATGTAGCAGCTGAAAGTGCAATTCTGTGGTAGAAAACTTTACTTAGGTGGGTTCTAAAGGATGGTGGAAGTAGAAAACATCCTCTGTGGCAAAATTTTACACTTTGCCTCTGTTATGACTTTATGTTCAACTCTTGATAGGTTATTTAATATTCATTCCCAAACTGGTGATGTTTACAAAAACAAAGTTGTGATTGGCTTTAACTTTGTGAGTTGACATAACCATTATTTTTGTTGTTTAAGCTCATTTGGAGGTTACAAAACGAATAAAAATGAAATTTAGATTTCACCATCACTCTGAGGCTTAGTTGTGAGGGGAAAAAAAAAAGGTCATTTATACAAAACACTGATTACATTTGGCTTCCTATGGGAAAGCTCTGAGCCAGCCAAGGTAATGATTAGACCAAATTGGAACTTAATGCTTCTTGTTAAAATGGAAAATATCAGTTTAGGATATCTGGAGGCCACTGAGAATCCCTTCCATGTATATCTAAACAGAATTTTCTAAAAGGACAAGTTAACTAGGTTGAATCGACGCTTTCAGACTTCCCTGGCATTGGTAAGTGGACACAAGTACAGTTTCATTTTAGAGATGGAGATCAGCTAAGTGACACTAAAGAGTAGATGTGGAAACAGAACCAACTCAGTAGTGAGATGGGGGATTAAATTGGCATTGCTCACTGAAATAGTGCAGTCTAGTGTACTCTCATTATTTTTTGTTTGTTTGTTTCTGAAATGTCATGAACCATCAGAATACAAAATAGATTTAGGGCATTCAATTTCTCATAATATGATGAATTCAATATCCAGAAATTCCATCAAGCACAAAAATCCAAAATATACTAGATAAAATTTAAAAATGTAAGCAAAATTCAGGAAATCTTCAAAAGCCAAAAATTATGAGAAAGTACTAATCCACAGATCTAGAAACTAGAGTTATATCTGATGGATAGTATGGAGCAAATACAAATGTTGGTGACCAGAATTTCGACGTTAATGAGCCTCATTCAGGGTACAGAGAAACCTAGTCTGGAAAGTCTAATAAAGGTCCCTGTAGAATGCTTCAATGTTACACACTTGGTGAAAGTTTATAACACAAAATAATGATACTTACTTGTCTTGGTTTTGGACCAGAGTACAAAAAAAATTGCATTTCTTATAAATTCCTGGCCATGGACCAGAGAAAACTTCTCATATGTGTAACCACATATGAGATACAAAAACTATCAAGTAATCATTTATTTTAAAGCGGTCCTTATTAGGAAGTGCCCTTGGCTGCTTGGGAGAAGGTAACACATATTCCCCTGGTAGCCATGTACCTTCAACCTACACTTTAAAGAATCCTCACTAATCAGAATTTGTAAAACACATGAGAAAAAATATCACCATTAGAACACTGAGAAGAAACAACCAGAAGCTAAAAAAATTTCAGAAGAATCAGATATTCAAAGAATGGATATTGGAATTATTGGCTACAAATTGTGATATATGATTTAATTATACTTATATAAATAAAAAATATTCCAAAATCTCTTAAAGAATAAAATGAAACACAAACACAGACATTTATGTTTGATACTAAGAACAATATACAATTATAGAAATAACATATATATTAATTAAATTAGAAAACCCAATGATTGGTCAGAAAGTTATGACACAATGGAAAAATTGAGAGGGAGCTGTAAATAAATTATTTAGGATACAGCCTAGAAATCCAGAGAAGGAAAATATGAAGAAGTTTTGTAGGTAGTGAAAATAATATATGTTTAATTGGAGTTAAGAAGATTATAGAAAGGCAACTTCTGAAGAGAATACTGATTGAAATTTTTCAAAAAGGATGAAAGGGACAAATCTTTAGATTCACAAATTCCACCACATGTTAAGCAAGATAAAGAAAAGGAAATCTACATGAAGACACAGTGTAGCAAAACCAAGGCAAAAAATAGACATCTTGGGCTTCCCTGGTGGCGCAGTGGTTGAGAGTCCGCCTGCCGATGCAGGGGACACGGGTTCGTGCCCCGGTCCGGGAGGATCCCACATGCCGCGGAGCGGCTGGGCCCGTGAGCCATGGCCGCTGAGCCTGCGCGTCCGGAGCCCGTGCTCCGCAACGGGAGAGGCCACAACAGTGAGAGGCCCGCGTACCACAGAAAAAAAAAAAAAAAAAAAGACATCTTGAAATGTTAAAGCAAAATAAAAATAAAAAGAGAGATCTTAATAGCAGCTCAAGGGAAAAAGATTACTTACAAAAGAATGGCAATTAGGCAAAAAATGACTGATTTCTCAACATTAATCATGGAAGCCAAAATATAATAGAAACATTTCTTCAAAGTGATCACAAAAAATAACTATTGATCTAGAATTACATGCTCAGCAAACTATCTTTGAAAAAGAAAAAATAAAGCATTTTGAGACAACATAAAAGAGACTATTTACCATTAATATATCTTACCAACTAAATTTCTGAGTATTACAAAATAGGAGGAAGAAAAATGATCCCGTATGAAAAATTTGAGATGCATAGGGAATAGTGAGTAAAGTAAATTGCAAATGTTTGGGTAAATCTGACAAAATACTGACTCTATACACAAGAATAAGAAGTCTAATTTATGCCATAAAAGCAAGACAGAAGAAGAATCAGAGTTAAAATATTTTAACACCTTCTTGTGGTTAGGAGGAGCTGATGTTATGAAATTAACTTGTTATTTTGTGAATTTAAACGTCCTCAGTAATATATTAAGGAAAACACCTAAAAGGAATTGTATATATCTTCCAAAATGATAGAAAAGTTAAATTTTGAAGGGAAATCACCTTCATCAATGTAAATAAGAAATGGGAAAAATTATCGGAAAAATTCATGCAGGACAATTACTATAAAGTAAGATGGTAAAAAATGTAAATAAAACCATAATCACAATACATGTAAATGGACTAACTTCTTCTGTTAAAGGTAAAGTTTGTCAGACTGGGTTAAGAATCACTGAAGATTGTAGTGTTAATAAGAAGGTCACAAAAAATTTAACAATAGAAATGTGAAAGAATTCTTACTTAATTTTACAAACTGTTTTGTGGCTGTGCTAATATCATATAAATTGAACTTTACAGCAAAAAGCATTATAAGATACAAAGATGGAAACTGCCCAATGATTATAGTTCTAATTCACCAGGAGGAAATAACGGTTCTAAACTTGATTTATATTAATTACAGCTTAAATATATAAAGAAAAACTTTCAGAACTACAAGGAGAATGAGCAAAATCTGGTATTGTTGTAGGAGATTTTTAACCCTTTCCTCAGTAATTTTTTAAATCTGATGAATAATCAGGCTACAACAGATTTGAATAACACAATGAACTGCTCTCTTTTAAAATCAGCCAATTATTTTTCCCTAAGTGCACATTGAGCAGCTTGAAAACTGAGCAAATTTTAGTAACAGAGAATCATTTTCATACAGCTAATTAGCCCAAATAATTACACATCAGTTCCAGAAGGTCAAGTTTAAAGCTCCATATATTTGGACATTAGAAATAAGACAAACCTTAAGAAAAACTGTTAAAAGTGATGGAAGTAAATATGCAGAATATGTCCTTATTTATCTGTATATGTTAAGATGCATACATCTTTTCTTATCAATTGAATGTTATTAATGCAATTTACATATGTGGGTTATCATCTAATGTTCAGATCAAAACGTTTTGAATCTGTCTCATTACTTTTCTGTTGAAGATGAATCGACAGAAGCTCCTCACTTTTAACCCCTTCACTCAAGTTGATAAGATGGCCAACATTGGTAAACCTCTTGGTTTTCCATATTTTGTTCTCTATTTAAAACATCTCCTTTCTCCTCACTTCTGTTCTCACATACTCAAGTCTCATTTTGTATTATTCTTTATTAATCTCAACTAGCCTTTGCTTTTGCAAATCTAACCATTAAATTAGTCTGGTTGAAATATAGCCTCACATCTCAGTTCACATACGAACAGCTCGGCTTAGCAGGGAGAGTATGGGTCTGGAGACAGCAGAACAAGTTCCCGTTCAGGCTGTGGTAGCTCTCTGAGCGTGATGAGTCATTTGCATATAGTTTCCCAGTTATACAAGAGAAATACTAACACTTACTTTGCAAGATTGTCAGAAATCAAAATTCTGCATGTAAAGCACCAGATTCATAGTAAAACCCTTTTAATATCTTGTAGTGAGAAAAGTTTAAAATCACAAAGGGGACCTAATTTTAAATCTTGATGCCATTTCTGATTGGATATGTCACATATGACAATTATCTAAATTCCTAAACTCAAATATTCTTTATTTCTAAAATATTACTCCTACTGTTGTGATAAGGATAAATGAGATACTATGCAGGATAAATTGTAGCTAGTGTTGCTGTTGTTTTATTTTGTGTTATTTTTGTTAGTTAATAAAAGACTTGACAACCAAACTGATTAAAACTTAAGTAATGATAGAATTTCGGGATTTGTCATGATTTATAAAGGGAATATATCTATTTCTATTTAGGAAAACAGTGGTTTGTAAAACCAGCTCATTCTGCATGGATTCGTCCAATTACTTTAAAGGGAGAAAAATCTATACTTTTTAATGAACTTGAACATGGGTAACTTGAAGTGTTGTTCATCACCCCTTCTCTTACCTTCGCTCAGGATGGACTGATAATTTTCAAACATGAAATATTGTAACAGTAAAATGCTTTTCAATTGTATCAGTGTCAGTGCTTTTAAACTAAATCAATTGCTTTGAACATAGGAATGCAACTCTAAGTGACCTCAGAGTAACACTTACAGATTTGATAGAATAGAATATCCTAGAATATCCTTTATCTTTCCATCAATACTAACTTAATTTTATTTGGTTCAAGAGCGTAGTCTCTTTTAAGAATAACAATCTCTAAAAGTTATTCTGAGATAAATGTTTTTGTAAACTATGGCCTGCAGACCAAATATGATTGCCTGATTTTGAACATAAAATTCCATTGAAACACAATCACACCCCCTTACGTATTTCTATGGATGCTTTTGCGCTAAAACAGCTGAGCTGAGCCTGTGACTCACCAGGTCTAATATCAATATATTGACTACCTGGCCCTTTACAGAAAGAGTTTGCCCACTCCTGCTCTATGATTAAAATCAACGAGAAGGTATATTATTGTAGCATTTAACAAAAGATTTTTTTTTTACTTTTTTCCTCCCTCTGTCTCTCCTACACCTAGAAGAATATTTGAAATGAATTTGCTTATATTGGCATCCATTTGTATACTATAATTTATAACTTTTTAACTTCTGAAAAGGGCATTGTTACTTTTTTTAACAGAATTCTTGGGAAGAAAACACTCCTTTTAAAAAATGTCACACTTCCTCTTTTTTGAGAGGCTGTCATGTGCTATCATTTCTTTAACCTTGTTTCCAGAGTTTGCATCTGAGCTTTTAGTTGTTGGGGATTAAGAGTATATATATTGAAAAAACATTTTATAGTTATGGTATTAATTTTTCACTCATTTCTGCAGTTGTGAAATATTGTTAAAACCAACCAAATGATGGTTTAAAATGATTACATCCATTCACTACTGGTTGGATTAGTACGTTTCATATATCACTCACAAAAATGAAAGTACAAATTTGTTGCTTAATGCATGCCCCTTTGGGTATGCACTATAAAATTTAACACTACAGTCAACTATTTTCAGTTTTGCATTATTTTGTTAACAATTTTGTTGTTTATACCAGTGCCATGTACTGTATTTGAACATAGAAAAATCAGGAAAATATAACAATTTTTCATTTTAACAAGTAATTTATTAAAACTTAAAAAAAAGCCAGTTCGAGCAGACAATACGTGCCTAAATTGTGAGAGGTAAATGATCACGTTTCTTAGCCCATGCATTAGGAAATGCAGGTTGTGATTTCACAGGTATTCTAGGCTATGTTACTAATGAAGCAATTTGCTCTGCGTCCAGTCCCATTTCACTTGCTGTCATCAACGATTAAAGAATGCCGAGGAAGTGTCACTCTGGATTAGTACCCTGACTTTGCAGAGATCCCTACTTAAAGAAGAAAGATTTTCATTTGTCTCGGGTGATGCCACAGGTGAAAGTCATTCAACAGGAGTAGTATTTTCTAAATGTTTTCATTAGGCAGTTATCACTGAAGAAGACAAATGTGGAAACATCTCCAAGTGAAGCAATCTATTTATATTGCTCAGAAACTTACTTAACACAAGACTGAGCATACCTAGGAGCAACCTCCAGACAGGAGGAAAGCAAATCAGGCAAACAAACAGAAAATGATATTAAACAAGCAAATCCGGGAGTTTTAAAGGAACATTTAATACTTAAGGAAAATAACTGAGGCATCTCTACTCATCTCTTTCCCTCAAAGCTCTAATTACCTACAGCTGCACCAGAAGGGTTCTTCTTACATAAGATAAAAGCAGTGACAAAGACCTCTTTTATCTCCTCCTGCTTCTTTTTTATATAACCAATATCTGTTTTATGTGTCTCCTTTTTATTTTCTGTCTTTTTAATAAATTTATTTTTGGCTGCATTGGGACTTTGTTACTGTGCGTGGGCTTTAGTTGCGGTGAGCGGGGTCTACTCTTCGTTGTGGTGTGCAGGCATCCCATTGCTGAGGTTTCCTTTGTTGGGGAGCACGGGCTCTAGGCGTGTAGGCTTCAGTAGTTGTGGCACGCGGGCTCAGTAGTTGTGGCTCTCAGGCTCTAGAGCACAGGCTTAATAGTTTTGGCGCACGGGCTTAGTTGCTCCGCGGCATGTGGGATCTTCCCAGACCAGGACTGGAACCCGTGTCCCCTGCATTGGCAGGTGGATTCTTAACCACTGCGCCACCAGGGAAGCACATGTTTCGTATGTCTTCTTTTTAGAATAAAGTTTATTAAAAGACAGTCAGTCACACAATATGGCACCCACCTTGTAAAATGTGACATTCCCAAAGTTCAGAAGCATGGAACTTTAAGTGAAAGCCCTAAGTCATACAAGTAATTTACTTCTCTGAAGTAAGTTTAGTATTGTGTATATTCTGTATAGTCTTATCAACAGAAGTCCATAGTTTCATAGATACATATTTAAAAATTAAATAAAAATATATACGATGGTGTTATTGGTTCCTAAGAAATCACACACTATTTTAAATAGTCCACATCTCAGAGTTCATAGAATAGAATTTCTGCTTATATACAGAACCATGCCTTCAAATAATAAATATTTATTGATCACCTAAAATGTGTCAAGCATTGCTTATGAATTGAAACAGTTTAGTAATTTGTGTGTAAGTATGTATGTATTTAGCATTAATTTAACCAAAAACTACAACAGAATGATTTTTTTAAATAGAGAAGCAAGTTAAAAAAAATTTTGAAATTCCTTATAAGTACTAAAAGTACCTTTTGGAGGAAAAACATGTAATTTTTTAAAAAAACAAGTTGTTGAGTCAAATGGCCTGATTTCTTTGAGAAATGTCACATCAATCTTTGGTTCATAATAACAGCCTAAGGAAGCAGTGGCAATCTTGACCCCACTAACTAAACGGGGAACAATTTGCAGGGAGGTTCAGAGAACCATTCAAAAAGATTCACTTCAGTAGAATCCCAAGAACTAAGGCATGTGTGAGGCAACCATGGCAAGTAGGGGTCCATAAAATAATAACTAATGGTTACTGAGCACTTGTTAGGTAGTAACACTCAGACCTTTATATAAATTATCTCATTTAATCTTTAGAAAACTCTATGGTCGGTAGTCTCTAGTGATACTCCCAAGTTACAGGAAGGAAAAAGACTCAGAAGTTTCACACCTAGGAAATGAATCTCAACTCCAACCATACGTATTTTATATATATATATATATATATATACACACACACACACACACAATATACACACAAACACACATATATATACACACACACCATATATCAAATATTGTAAATGAATGTAGCAAACAGACTTCCCTTTTTGGAGCAAATATTGATATTTGCAGCTGACCTCTAATCTAAGAGACAGATTTGCAGTCAATTCCATGTTCATTGGAGAACAGTTACAGCCACTAATCAAAGGACATGTATTTGCAAACTTCAGAAGGAAGTGAGTAGCTTATTTGGTTTTTAGCAGCAGATGCACACGTAAAAATTAACATTAGCAGTTTCAATTTTGAAAATTAAGAGCATATATATGGTGGTCTATTGTTTATTCCCATGTCTCCTTGACTTAAAAGCATGATTCTGTAGTTTACATTATTAAGCTTTAACAACTGAGAAACCTTCTAATGTTCATAAATGGAAATATTTCTCTGTTTAAACATTTGATAAGGTCACTGGAAATAGATTCAATTCACTATTAAGCCTGGAAATATCTCAAGGAAATTAATCTGTGTTTATAGGAGTAATAGAAGTATTTAACAACTAGGGCACTTTGGGTTCTAGCCAATCAGAATGGATGTTGGCTGTAATCAACATGTTTAAATGTATGAATTGGACAGATTTTTAAACAGTTAGAAATATGTGACTGTTATGGATGGGATTTTGTCCCTTCAAATTTACACATTGAGGCCCTAACCCCCAATGTGACTGTACCTGGAGATAGTGTGTTTAAGGAGATAAGGTTAAATGAGGTCAAGAAGTGTGACCCTAATCCAATAGTATTGGCGTCCTTATAAGAAGAGGAAGATACACCAAGGATGCACATACAGACAGAACACCCTGTGAAGACACAGCAACAAAGTGCCTGTCTATAAAAGCTAAGGAGAGAGACTATACCAGAAACCAACCTTAATCTTGGACTTCCAGCCTTTAGAACTGTGCAAAAATAAAATCCTATTATTTAAACCACCCATTCTGTGGCATTCTGTTATGGCAGCCCTAGCAGATAAACACAGCAGGAGTAATTGTTTATGTTTAAAGACATTTTTAATTTTTAAATCAAATTTATACAATAAAAGGGTTAAAATAGTGAAACAGTTACATGTTTTATGAAAACAATAACATTAAAAAACAGTCCTGGAGTCCCACTTCTTAAAGGCAACTGTTTATGCCATTTACTATTTCTCTTGACTTATAGCTTCATGTTGGCATGTAAAACACTTTAATCTTTTTGTTTTGTGTTTTAACTAATAAATTACAAATCCAAAAGATATGAATTTAACCCTCTTATCTCTCCATGCTGGAATCAAACACATACACACACCCACACACACACACATACACATTTCCCCTCTCCCTATGTCTTAAAATAGTTATAATTTTTACTAAAATCAACACTAAGTGTTTGTATTATCATGGCTATGTGAATAATATTTTTATTAAATTATGCTAGTACTCTGATTATTTCTGCTTTAAATGTTTTACTTTCTCTAGAGTTAATAGACCTTTTTATCCATTTGCTTAATTATCTAGTATATTATCTATATCTAGTATATAAATCAACTCCCCAAATCTGTCGTCAAAATATGTATCAGTTCTCCATACTTCTTTTTTTCCCCCTTGGGGTTATTCCTCTGGATTTAACCCCATCTACTCACTCTCTTGGCCTGCCACCTGGCTGATATTTTAAATTATTCCTTATCAAGTGTGATAATTCCCTTTAATTCTTTACTAGTTTGGGTCTTATGTTTCTAAATTCTATGTTCTTCCCTCTCTAGTTTGATCCTCCCTTTTGGGAGATGAAATCTCATAGCAGTTTCTTGAGGAAAAGGAGCATGGAGGGTAAATTTTTGAAACATTTAATGTCTTTGAAAATGTCTTTATTATTCAGTGCACTCATTAGTTGATAATTGGATTGGGTATCAAAACTTTCACTGAAAATACTTTATTTTATTTTATAACATTTAATATGAGATTCATCCTTTTAAAAATATTTAGATTCAAAATGTATTGATATTAAAGACTTAAATGTAACATGTAAAATCATAATACTCCTAGAAGTAGTGTTATCTAGTAGTATTATCTAGTAATATTCTACCTAGATAAGGGACCAGTTTTCTTCTTCTGTATGCAATGGTCCAGTTTTCTCAGTACCTTTGTTGAAGAGACAGTCCTTTCCCATTGTGTATTCTTGTCAATATATTCTTGTCAATGTTAGTTGACCATGTATGTGTGGACTTATTTCTGAGCTCTATTCTGTTCTGTTGGTCTACATGGTCTTTATGCAAGTACCATACTGTTTTGATTACTGTAGCTTTGTAATGTATTTTGAAATCAGGGTGTGTGTGATACCTCCAGCTTTGTTCTTTCTCAAAATTGATTTGGTTATTTATAGTCTTTTGTGGTTCCATATGAATTTTAGGATTTCTTTTCTATTTATGTTAAATGCCATTGGGATTTTGATAGATCACTTTGCATTAAATTTGTAGATTGCATTAAATTTGTAGATCACTTTAGGTAATATGGAGATTTTTTATAAAGATTGTTTCCCAATTCATGAATACAAGATGTCTTTCCATTTGTTTGCATCTTTTTAAATTTCTTTCATCAATGCTATGTAGCTTTTAGTATACAAATTTTTCACATCTTGAGTTCAGTTTATTCCTAAGTATTTTATTGTTTTTGATGCTATCGTAAAAGGAATTGTATTCCTAATGTCCTTTTTAGATAGTTTGTTGTTAGTGTATAGAAGCACAACTGATTTTTGTATGTTGATTTTACACCCTCCAACCTTACTAAATTAGTTTATTAGTTCTAACAGTTTTTAAATGAAGTCTTTAGGTTTTTCTGTATATAAGATCATGTTGTCTGCACACAAGGACAATTTTATTTCTTCCTTTCTGATTTGCCTGCTTTCATTTCTTTTTCTTGCCTAGTTGGCTCTGGCAAGGACTTCCAGTACTATGTTCAATAGAATGTCAAGAGTGGACATCCTTCCCTTGTTCTTAATCTTAGAGGAAAAGCTTTACTTTTTTTACCCTTGAATATGATGTTAGCTGTGGGCTTCTCATACATGGCCTCTATTGTTTTAAGTTAATTTCCTTCTATATCTGGTTTGTTGAGAGTTTTTAGCATGACATGATACTGAATTTTGTCAAATGCTTTTTCTGCATCTATTTAGATGATCATGTGATTTTCATGCTTTGTTCTGTTAATACAATATATTGCATTAATTGATTTTTGTATATTGATCCACACTTGCATCTCAAGATAAATTACACTTGGTCACAGTGTGTGATACTTTTAATGTACTATTTAATTCATTTTGTAAGTATTTTGTTGAAGGTTTTTGTGTCTATATTCATCAAGGATATTGGCCTGCAGTTTTATTTTCTTGTAGTGACTTTGCATGGCTTTGGTATCAGGGTACTGCTGATCTCACAAAATGAGTTTGTAAGTGTTTTTTTCTCTTCAGTTTTTTTGGGAAGAGTTTAAGGATTGGTGTTAATTTTTCTTTAAATGCTTGGTAGAATTTAGCAGTGAAACCATTTGGTCTTGGACTTTTCTTTGTTGGGAAGTTTTTGATTACTGACTCTCTCTATACTAGTTACAGATGTGTTCAGAATTTCTATTTCTTCATGATTTAATCTGGTTAGGTTGTACGTTTCTAAGAATTTATCTATTTCTTCTATGTTATCCAGTTTGTTGGTATATAATGATCTCTAGTGATCCTTTTTATTTATACAGTATCAGTTGTAATTTTTCTTCTTTCATAGAAAATCTTCTTTGTTCACAGTTTAAAGGTATTTCTCTAGATTTTCATAACTATTAATAAGCCCAAAGATATTCTGAATTTTGATCCTTTGTATGTAACATTTCTTTTTGGGGGTAATTTTAAAATATTCCCCTTGTCCCTAAGATTCTGAAATTTTGTGAGGATGAAGACTTGTTGCAGTTACTTTTAGTTTATTTTTTTTGAGCACCATGGCATTTTCATCTGAAAGCCATGACTTCAGTGGGAAAAGTTAAATAATTTTTTGGTTAAAGCCTTCCTCTTTATCCCTCTTTATTTTCTCACTTCTTGTTGTCTAGAACTCTTATTATTTGATTGTTGGGCTATCTGGAATATTCTTGATATTTTCTTAATTTTTTTCTCCTATTTTGTCTTACTACTGTGGAGATTATCTCACTTTTATCATTTCAATATGATATTGAGTTTTTAAACTTAGTTGTTAGATTCAAAATACCATTTTTTCTCTAAACATGACCTTATAGTACCCTATTCTAATTTTATCTATCTACTTTCTTACCTTTTGAAGATAATAATTACAGAATTCTAAAGTTTTCTTTGGCTCCCTTCATTTTATCTCTTTCCTCTCAATTCTTTTGTTTGTTTATTTGTTTTTGTTTATATATATATAAACAAATATATATATTTCTTTGTCTTTCTAGCTAAAGAATTTCCTCAAACTCCTAGTAGTAATTATCTTTGTTTTCGTATTTACTGTTAAGCACTAACTATCTAATTGTGGCCCTGGACAGAATGCTTAATGTCCTCTTCATTTCAGTGATCAGATTAAGCCAATTTTTGGAGGCCTCCAACTGTTGGTATCCACATATTATGTTTCTTAGGCATAGTAGTTGCTCCAAAGTGTCGTTTCAGTCTGTTGCCAGGAATTAAGCATTTCTTAGACTATTGGTTAAGACCATTGGTTTCTACTTAAGACACCCGTGAAAGCAATATCTCCAAGATGGAAATTGGTTCTCTCATGAAATAGACTCAATGTAAGCAGGTGGTACAGGGCAGTGAGAAGCCCTGTTCCATTTATCATCTTGTTTCCTGACCAGAGGAAAGAGAATTCAGAGTCAGCAGCTGTCTCTTAAAAATGTGATATGCAAGCAAGTGTGTATCATTCCCATTTGCATTTCATGAGTGAAAATGTAATCACATGGCTCTACCTAGCTGCAATGGAAACTCTGAAGAATAATGTTTACCTGGGTGCTCAGCTAAAACTTGAAGCAGTGAAGGCTTCCATTACTAAAAGGGAAAAAAATGAGAATGGATACTGATACAAATTTGCAGTGTCACCACAGGAGCCAAATGCTTGGAGCTGGAGATTGTGAAATTCAGCATATAGATGTTCAGTTAATTTCACTCACATCAGTGCCATGTATCTGCCATCAGCTGTGCCTGGTGTCCAAGTCAAGAATCCTTCTGTTTGCTTGCTGGTTTGCTTCTTAATTGGCTTGTTTGATTTTAAAGCTCCAGCTTTCTGCTGTAGAACAGGATAGGGTGGTTGCCTGGCTCAGTAGCTTGGGAAAGGAACTTTTTACTTTCCACATTCTCAGTCGAGTCTTCTCTTTTCAGCCCTGTGAGAAACTTCATTTTGTAACAACCCAGTGTCTCCAATTCTTGAGCCATTCTGGGATTCCATGGTGTGAACAGGCTTACTTTTGGACTTCCTTCAGAAATTTCTGGCCATAGTCTATGCAAGGCTCAGGTTTTGGTTTAGCTTTCTCTGTCTCACTAAGTCAGTTTTCAGCTTCCAAAATTTTGCAGTTGTTTTCTTTTCTATTCTCTTTGGTCCTGTAGGTATATGCCTTTAAAAAAAAAACCCTTTTATTCTATTTTTAGCAGAATTTTTTTAATATTATGTTTTTTTAATGTTATGAGATAACAGAATACAACAAAGTGCACAATAGATTCTTCTCTGGCCTCCTTTCTAGTAAAATCAGACAGAGAAGCAAAGAGAAATTGAGACCTGTGGAAAATATATTCATTTCTCTATGACAGAGATATTGCAGCTTTGATCCTAAACAATTTTCTTTTCATACTGGGGTGTGTCTGTATAATTTGGTAGCAAAACCATGTAAGCATACAAGAATACTGAAAGGAGTTGGAAAGCTGACCCAAATAGACTGGAAAGGCAGAAACTTGTACTCTCACAATGCTAGATCTTCCACATCTGCTGGTGTGATGGGACCAGACCAGGGAAAGCCAAGATAAGGAGGCTACACAGGCTTAAGAGTTTTAGAGTTTATAAGTGGAAATGCAGCTATTGGTGGTTAGACAACTAGCAAGAAGTCTGGTGGGGCCTCCTGGTGAAGTGTAGGAGGCTATCCTAAGAAAGGCAGTGGTGTGGAATCAGGTGATCTGGTAACAGCTCAAGGTAGATCCATACACCTTAGATCTATAACGAAGAATCTACAATAAAGTAAAACTGTTGATTTTAGCATGGACTGGAAGCAAATGCTAGGAACACAGGAATTTGAAAATCTAATATAAGGGAACAATTCTCATTCCCAAAGGGAATAAAAAGATAAAACACATTTTAATCTTTTTTTTTTTTTTTTGCGGTATGTGGGCCTCTCACTGTTGTGGCCTCTCCCGTTGCGGAGCACAGGCTCCGGACACGGAGGCTCAGTGGCCATGGCTCACGGGCCCAGCCACTCCACGACCGGGGCACGAACTCGCATCCCCTGCATCGGCAGGCAGACTCTCAACCACGTGCCACCAGGGAAGCCCTAGGCTAATATCTTTTTAAGAAGAATGAAACAGTCTCAGTAAATTATTCTCCTTTCTTCTGTATATCTAACTGGCCACCAGTTTGTTTCTGTCTTTAAAATGTCCTTAATTACGGCCCTTCATCTCTATTTCTATAGCCACTTTCTTAGTGAAGACTCAGCATCTTTCTTATGTGTTGCTTCAGATGACTTCTGTCTTATCTCCATATCTCTAATTCACCCTCACTCTGGTATGAAAGCTATCTGTCTGAAAGTTAAATAAAGCTATGTTGTTATTTCAATGCTAAAGATATTTCAGTGGCTTACTGCACAATAAATCTAAATTCCACTGCATGACATTTGGAATATTTTATAATCTGTTCCATATCTGCCTTTCTAAACTTCCCCAACAAGCTCTAGCCTTATAATATCTCAAAGTTCTATGAATATCCTTTGCTCTTGAAAACCTGTAAGTCTTTTCATTTCTTAAACCTCTGTTTTATGTTTTTTCCATCACTTCCCATGTCAAGAATCAGAAGGAATACTTTTTTTTTTAACATCTTTATTGGAGTGTAATTGCTTTACAATTGTGTGTTAGTTTCTGCTTTATAACAAAGTGAATCATCTATTCATATACGTATATCCCCAATCTCCTCCCTCTGCGTCTCCCTCCCCCCTCCCTATCCCACCCCTCTAGGTGGTCACAAAGCACCAAGCTGATCTCCCTGTGCTATGAGGCTGCTGCCCACTAGCTATCTATTTTACGTTTGGTAGTGTATATGTGTCCATGCCACTCTCTCACTTCATCCCAGCTTCCCCTTTCCCCCTCCCTGTGTCCTCAATTCCATTTTCTACGTCTGCGTCTTTATTCTTGTCCTGCCCCTTCACAACCTTTTTTTTTTTTTTAGATTCCGTATATATGTGTTAGCATCCGGTATTTGTTTTTCTCTTTCTGACTTACTTCACTCTGTATGACAGACTCTAGGTCCATTGACAGATGAATGGATAAAGAAGGTGTGGCACATATATACAATGGAATGTTACTCAACCTAAAAAGAAACGAAATTGAAAAATACTTTCTTTTAAAGGGAGGAGTTTGGTGTAGGGCAGGAAAGGAGTCTTTCTATTTAATACCCTCTAGTGAAAAGTAGTATTTGTTTTGCTTTTTGTTATTCTTGTTGATTTTGTGTCTGTTTTTGTTTTCTGGGGGGTTTTTTTGCCAGAAAGATTCTTGGAAAGGGAAAAATGGTTCCAGACTCTGGGAAAAATGCCTTTCAAATGTGTCTCCTTTTTAATGAAGGAAGTCTTTGAATGTTTTGATCAGATTCCACTTAATACTCTTAAGGTTTTTTTTTTTTTTCTGCCAGTTTAAAATAAATTCTTAGCTAAAATATGGCCCATGTCAGATCTAGAACAGAATGTTTCCCAGCCTCTAAATTCCCTGTACCTCAGCCAGATAGAATGAATGTGAATTTTGGTGAAATAAAAAAAAAAATACTGCAATGAATAAATCCAATATACATAAAACTATACTGAGTTAATTAGTAATCTCTGGGGAGACAAGAGAGTTATGTTGAAGCAGCAGGAAGAGAGATGAGCACTGACAGATTGTTATGCAAATAATAACCTTCAAATTGATCCACAAGTTAATACAGGTATAATATATTATGTAGTGTATAAAGAAAGCAGCTTAGGAACAGATACATTTAATTGGCTCTACCTAAATTCAGATTCCTGAATCTAGACAGGCTTTTCAGTCAAGTTACTTGGATGGGCAAAATTTCATGACTAATTTCAGTGACTATGACTCCTACTTGCCTGTGAAGATACAACTTAGTTTCAGAAAAGAATACAAATACAAAAGTCCCTGAATCACTTCTGTGACTGTAAGAAGGCGGGGAGCCCTGAAAGCCAGGACTGTCCCTTGGTCAGATTAAAGAGAAACCATGGTGGTCTTCCTAGATGGTGGGGGGAGGAGGCACAGAGAATTCTATCTCTGTCTTACTCCCCTTTCCTGAGCATCCCTGGGGAAGGGGAACTGCCTAGCTCACCACACTGTGAAATGCCCTCATCCCGTTTATTTTCCAGAGTGCTCTCCCTCAAGGGATATAAGATGCAGGGCAACTCAGCCAGAGCAAGATCCACTCAGGATAATCTTATTGAAATGAAGCCTCATGGTTGCCATCAGTCACGCTGAGGTGGTGTTAAAGGGAATTTTTTTTTTTTTAATTCCGAAGCAAGGGATAGTTTTATTCTCTGATCAGAGAATGGAGAGGTGTGAGCTCTCGTTGTTGAGTAGGACAAGGGTGGGGCTGCTTTTTGTTTGTTTTGTTTTTGGGGGGCTGCTTTATAGGGATCACATCAGCAGGGGAAGGGGGCAGGGTTCTCACAGGCAGGCGCAGGCGAGTTGCTCGGTTCCAGATCCAGTGCCTGGAGCAGGGTCTCTGCCCAGGGCCCGCCGAGCTGAGGTGTCGGCACAGCCATTTTGCACCAGGAACTCTGGCTTGAAGGTCCCGGTGCGAGCCCTCTGAACATGGCACCCTTGTGAGCAATGAAACTAGACTAAGCACAAAGGGAAAAAACGGTTAGACTTTGTTTTATGAACCGAATTCTTTTTGTATTCCCCGGGAATTGTTAACGGGCTTTGCTGATGATAGGAGGCCTCCAGAGAGCTATAGGGAGAAGCTGGTGACTTTGTCCTGTGTCGGCCTTGACAAATCGGACTGAATCACAGTGTATTTGCCTGGGGGTTGAGAGAGAGGACAGTGCACCGTTCATTTCATGGGGATTTCACTGAACATTTTCCACCGCCGAACTCCTCAAACAATCAGCGTTCCCTTCTGGATCTCAGAACGGACACTGCTTCCATAGATGCTGCTGCTGCTACCAGCCCCTGTGCACTGCGTGCTTCCTGCAGGGCAGACCTGCGTGCTTCCTGCAGGGCAGAGGCTGAGCACATGTAAGGTCTCATGTACTTACGCAGCCCTTTGGGGCAGACACTACGAATCTCCCACCACTTCTGAGCAACTGAGGCTCGGAGAAGGTACACGCACCCGCTGCCCGAGGCCACCAGAATCCCATGCAGCCAGACCGAATCAAGGTCTGGATCGCGATCACCTCCCTCTTCAGGTCCGGGTGGAGGACACAGAAGGAGGTGGCTCAGATGCTTTGAGAGCCCTTGACTCTCCTGAGCATACGGAAGCTGCAGGAGGGAATCCTCCCCAGAGAGCCAGCTCCCTTTCTAGACCATTCTCTCGGTGGTGTGGCTCCCACATACAACCAGTCTACTTTTCTAGGGAGAACTCAGTTAAAGAGTTCTGTAGAGCATAGTGCCTGTGTAGACCCAGATCGGAGAAAGGTTTTAGAGAAGCATATGTTGATCTATGACAATCAGGAAACGATTAACCTCGGAGAGGTCCCCAGAATCTCTCATACGTTTCCCTATGCAGGTGTCTTCTAAACCGTAAATTCATCAAAAGGCATCAGTGTTTGAGGGAGCAGACACCCTGGGGTGATACCTTGCAGTACTGAGTATTTTCTAAAAGATAAGAAAGGTGCATTTTTGTCTTCTGGTGGACACAAAATGTTGTGATGGCCTTAAAGGCAAATATTTATACATTGAATTATATTGATGTTCATTGAAGTTCTTACCCATGTGCAGCCATATACATATATACGTTTTTCTTCTCCATACTGAAATATTTATCATTGAAGAATTTGTATAGAATTATTCATATATGGAAACTGTATAGTTCGTGCGTTGCCTACAAAAAAATAAATATATTAATAAAAATAGAACATAGTGACTAAGGGGTCAGCCTTGGATGTCCTACATACCTGAATTCTAATTCCTGCTATGAAACTTACTAGCTTTGCCATTTGGGGAACATTAGATTATGTAAACTTTTAAACTGTTACATGTAATGGAAATTTCTATTGTTTTATGCAATAGAAATTGGATCCAGTTAACTTAAGAAAAACAAGAATTTGTTACCTGGCTGCCAGGAATTGCTCTGGAGTGAACAGAAGGCTGATGAGCAGGACTTGTAGCCAGCATGACCCAAGCAGCTCCAAAAGGTTCTGGAGGACACCTGAGCTTTCTTGGAAGATTCTTGGAAGGACACTTGGGCTCTGTCTCTGGAATTAATGAACTCCCCTGAAGAGAGAGTCTGAGTCTGCGTTAGATCAAAGACCATGTTTTGGGTGTATTGGGACAGTGACAAGAAGAATCTGAGAGGAGGAGTCTCTAAGAGACATCCTCCTTCTGCGGGGTATAAGCAGACTCCTGACTTTAACCTCCTCCCAAGGCTGGGGTTAGGCGAGAGAACAGCAGCTGGAAAAATAAGCCGCTGCATAATACTAACTACATCAAAGGTCCAACGGGTTGTTTAAGAGGATTCAATGAGATTTTGCATGTGTACTTAGATAGGATGGTATATCTTTAGTTGCCCCAGAATTGGAAAATAGGCTTGTCGGCTGAGGTGTCATCAGGAATAGTTTCTTCTAATAGACGCTATTAGAAGAATGTCTAATGTCTAACAGACATTCTAAGAAGGTCCCTTCTTTAGGGCTTATTTGGATGTTAAGCCTGACCACCGAGCAGTGAATGCTGTTGGTGCTTTGTCCAGATCCACTGACCAAGACAGCACACCCAGCCCTCAGTTGTGAGAGCTGCTATCGGCTCCTAGCTTCCCTTGCTTCTCCAGAGAATCCCCCTCAGATGGTTGGGGCCAAATTCCTGCAAAATTATCACCAGCCCTACTGCACCCCCGTTTGCCCCAGCCTGTGAGGTGACTTGCAGACAAGATGGATGGGCTGTTACAGGGTTCAAAAAACCAACCCTTCTTCTTCTAGACAAAGACAGTGCTGCAGTGTGATTCATCCTTCGAGCTCCCTAGTGCATCAGGTCCATTCTCACATCCTCAGTAAATCTTGTGCTCCCAAATCTGTCTCAGACTCTGCTTCTAGGGGAAGCAAAGCACATTTACCTCCCAGTCTATGTGTTGAAGGAGAGAGAAGTCATCAATATTTGCTGTATGGAGTATTAAGGGCACATTTATTCCCAACTTCTGATATTTCTTCTTTGGAAACAGTTTCAATTAAAAACAAAAAAAAGCACATGGCCAGCTAGGAAATCTATAACGAGACGTGAAGGAACAGATGGATGTGTGTCAAGAGACTTGGGATTTCGGAAGTAAATCTAAATCTACATGGAAGAAAAGGAGTAGACCTCAAAGCATACCCTGCAGTCTAAAAGCCCTCAAACAGGGTATTTAAAACATGAGGAGCTGTTTCAACTTATTATTACATCAGCAAGGATGGTTGGGGCCCCAGATAAGTTAGCAGAGCTCAGAAAGGACTCAGGAATGAGTCCCCCCAAATCTGCCTAGAATCTACTGAGAAGCATGTTTTTAAAGTTGCATGGAGCAGTTAGAGAGTCTTCTTGAACACTTAGGCCGCTGTTCTAAGGAACTGGTAAAAATGTGAGCCAATTTCAGAGGGAGATACCAGGAAGATTAAGTATTGCTCCACACTCAAAGAATAATTGGAGGAGTTTTAGGAGGACCCAGTTCACATGGGTCAGGATACGTGTCACCTGTTTCCCTGGAGAATATGCCTGAGAGATTTATGGAATTAGGACTCCAGGAAGATAAGGCCCATTAAAAACAAAGCTGTCACCTATATAGTATGTCTGCCAAAACTGTTTAAGTTGTTGCTAACCATGAGTAAACCAACAGACAAAAATAAAAATCAATTTTTAAAAGACAGAAACAACCTGAAAAACCTGCAAGATTAAAGGAGACCGAAAAGATATGACAATTAAATGCAAAGCATGAATCTTGATTGGATCCTGGATTAACAAAACAAATAACCAAAGACTGACAGCGCTAGAGGAAAATATTGGGACATTTGGAGAACATTGGGTGTGCTGTATGTTAGAGAACAGTGTAAAATTAATATTAAGATGTCCTCAGTGTGGTCATTCTATTATGGGTATTTAGAAGTTCCTTTTTTTTCTAAAGGACAAATACTGAAGTGTTTAGGTGTAAAGCGTCATTATGCCTGCAAATAGTTCTCAAATGTGTAAGCAAAAAACAACACAAACATACATGTAGAAAGAAAAATCTTAATGTAGCAAAATGCTCAGAATTGCTGAATCTAGGAGAAAAATATATGGGTGTTCATTGTATTTTTCTTGCGATAGTTTATAGGTTTCAAATTTACCAATATTAAGTGGTATGAGAAATATACTGATTGATTTGAAAAATTAATTTCTTGTCCTTTTATTTCACAAAAGATAAAGCTTTAAGAAAACTAGAAAGAAGGTTGAGGTTCACACTAGGGTAGGAGGTGGTCTGATGGGAAATAACTTCAGAGTTCAGTTTTCCCACTCAGAAAAGGAAGGTAGAAAATGTGGTGTGAACTATGGATGCCTTTGGCAGTCCCAGAACTTGCTAATTTCCTACATTTTACTATGGGAGACACCTAGAAATATGTTAGCAAAAGAAAGCTTTGGGCCAGAAAGCAATGAAAAGATAGTAACAAAATTGGGTACTCACATTCAACCCAGCTCTACAAGAGGTTCAGAAGGGAAAAAGGAAATGAAAAAGTGTGGACAGAGCTGATCCTTTCCTAAAGGAGGAGGGAAAAATTGGAAGCTGAGTGAAATAGATCCCAGTTCTGCAGGAGGTGGTGGGTCCAGACACAGATCTTTGGCAGAGTTTGGGCTAAATTATTGGTCCTCACTAGGCCCCTAAGGTCACAACTTCCAGGAGACTTGAGGGCAGCTTCAGTTCTTGAATGTAAGACAGGTGATTCTTCAGTTACAAGAACATGAGTGTGGGATGGGTGTGGCAGAACTGGTATCTTGGGGTAAGAGACAACAGCAGTGGCTGACAGACTCTGTAGGACTGAAATGTAATCTTCCTAGAGGGGATGGAGGCTACTTAGCTACAGGTTTCTGATGGGGATTGAACAAAATAAAAAGTTTAGGATAGATTATGTTTGATTTTTATTTTCTTTGGACTTTAAAGTTGGGATATTAATCTTTCTGTGAAATTTAACTTATATAAAGGGTAATAGGAATTAATTTGGGGACCTAAAATTTCTTTAAGAATTTACCAAAAGTAGAGCTTTATTTTTGAGACATCTGTAAGTTAAATGGATTGATCTTTATATCAGCATTTTGCCAAACCTGGTGGAATATATGGGATAAACAGATTGGGTAAAATTTAGGACAGAAATTAGAATCAAGAGTAAATCGTCAACGTTTGGGAAAAGTAGGGCCCTGGAGTTCATTAATGTCCTGCTTTTTGACCAATTTCAGGGCTGCGTGAGCAAATGGTCACAGGCCACTGCTAGTCCCAGAAGTGCACCTACATGGGAGCATGGTAGAATTGGGGGAAAGGTTCTATTTTCCAACATAAAATCTTTAACCTTTAAAAGAAAGAATCACACATATTAGTTCTAGCCACTTTATCAGGCTTGGCCACCGAGAGTAAGTTGTATACACACTCAGATACTTGGAAGGCTATCACACAGCTTTTTAACTGGTCATCAAGGCAAGGTGGTCACTTTTCCCACAACCTGAGTCCATGCTCATCTTCTGGGAGGAGTCTTACCTGTGCGGGTGCTGCAGCCTTAGGAAACCAGTCAAGTTAGCTTGATTCTCGTGGCCACTTTCACTTCAGAACATCATGTTTACTGAACTGGAGTTTTCTGAATGGGCAGGCTGAGGTGCCACGCCCTCAGGAAAACAAAACAAAACAAGACAAACAAAACAAAACAATCCAGTGGCCCTCTAGATTGATGGAAGGCAGTCAGCAGTCAAATAAGTATCAGTAACCCCTTATTGCCTGATTATATATAGAAGCTCTGGCTCAAGAGTTTTTCCACCTGCAAGATTCTTAAGATTGTTTGCTAGTGAATTTCTTGCTTGTGTGTGTGTGTGTGTGTGTGTGTGTGTGTGTGTGTGTGTACTACTTGGTGGGTTTGATGGATTTGCTGTGACCCAGGGGTGTTCAGGTACTTCTCTTTGTGTGGCCTTTGGTTGGATCTGCTTCCACAGTCTTGAAATGAGATCCCAGGCCCCCTCTGGTCATGTTTTCCATAATATTTTGCAGAAACCCATAAGCAACACAAACATTCTGACCATCAGCAAATTGGCCTCAGAACTTTCCCTACATTTGTATATGTTTTTTGTTTTGTTCTTGCTTGCAGTTTGCAAAATTTCACCAGATGACCTCGAGTGCTATAAAAATAGCTGACTCATAGTGAAAAAGAAAATGGCATGGACCCTTAAAATCAGCATGGTAGAGAAAATGCCATGCAGTCCTGGGGAGAGATTCATTTCCTTATGAGAAGTCCTTCTTATTCAACTTTTTCTTTAAAAATAAAATTTGGGGGACTTCCTTGGTGGCGCAGTGGTTAAGAATCTGCCTGCCAATGCAGGGGACATGGGTTTGAGCCCTGGTCCAGGAAGATCCCATGTGCCGTGGAGCAACTAAGCCCGTGCACCGCGACTACTGAGCCTGTGCTCTAGAGCCTGCAAGACACAACTCCTGAAGCCCACGTGCCTAGAGCCCGTGCTCTGCAACAAGAGAAACCACCGCAATGAGAAGTCTGTGCACTGCAATGAAGAGTAGTTCCCACTGGCCACAACTAGAGAGAAGAGCCTGCGAGCACAATGAAAACCCAACGCAGCCAAAAAAATTAATTAATTAACAAACTAATTAATTAAAAAAATTTTTGATACCCTCATCACAGTCAGATAATAAATTTTCATTCTGTTTAGAGTGAGAAAGAATAGAGGCAATGGAAGAAATAACAGGGTTCAGGTTAATAGGAGATGACAACTTGAACAAACTGGAGGTGGCAGCTCTGCGAGGTCCATGGCTCAGTGACTGTGACAGGCAATTAGCGATCACAGCAATAGGAGGCAACAGAGATGCACAGAGCGCTTCCTGGCCCCTCTGCTGCTTCCGATCATTCACGTTGTTTGCAGAGACAAACAAAGACGAATGTATGTTTGGTATTTTTTTAAAAAACAATGAGTTAGATTAGGAAGAAGGAGAAAGACAGAATCACGAGATTAGAAGACCCCCCGTTCTAATGAAGACAGTTTTCCCCCACTCATGCTGTAGTAGAGGAAATGCAACTTGTCAAACTATTTAATAGCAGATCTTAATTTTTTTTACATGACATAATAGAACTTGAAGCAATTTTTAGAAGTCACCCGGCGTATCCAGCACAGAACACTGATGGTTCTTTTCCACATGCAACAATTTGGCTTTTTTTTTTTTTCTCTCTTTAATTTCACGCTTCTGCCTCTATATAAGTTAATAAAATTGGCAAATACACATCAATAAAAATAAACTTGTATTTACTAATATATCTGTTTAATTTTTAAAAAATGTAATGCTCTTTCTCTGTAGATAGATGAACTTGGTGTTGTAGTTAATGCTGTAACCTCCTGCATAAATGTAACTGTACAGTGAGTTACTGTTATTTCTGCATATCACAGTTTGTTCTAGGATACAATATCTTCAGAGGTGTTCTCACTTTCAAGAAAATGGAGAATAAAATTAATGATACAGTTAGTTAGCAGCTCATACCCCAAATACTTTGCAGTTTTACCCCTACACACATGGACAAATCATTTCCACACAAAGCACATACTCTCAAATGCAAATCTAAATCAACCTTTTTAAATTAAATACCGAATGCTTGAATAATCTTCATATATTTAAATATTGTGGGGGCTTCTCTGGTGGCGCAGTGGTTGAGAGTCCGCCTGCCGATGCAGGGGACGTGGGTTCGTGCCTGGGTCCGGGAGGATCCCACATGCCACGGAGCGGCTGGGCCCGTGAGCCATGGCCGCTGAGCCTGTGCATCTGGAGCCTGTGCTCCGCTACGGGAGAGGCCACAGCAGTGAGAGCCCCAAGTACCGCAAAAAAAAAAAAAAAAAAATATTGTGGACATACTAAAATTGGAATATAACAATGGAAAATATAAACTGTCAGATAAGACCAGTAGCTAGCATTATCAATGTATCATATGATCACCTGAACTGCAGTATAAGAAAAAAATCTCAAAATGACAGAATCATGTTTGCCATGTATGCACTATGGAAGCAGAAAAGTTAAGATGCTAAAGTGTTGGACGTATGAATTCAGAACTGATCGACCAGCTTGTGTTACCGTTCCAGGTTTCCATAACCTTGAAGCAGATGTTTCTGAATACTCATTTATCTAGAGACTGAGTATAATGAAATGAAAATATAGAAACATTTACTTGAATGCATCAGTCTGCAAAAATGCAACTTTATGGTAAAGAGACATTTAAATAAATCTACCCTTATTTATTTTGCTAAATGAATATTATCATGAGATTATGGGATTTGGAATTTCAGTTAAAGTCAATTTAGGAATGATACCTTAAAAAAGTCCATTTTACTACTCCACAGTCACACCTATTTTTAAATTAAAGTTTATTTATCAGTTTGCTTACTCCTGTCATCACCAAAATATTAAAAGGTTTCAAATTATTTTCAGGTGTTTCTAACAAAGTTCACTTTCAAGAACAAATATAAAACACTTTTGAAGATATTGAAAAGAATGTGGTATTGTCTTTCAAAAAGTGAAAATCCAAACAATATTTTGAATCATGATAATAACATTGGTATAATGAGATTTTGAAATTATTAACACACATTCAGATGTACACATTTCCATTAAACATAAGTTTGAGTTTCTTTTTTGTTCTAGGGTTGATTCTCCCAAAACAAGAGACAAAAAAAAAGACATGGTCTCTGCCTACCTGGAGCTCACAGTTTAATAAAAGAAATAAAACCTAAGCAAATATCTGATAAAATTGAGGTATGTTTATAATACAAAGAAAAATGGAGGCTAGTTGAAAAAAATCCCAGAAAAGCCAGCTATTTCCATGACTATGCTAGGTTAGGTTATTTAGGGCAACCATCCTTCCAAACACAACTAAAAAGGCTAGATACAATGTAAGATAAATCTTAAAAGCCTGAAGAGGGGATAATATTGATAGAAATTATTTGGTGAAATTTAAGAAACACAGGAATCCAGAGGGATAAATAGAGATCTATAGCTGATTTTCTCCTGATGAATTTGTCACACCTTGGAAAGATTATCATTGGTAATGAGAATTCTAAGAAATTTATTTCCGATAGAAGGAAAATGATCCAAACAAGGTCAAGATGGAATTAAAAGCAAATAAAATGTAAATATGCCGATTCATCGAAATGATTGAATAAATCAGTGAGACTAAAATCTAATTGCTTTTAAAAAAGAAAAACTAAATGACAACACTAACAAATATGATGGGAAGGGTAAGTGGAGATAAAGATCTCAGATCTTTGCATCGTACATTACATTAAGGGATTGAGAGATGTAGAGAAAGCCTTTACAAGATGAAGACAAATCTTAAGCAAAAGAATATTGACAGAAATCAAAATGACACCAACACATTTTTGTTTTTTGAATGCTTATTACCAGTGTGTACCAGACACCATGCTAGGTACTTCGCAAGCATTGTTGTGTTCTGTCTTTACAACCAGTTCATTGGTGTATAAGATAGAGTTGCCTGAGGGAATATAGCTGGTAAGTTATTCAGTTGCCTTAAAACTCATTTTTCTAAACCTGAAAATCAATCTCATAAAAATCTATAAGATAGGTTGGTATAAGATTAAATGATAGTATATATTTATATATTATATCCTGCACAGTGCCTAAGACAGAGAATGTACTTTAAACATTTTTTATATTATTATT